>NC_091985.1:49423620-49743842 GCF_044704955.1 Pristiophorus japonicus | reverse complement strand
GCATAGATGGCTGAAGTCACAGCCACCAATGGTGGGGTAAAAGGAGTGGGACATATGCAAGAAGCCAGAGTTGGAGGAATGCAGATTTCTCAGAGGCTTGAGGAGGTGACAGAAATCAGGAGGGGTGAGGCCATGGAGGGATTTGAACAGTAGGATGAGAATGCACCAGAGAAGCCTCCTGCTGCATCAATATTTTCTTGCGCTGTCGAATTGTGTTTTCTATACTTTCACATGTCTTAACTCTCTAACCGCCCCCCCATACTCTCTCACGCTCTCTCCTATCCCCCTCACTTTCATCACCATTCCACCCAATTTGGCAGAGACCACTACAACCAACCAACCCACCTAGCAGCAAGAGTCAATTAGCATGCAAAGAAGGGAGAGGCACGAGTCATGGAAGCAAAATACTACAGATGCTGGAAATCTGAAATATAAAACAGAAAATGCTGGAAATACTCACGGTCAGGTTGCATCCATGGAGAGAGAGAAACAGAGTTCAGAACATAAGAAATAGGAGCAGGAGTAGGCCATTTGGCCCCTCGAGCCTGCTCCGCCATTCAATGCGATCATGGCTGATCGGATCATGGACTCCCGCTCCCCATAACCCTTATCGCTCAAAAATCTGTCTTTCTCCACCTTAAATATATTCAATGACCCAGCCTGGGGCAGAGAATTCCATAGATTTACAACCCTCAGAGAAGAAATTTCTCCTCATCTCAGTTTAAATGGGTGGCCCCTTATTCGACTATGTCCCCTAGTTTTAGTTTCCGCTGAGTGGAAATATCCTCTCTGCATCCACCTTGTCGAGCCCCCTCATTATCTTGTATGTTTCGATAAGATCACCTTTCATTCTTCTGAACTCCAATGTGTATAGGCCCAACTATCCTCATAAGTCAACCCCCTCATCTCCGGAATTAATCTACTGAACCTTCTCTGAACAGCCTCCAATGCAAGTAAATACTTCCTTAAATACAGAGACCAAAACTCTAGGTGTGGCCTCACCAATACCCTGTACAGTTGTAGCTGGACTTCTCAGTTTTTATACACTATCCCCCTTACAATAAAGGCCAATATTTCATTTGCCTTACTGATCACTTGCTGTACCTGCATATTAACTTTTTGTGTTTCATGCACAAGGACCACCAGGTCCTTCTGTAGAGCAGCATTTTGTAATTGTTCTCCATTTAAATAATAATTTGCTTTTCTATTATTTCTGCCAAAGTGGATAACCTCACTTTTTCCCACATTATACAATATCTGCAAAATGTTTGCCCACTCACGTAGCCTGTCTATACCCCTTTGCAGATTTTTTGTGTCCTCCTCACAATTTGCTTTTCCACCCATCTTCATATCAGCAAACTTGGCTACATTACACTCGGTCCCTTCATCCAAGTCATTAATATAGATTGTAAATAGTTGAGGACCCAGCACCGATCCCTGTGGCACCCCATTAGTCTCTGTTTGCCAACCAGAAAATGACCCATTTATCCCGACTCTCTGTTTTCTGTTAGCTAGCCAATCATCTATCCATGCTAATATATTACCCCCAACCCCGTGAGCTTTTCTCTTGTGCAGTGACCTTTTATGTGGCACCTTATCGAATGCCTTCTGGAAATCCAAATACATCACATCCACTGGTCCCCCTTTATCCACCCTGCTCGTTACATCCTCAAAGAACTACAGCAAATTTGTCAAACACCGTTTTCCTTTCATAAAACAATGCTGATTCTGCTTGATTGAATCATGCTTTTCCAAATGTTCCACTACTGCTTCCTTAATAATGGACTCCAGCATTTTCCCAACGACAAATGTTAGGCTAACTGGTCTATAGTTTCCTGCTTTTTTCTGCCTCCTTTTTAAAAAAAAGAGTAGGGGCGTTACATTTGCGGTTTTCCAATCTGCTGGGACCCCCCCAGAATCTGGGGAATTTTGGTAGATTACAACCAATGCATCCACCTCTTTTAAGACCCTAGGATGTAAGCCATCAGGTCCAAGGGACTTGTCCGCCTAGTACTACATTACTGATAGTGATTATATTAAGTTCCTCCCTATCTATAGCCCCTTGATTATCCACTATTGGGATGCTTTTAGTGTCTTCTACCGTGAAGACAGATACAAAATATTTGTTCAACGTCTCTGCCATTTCCCTGTTCTCCATTACTAATCCCCATTCTCATCTTCCACGGGACCAACATTTACTTTAGCCACTCTTTTCCTTTTTTTACGTACCTGTAAAAACTCTTACTATCTGTTTTTATATTTTGTGCTAGTTTATTCTCATCATCTATCTTCCCTCTCAATCATTTTTTTTTAAAAGACGTTCTCTGCTGGCTTAAAAAAATTTGCCAATCCTCTGCCCTCCCACTCGTCTTGGCCACATTGTATGCCTTTGTTTTTGTTCAGGTCGATGATCTTTCATCAGAATTGGAAAATGCTGGAGATACAACAGGTTTTAAGCAAGTGCAGAGGCAGGAAAATAGGGAATGGTAGGAAAGAACAAAATGGAAGGTCTATGATAGGGTGGAAGGCAGGAGAGATTAAATGACAAAAGGAATGATAGTACAAGGCTAAAGGAGGTGGTAACAGGACACATAAAAAAGCTACAAATGATGAGTGTAGGAGGTGTAAATGGCAATAAACGAATCATTACCAACAACTGCTGTGTGAAAAAAAATGGGAGCAGTGGTTATCATAGAATCATTAAAATTTTCAGCACAGAAGGAGGCCATTCTGCACATCATGTCGGTGTTGGCCGTCAAGAAGCTATCCAGCCTAATCCCACTTTCTAGCTATTGATCCGTAGCCCTGTAGGTTATGGCACTTCCAAGTACTTTTTAAATGCTATGAGGTTTTCTGCCTCTACCACCCTGTCAGGCAGTGAGTTCTAGACCCCCACCACCCTCTGGGTGAAAAAAATGTCTCCTCAATTCCCCTCACCAATTACTTTAAATCTATGCCCCCTGGCTATTGACCCCTCTGCTAAGGGAAATAGGTCCTTCCTATCCATTCTATCAAGGCCCTTCATAATTTTATACACCTCAATTAGATCTCCCCGCAGCCTCCTGTTACAAAGAAAACACCACCAGCCTATCCAATCTTCCCTCAGTGTAAATCTCCTTTTTATCCTCTCTAGTGCAATCACATCATTCCTGTAATGTGGTGACCAGAACTACACGCAGCCTAACTAGTGTTTTATACAGTTCAAGCATAACCTTCCTGCTCTTACATTCTATGCCTCGGCCAATAAAGGCAAGTATCCCTTATGCCTTCTTAACCACTTTATCTACTTGGCCTGCTACCTTCAGGATCCCTCTATTCCTGTACACTTCAGTGTCCTACCATTTATTGTTTATTCCCTTGCCTTGTGCATTACCTCACACTTTTCCATTTGCCACTGATCATAAAATGCAAGGGACCTAGTACTAAGCCCAACGGAAACACCCTTCCGGTCACAAAAACAACCATTACCCTTTGCTTCCTGCCTGAGCCAATTTTGGATCCAACTTGCCACCTTGCCCTGGATCCCACGGGCTATTACTTTTATGACCAGTCTGCCATGTGGGATCTTATCAAAAGCCTTGCTAAAATCCATATACACTACATCAAATGCATTGCCTTCATCCACCCTCCTAGTTACCTCCTCAAAAAATTCAACCAAGTTAGTCAGACACAACCTTCCCTTAACAAATCCATGCTGACTGTCCTTGTTTAATCAGTATCTTAAATGAAGATGTATCGTGTCCCTCAGAATTTTTTCCAATAATTTTCCCACCACTGAGGTTAGGCTGACTGGCCTGTGATTACTCGGTCTATCCCTTTCTCCCTTTGTAAACAAGGGTGCAACATTAACAGTCCTCCGGCACCACACCTGTAGCCAGAGAGGATTGGAAAATCATGGGCAGAGCCTCTGCTAGTTCCTCTCTTGCTTCTCTCAACACCCTGGGATACAGTTCATCTGGGCCTGGGAATTTATCCATTTTCAAAGATGCTAAATCCTTTAATACTTCTTCCCACACGATGTTAATTTCATCTAATATTTCACACCCCTCCTCCCTGATTGAGGAGGACAATGCAGACATTGCAGTGTACTTGCTCTGAACCCTCACTATCTCCTCCTTGAATACCTCCCATTGCTCTAACACTTCAAGTAACTGTTACCAGTACACTTTGGCTAAATCCCATCTCAGCTTAGTAAAATTGGCTTTTCCCCAATTGAGAACTTTTATTCCTGGTCTATCTTTGTCCTTTTCCATAACTACCATGATCTGAAATTGTTGAACTCAATTTTGAGTCCGGAAGCTAATTTGAAATTAAATATAATAAAAAAGATTAACCATATCTTAACACCTTCAAGAGGGGAGATGAGGTGGGGACATTGGGGGGAATCATTCACCCGATGGAGCTATATATCAGAGTGAGATGCATCAAAACAGGCCACATTTTTAAACCAAAATGGATGAGTTTTAAATCAAATAAATGAAACATAATGGATCTGCTTGTTGGGGTTTGTTTATTGAAAGCCAGAACATGTCTTATGGAGAATCGGGAGGTGGGCCATGCAGGAAACCATGCCCATATTAAGATAGTTCTAATACTACATGCATATCGAAAATTACTCACATTACGGCTGAATTTAAACATGCTTACCTGTCCACATATTTTTTAGACTAATAACGAAGCCTCCTGTTAAGTAGAAAATTGTAAAAAAGACATTTCCTATTATAGAAGATAACTGCAGTGTCGGTAGTAATGCTGCGACCCACAAAGCCATTACCCTGCTGCAATAAACCATGAGCCACACCAGCAGAAAGTTCAAGAGGAAAGGACTAGCCTCAGGTCTGAGAGCCGCTATCCAGTAGATTGGCACACCGTAGATTATTACGAAAGCACAGTGTTCTGGGAGTTCCCCCAAAAGCTGTGGGGTGAAAGATAATGCCAAATGGTTATTAACAAATTGAGAGTACAACTTAAGTATAGTAGACATCCCCATGATGTTGTGACATTCTGATGTATCACAGCTTCTGATACAACGCATCTTGTTTATAGCTACCTTACCAATACTTACCTAGAATTTCCATGGGGGTGTGGGCCAGGGGGGTTCTCCTGATCGTCCACTGTAACTTTGATGGAAGATTAGCGGAAACCCCGGAGAATCAGCTTGACTGGAAATTCTACCCCACTGTCTTGAACACTATACCGCAATCTCTTATGATGCCTATTGGCATAGGTTCTCCTTTTTGTATAGTTTACACCTGAATGGCTATTGGTGGATTTTAGATACACACAAATAAAAGTTTGCTTTTAGCAGCCAATTTTACATTGCCAACTTATTAGTATAGCTTCGTGTGCCGATTCGGATGGATGTAGGGTCACACCAGTGGGAGAGCGCAACATTGCATCTCTGAAATTTAATGGGGAATGTTAAAATAGGGTGACAAAAATTCTGAAAACCTTGACAGCACCAAAAAAGGTATCTCAACCCATTATCAGCCTTTGCCAAGGCTGACTGACAGGGGACTAAAAGACAGACATAAATGAAGGGAAAGCAAACCCAAAGTACAATGGAGAGTCTGCAGGAAAGTGACGGAGCAGCCAGCACACAGCACCCAGTTTGATAACTGCTACCACAGAGGTGATGCAGTAAAAGATAGTTATAAGGAAGGTTGCTATCTCTACCACTCTACAGGACCATAGAAAAGAAATAAATAACTTGTATTTCATGAACTTAGGACATCCCAAAGCACTTTTGAAGTGTAGTTACTTGTAATGTAGGAAATACAGCAGCCAATTTGCAAACAGCAAGGTCCTACAAACTGCAATGAAATAAATGACTAGATCTTATGTATTGGTTGAAGGATTAATGTAGCCAGGACTGTGTGAACTCCCTTGCTGTTTCAAATAGTGTCGTAGGAACTTTTACAATCAGAGAGGCCAAGACGTTTAACAGCTTATCCGAAAGACTGCAACACCGACAGTGCAGCATCCCCTCAGGACTGCACTGGAGTGCCAGCCTAAATTTTGTGCTCAAAGCGATCACTTATACCATCCCCAAAGGCCATCATTGAAGCATGTCTGCAAGGTGGTGTGGTCAAGTTTCAGGACACAACTGACCATTATTGATGAACAAGCCAGCCTTATACTGCATGGTATCTTTTCAGCAGATGGTAGAGCTCTGCACCTGCCTTTCTGCTGACCCCAATCCAGAAGACAATTCCTTCTAATCACTACCAGGTAGGTATGCAACGGCATGTAGAAATGGTTGATAGCATCTTGGCAGTGCAACTGATCAGACTGTGTCTGAATAGGAACCTCTTTGGAATTAAGTGGCCACTACCTCCTGCCAGCTGAGTCCTGAGATGGATCAGCTGCACACCACTTCCGTTCATCGTCTTCGACCAGAAGTGCCGAATGGATGATCCATCTCTGCCTCCTGCCGAGGTCCCCATCATCACAGAAGCAGTCTTCAGCCAATTTGATTCACTGCACGTGACATGAAGAAACAGCTGAGCGCACTGGATACAGCAAAGGCCATGAGCCCCGACAACATCTCGGCTGCTGTGCTGAAGACTTGTGCTCCAGAACTAGCTGTGCCTCTAGCTAAACTGTTGCAGTACAGCTACAACACTGGCATCTACCCAACAAAGTGGAACAATGCCCAGGTAAAATAGATAAAAGAGCCGAATTCCAGAGGAGAGGCGAGAGTTTTATTGCCATTGACATCGAGGCAGCATTTGTCAGAGGTGGCATCAAGGAGTCAATGGGAATCAGGGGGAAAACTCTCCACTGACTCATAAAGGAAGATGGTTGTGGTTGTTGGAAGCCAATTATCTCAGGCCCAGGACATCGCTGCAGGAGTTCTTCGGGCAGTGTCCCAGGCCCAACCATTTTCAGCTGCTTCATCAATGACCTTCCTTCCATGATAAGGTCAGAAGTGGGGATGTTCACTGATAACTGCACAGTGTTCAGTTCTAGTCGCAACTACTCAGATAATGAAGCAGTCCATGCCTGCATGCAGAAAGACCTGGATGACATTCAAGCTTGGGCTGATAAGTGGCAAGTAACATTCATACCACACAAGTGCCAGGCAATGACTATCTCCAACAAGTGAGTCTAAACACCGCCCCTTGACATTCATTGGCATTACCATCACCGAATCCCCAACATCAACATCCTGGGGCGGGGGGGGTTACCACTGGCCAGAAACTTAAATACTGTGGTTACAAGAGCAGCTCAGAGGCGGGTATTCTGCAGAGAGTCACATCCCGACTCCTCAAAGCCTTTCCACTACCTACAAGGCACAAATCAGGAGTGTGGTGGAATACTCTCCACTTGCCTGGACGGGTGCAGCTCCAACAACACTCAAGCTCGACACCATCCAGGTCAAAGCAGCCCACTTGATTGGCACTACCTTAAATATTCACTTAATTCACCACCAACGCACCTTGGCTGCAGTGTGTACCATCTATAAGATGCACTGTAGCAACTCGCCAAGACTTTTTCGACAGCACCTCCCAAACCCGCGACCTCTACCACCTAGGACAAGGGCAGCAGGCTCATGGGAACATCATCACTCCCAAGTTCCCTTCCAAGTTACACACCATCCTGACTTGGAAGTATATCGTCGTTCCTTCAACGTCGCTGGGTCAAAATCCTGTAACTCCTTCCCTAACAGCACTGTGGGAGTACCTGCACTGCACAGACTGCAGTGGTTCAAGGTGGCAGCTCACCATCACCTACTCAAGGGCAATTAGGGATGGGCAATGAATGCTGGTCCTGCCAGCAACACCCACATTCCAGGACAAATAAAACCAAAAGGTTCCTGTACATTGAGGGACGTGGTACGATCACTGAACTTTTTTCTGCATAGCTTCCAAGTGTGCAGAATGGTTGAGGTGATGTTTACACTGATGGCCACCTCCTCCCATTACCCTGAGCTACTCTTCTTGAGTGACTGCTAAAGAAACATCCTTTTCTCTGCCTCACTTCCTTTAGAAGAATTTCAGTGGCCTCACTTTGAACTGGGCTCCACCACTCCGCTCCTTTCAGATATCATTCTTTTCATTAAAAGCTTGTTGTCTAGCAAATTTTATAAATCATGTTTTGTCCCTTTAAGCTGCGAGAAGCATTTAAATCCTGCAGAAACATTTAATTTCCCTACCACCAATGGATAAGCTCCCAATCATTGGTATTTTCCATGCTTGCAGCTCATCCACAATATTGGAACGAGCCTTTGGCTCCATGGTATCATTCCCATCTTTGACTCAGAAGGTGCCTGATTCGCACCCTGCTCCAGGCAGTCCTAGTGAGTGGAGATTGGAGCTCTGGCTCTGAATTCTGGGTTGATGACCAGCGGAATGCTCACACCCGGTGGGGCTGGGTGTGGGTCCCCCCTCCCTCCCTCACCTCCATCATATGGGTTGTGGGAGCTCATAACACCCTCCCACTGTACACCAGCTTAGAAGGAACGTTGCTCAGCTGTCTGCCAATCCTGCATAGCCTAGGGCCATTTCTTCTGGTGTAAAATTTCCCGCATGCACAAAACTTTGAATGGGCTGCGCAGCCTGTAAAAGGGACCACGCTCCCAAATTTAAATTTAGCGGGAACATTGGTTACAACAATGGAAGGAGCGTTCATGTTGCAGCTTGTTAGACTGCTAATCAGCCTGTGAATCCTTCCACTATGTCACACTGTTCTCCAAATCAAGAATCCACAATATTAAACAAGCATCCAAAATATTAAAATTAGGCTGACCCTGGAAATATGCACAGGATCAGTGGCATACACATCAGACATACAGCCAAATAGAAAATCTAGCTTCTTATTGGTGGTTCCCTTACTAATCAAAAAAACACAAAACTATGGCATTTATAACACATTCTGATATATATGTATATTGTATATGATTCTCTTATGAAAAATCCCCTTTATAGAGATGGCTTTTCTCCTTACAATATTTTTTTCATAATTTTCCCAACAGATTCTTATTAATAATGTTTTCATTGTCTAAGATGTGTTGTACTTCTACTGCTTCACTGTCAGTAAAGTGAAAAAAAAATTACCTTAGCAAAATAATAGGCAGTAATAGAATACATCCCATCCTCCAACTCATGGTAAAGCATTGCCCGTTCTGAATGACCTAGGGAAAAGATAATTGTGTCCAGTTCACAAGAGGTTAACAACCAGTGTGGTCTTGACTACGTATTTTTAAATCTTGGTACTGTTTTTTTAAAAAAAAAAAATTGAGTTACTGGTGTTTAAAGAAAGTTATGTATTTATATAGCACCTTTCACATCCTCAGCACGTCCACAGCGCTTTATAGCCTATTAAGTACTTTTGAAGTATAGTCACTGTTGTAATGTTTGGAAACGCTGCAATCAATTTGCACACAGCAAGGTCCCACAAACAACAATGTGATAATAACCAGATAATCTGCTTTTTAGTGATGTTTGTTGAAGGATAAATATTGGGCAGGACACTGGGGAGAACTCTCCTGCTCTTTTTTTGAAATAGTGCCATGGGATCTTTTACATCCACCCGAGAGGGCAGACAAGGCCTCAGATTAACGTCTCACCTGAAAGACGGCACCTCTGACAGTTATTTTTCTTCCGTGGTTTCCTCGTGGCATATACTAGCACTGGCCAACAAGCTGGGATAACCAGGTGCTCCCAATGGCTTCTTATGATGATATAGCCAGTTGATAGTAGTTAAAGAAGAGCGATTTTCTCTCCCTCGCTATTAGGGAGTGTCCAGCCTCTGCTTGGCATTGCAGAAGGAAGGCATGACTGGCATTGACGGCTCACTGTGAGAAATAGTGAACGCTCTTCTTACTGCTCCATGGACAGCATGCTGGAGTTCCAACACACTGTACTAACATATTAGCACTGGCTCATTGTTTTGATATTTAGTTTGACTTTTTTCATGTACAGTACTGCAAGCCAACAATCCCAGGATTGGATCCCACTACAGTAACAAAACTGAAAGCATGTATTACTGTGGAAATATCACATTTCTATTTCTATGGAGAGTGCCAAGTTTTTTTTTTATAAACATAAGGGTATTTAGCTCTCTTCATTGCTCTCCCTAGCCCATGCCTCAACGGCAGCCAGGAGGCTGAAAGGGGAACCTGCTCTCCAGGCCTTCATAATGCTGCTCTGAATTGGCACCTGGAGAATGTGCAAGAGCAGACTGTTGCCCAAATCCACAATCCTGTGAGGAAGTTCTTGATGTCCATTTCCACTTTATCATAGTGACATGCCTGAAACTAAGAAGTCAATAGTGTAGGGGATTGCGGTTATCAATATGTATCCCATCTATCTGTGGAAACCCATGTTCAACCAAATCATGGTGCAGGAAGTTGATGTTCCGTCTCCCGGTATCACTGCATCAATCCACTACATCACGTACATTTAATTTAAAATAAAATCTAAGGGTCTACAAGCTTAAAAAAAAGGCAATGTTTATTTACAAATACTGCCACATTTCTGTGGTAATGGTAATTTTAAATTATATGCTGTTTTAAAATGGTAAAAGCATTATTTCTTGCAGCGTACAATTTTTATTCTGCTACTAAAGTGGAGCTATGAGTAGTAGGGCCACATTACAGCATAATTCTAAAAGGACAAAGAGTGTTAAAAAAAAACAAGCCTGAAGGCACTGTGTCTCAATGTGAGGAACATTCGTAATAAGGTGGATGAATTAACTGCACAGATAGCGTAAACAGATATGATGTAATTGGGATTACGGAGACATGGCTCCAGGGTGACCAAGACTGGGAACTCAACATCCAAGGGTATTCAATATTCAGGAAAGATAGACAGAAAGGAAAAGGAGGTGGGGTAGCGTTGCTGGTTAAAGAGATTAACACAATATTAAGGAAGGACATTAGTGTGGATGAGGTGGAATCTGTATGGGTAGAGCTGCAGAACACCAAAGGGCAGAAAACGCTAATGGGAGTTGTGCCGACACCACCAAACAGATGTTGGGGATGGGATCAAACAGGAAATTAGGGATGCGTGCAATAAAGGTACAGCAGTTATCATGGGTGACTTTAATCTACATATAGATTGGGCAAACCAAACTGGTAGCAATACGGTGGAGGAGGATTTCCTGGAGTGTATAAGGGATGGTTTTCTAGACCAATATGTCGAGGAACCAACTAGAGAGCTGGCCATCCTAAACTGGGCGTTGTGTAATGTGAGGATTAATTAGTAATCTTGTTGTGCGAGGCCCCTTAGGGAAGAGTGATCATAATATGGTAGAATTCTTCATTAAGATGGAGTGTGACACAGTTAATACAGAGACTAGAGTCCTGAACTTAAAGAAAGGTAACTTCAACGGTATGAGACGTGAATTGGCTAGGATAGACTGGTGAATGATACTTAAAGGGTTGACTGTCGATAGGCAATGGCAGACATTTAAAGATCACATGGATGAACTTCAACAATTGTACATCCCTGTCTGGCATAAAAATACAACAGGGAAGGTGGCTCAACCATGGCTTACAAGGGAAATTAGGGATAGTGTTAAATCGAAGGAAGAGGCATATAAATTGGCCCAAAAAAACAGCAAATCTGAGGACTGGGAGAAATTTAGAATTCAGCAGAGGAGGACAAAGGGTTTAATTAGGAGGGGGAAAATAGAGTATGAGAGTAAGCTTGCAGGGAACATAAAAACTGACTGCAAAAGCTTCTACAGATTAGTGAAGACAAATGTAGGTCCCTTACAGTCAGAATCAGGTGAAGTCATAATGGGGAACAAAGAAATGGCAGACCAATTGAACAAATACTTTGGTTCTGTCTTCACCTAACGAAGACACAAATAACCTTCCAGAAATACTAGGGAAATGAGGGTCTAGCAAGGAGGAGGAACGAAAGGAAATGCTTATTAGTCAGCAAGTTGTGTTAGGCAAATTGATGGGATTGAAGGCCGATAAATCCCCAGGACCTAATAGGTACTCTGGGATGCAGATTAAGGAAGTGGCCCTAGAAATAGTGGATGTATTGGTGGTCATTTTCCAACATTCTATAGACTCTGGATCAGTTCCTATGGACTGGAGGATAGCTAATGTAACACCACTTTTTTAAAAAAGAGGGACAGAGAAAATAGGGAATTATAGACCAGTCAGCCTGACATCAGTGGTGGGGTAAATGTTGGAATCAATTATTAAAGATGTAACAGCAGTGCATTTGGAAAGCAGTGACATGATCAGTCCAAGTCAGCATGGATTTATGAAAGGGAAATCATGCTTGACAAATCTTCTAGAATTTTGAGGATGTAACTAGTAGAGTGGATAAGGGAGAACCAGTGGATGTGGTGTATCTGGACTTTCAAAAGGCTTTTGACAAGGTCCCACACAAGAGATTAGTATGCAAAATTAAAGCACATGGTATTGGGGGTAATGTACTGACGTGGATGGAGAACTGGTTGGCAGACAGGAAGCAGAGAGTAGGAATAAACGGATCCTTTTCAGAATGGCAGGCAGTGACTAATGGGGTACCGCAAGGTTCAGTGCTGGGACCCCAGCTATTTACAATATACATTAATGATTTAGACAAAGGAATTGAATGTAATATCTCCAAGTTTGCAGATGACACTAAGCTGAGTGGCAGTGTGAGCTATGAGGAGGATGCTAAGAAGCTGCAGGGTGACTTGGACAGGTTAGGTGAATGGGCTAATACATGGCAGATGCAGTATAATGTGGATAAATGTGAGGTTATCCACTTTGGTGGTAAAAACAGTAGGGCTGATTATTTTCTGAATGGTGACAGATTGGTAAAGGGGGAGGTGCAACGAGACCTGGGTGTCATGGTACATCAGTCATTGAAGGTTGGCATACAGGTGCAGCAGGCAGTGAAGGCGGCAAATGGCATGTTGGCCATCATAGAGAGAGGATTAGAGTATAGGAGCAGGGAGGTCTTACTACAGTTGTACAGGGCCTTGGTAAGGCCACACCTTGAATATTGTGTACAGTTTTGATCTTCTAATCTGAGGAATGACATTCTTGCTATTGAGGGAGTGCAGCGAAGGTTCACCAGACTGATTCCCGGGATGACAAGACTGACTTATGAAGAAAGACTGGATTGACTAGGCTTGTATTCAATGGAATTTAGAAGAATGAGAGGGGATCTCATAGAAACATAAAATTCTGACGGGATTGAACATGTTAGATGCAGGAAGAATGTTCCCGATGTTGGGGAAGTTCAGAACCAGGGGTCACGGTCTAAGGATAAAGGGGTAAGACATTTAGGACTGAGAAGAGGAGAAACTTCTTCACTCAGAGAGTTGTGGGCATGTGGAATTCTCTACCACAGAAAGTTGTTGGGGCCAGTTCGTTAGATATATTCAAAAGGGAGTTAGCTATGGCCCTCATGGCTAAAAGAATCAAGGGGTATGGAGAGAAAGCAAGAATGGGGTACTGAAATGCATGATCAGCCATGATTATATTGAATGGTGGTGCAGGCTCGAAAGGCTGAATGGCCTACTCCTGCACCTATTTTCTATGACCCTTTCAGGCCATTTCTGTAAGTAAATGTAGCCGGAGGCCAATCAGAGTTTAATTGCTTTTTAGTGGGAAGTTTGCAAAGTGTATGGTCCTTATACATTTTTAGCTAGAGAAGGGATTTTGACTAGCTTGCTCTTCTTTTGAAATACTTTGGACCAACTGATGTCTGAAGTCCAATAGATCCTCTCAAAGCTTTTATACAGATAGGATTTAGCACTAATTTCTCTTGGAAGTAAAATCTTGCAATAACACTTTCAAAATAAAAGCTAAAGAAAAAAAATCAGCTTACATTTAGCAATAACATCTAAAACAACTGCAAACGGGGTCAGAGCTCCGATTATGTATAATAACGCCACGGTGTCCTGGATGGATAATTGTTTGCCATCTTGGCTATGGTACAAAAACCCAATTAGTAAAGACATCAAGAGTGCCTCAAATCCATGGATAGCCAGTGTCGGCAAATCTCTGAAATCATTAGAAACCTGTCGGCTGGTACAAAAGAAAAAATACTTTGGTTCAAAACGCAGTAACTTTGCAGTTTAGAAGACTGTAGATTTTTTATAAAGAAATGCAATTCTAAAACTAACAGTTTTAAGAAATGAATTTACCTTAATAAGACAGAAAACTGTCTCAATTGTCCAATGAGCTTGTCCATGGTTTCTGATTTAATGTTAATAATTTCGTCAGATGTCGGAGAGGCACTGAAAGAATTTTGAAATGAGTTTGAAAAATATGCATAAGATTAAAACATTTGGTTTGAAATGTTATAATTAATATGTAGAAATATTTAAATGTATGATAAAATGCAATATAGCTAGTGTCTTCAGAAATTGTTTAAAATGAATTAATTCACTTTTGTCCAATGTGCAATGTCCAGAGATAAGTATTTTAAAATGAAAACTATCAAAATATTTGCATAATAATTCCAATTAGTGACCCCCACATAACACAGTAAAATTAACATCCAAGAAATAACATTCCAGGAGATCAGATTTACTTTTAATGAAAACATCAAAGTTAAACGTTTTGTATTTGACATGTTTTTTGTGTCAGTAGGACGCAAAACATGTTGACTCGCTCAAATTTTACATTACTGAAAACCCAATGCATTTAAAACATTCATGAATGTGCAGAGTGCATTTACTATTTCACAAAAAAATCCCAATTATATCACTGAAAAAAAAAGTGTGAACAAATTGAGTTTCCCATTTCCCTTTCACTCAATTAATCACCTCCTGTCATTTTTGAGAGTGTTCCCGTGGTAAACCTTACTCCTTGACCTTCACTTTAGCCTTCCTCTCATTACTGAGCTTGTTGCTGTTCTGCCTGCTTCAGCTTTGGTCCTGCTCTTCTCTCAACGGCCTAGGTCTTGCCTTCTGCTCCATTATAAGCTGCTGCTTTTCAGATAGGCCTTCACTCCCAACAGTTTTCACTGTTCCACGCCCATACATGACCTCAGTGCCTTTATTTGCGGCCACCATAAGGCATACAATGTTAATGATCCTCAGTGCTAGTTTTAGAGGCCACTGAGAATGACCTCACTGTTGGTTATCAGTGGTTATACAAGCAAGACCTCTGGCCTAATCACAGAGAGATAGTGAATGCAATACAATGAGAAAGAACTGGAGGGTGAAAAATGATGGGGAAAGCATCACATGGCATTGAGAGAGAACTAAAGAGCATATGATGGGTTAGGCAGTTGGGAAATTAATGAAATAAAGACGAAACAAAAAGGATGCGGCAATTAGAGAAATTGTGTCAAAAAGCATACAAAGAAAGGATGACACTGAAAGAATGGAAAGCAAAAACAGAATAATGGAGGAAATCAAAGACATGCACAAAATGGGAGAGAAGCAAAAAGACAAGTACAATTACATGGAGGGAGGTTAGAAAGAGATTTTTTTAATTAAAAATGTTGCCTGCGATTAATGCCACAAGAGTAAATCTTTTAGGCACAAGCTTAAAGTAACTTAAAGAATAACTTCACACTTAAAATCATTGACTTATGCAATAGTGTGCCATGTAATGTATTAAATATAAACTCAGCTAAGGCATATCAAGAAAGTAATTGGATTAATTTTGATTAAACAGAAAGTGGAGCTATAGATTTAAGGTCAGAAAAAGATGAATAAATGCTCAGACTTGATCTTGGAACAGTACCTCAATGATTGGATTAACCACGTGAAATAGTCTTTCACTTCGTCCAACGTTCTTATATTCTTTGAAATAAAAGATGATAACAGATTTGCAGTTCTACATATTGTTATGACCTCTTTATATTGCACAATCTCTTCTTGATGCAGATGTGTAATACTGCTAGAGACTGTCAGTAGCATGGATTCACCATTTTTATATTGTAGGGTGGATTCTACAGCACTGGAACAATAGACAAACTGCACCGCTGCAAGCCCCTTTGTATACGCAGTTGTTTCAGTCAATATTTTTCTGCCCACTGAGCCTTTTCAAATAGAATCCCTATAAAAGGGATTATTCCATTCCTTAATATTTAGGATGAATAAACAACAATTTGATGTTTTTGAATTTCTACGATAATAAATTAGGATACAAAATGTCGATGATTGTGTTGCTACAGTACCAAAGTTTCACTTCATAGTATTACCTTGAAGCGCTGCTCATATTGGGACAGGTGTTGCAGGCATTAGGCTGCCAAGTGTAATCATCAGTGTATTTGACTTTTTCCCAAAATATGGAAGCAAGTGTGTTGGCTTTATCCTGTGTATGTGCCTCCTGCTCTTTGGAACGCCTATCAATGCTGGTTAGGTCAACTGTAAGAGGCAATAAGATGCTTCTGAGAGTCACTATTGACAGTTCAAAATATGACCAACAGTTTAAAGCAGAACTAAAGCCCGGATTGCGAAAAGAAACTACTTTCCAATGACGTTGGCCCAAATTTTGCAGTAAAAATAATGGAGAGACTATTACCGCTCAATGTTATTAAAGTAAAACGTTATTAGAGTAAAATGGAGAACAACTTCACCTTACTGCAAATGCGCAGTTAAATGCAAAAATCAGTAAGTTGCTGTCCAAGTTGCCCTGCTCCTCCAGAAGCTTCGCTATACTGGTACCTCGCTGAAATATTCAGCATTGAAATACATGCAATGTTGTGAAGTTGAGGTATTGTGTTATAGATAGCCACTAAACACGCCAGAAAAAGTTAAGGCTTATCCATTCCAGTCAAAGTTAATTTTTAACGGAGTGATAAGTCTTAATTACTGCCAAACAATCTCTTTGGCACTAAAAATTTACTTTTACATGTGCATAGTCTCATTCCTTCAAATTTTAATTATTGTTGGAGATATTAAAACATTTTTTTTTAAACTTTTACTCTCAGTCTCTTATCTCATTTAATCCCATCTTTCTTTCGCTCTCTTTATATTGTTTTCTGTACATGATTTGGCATTGAATTAACTATTCTAGCTTACATTTTCTGGTTCAGTCTCTGCGTGGCTCAGTAAAGGGATCTATCTGATTGGTTAAGGAGATACACAGTTGCTTACTCTGTTCACACAAGTCCCAGGTCCCCTATAGAGGGCACCGTGCTGCTTTAGATTTCTAATTATTGCAAATCAAGTCCCCATAGAAAGTCTGTGGGCAATTTTAAGTATAATGAGTGGCTAGTGCCGTTTGTTCGCCACTGACTGCAAATTCCGGCCATTATATTCCTACTGTTACTTTTTTCCATTATTTCCACTTTTCTGCTGCCTTGTCACTTGCACTCTGTTCTCTAGTACCAACACAAACCCTTTGCACTTGCACCTGGTTAGAGCTATCAAAATTGAGGAACCATCAAGAGTGAGAGTTGTAAGAATGATACAAACTGCAAACGTGCTTAAACAAATGGAGCGGTGTTATTTTTACATGGTACATACATCAAAATAAGTACTACTTTTAAATGCTAACAACGTGAGGTGCAACAGGTCTGCACAGTGCTGCCGTAACAAGGATAATGATACAGGGTCCTTGAATGAAAATTGACAGACTGAATAATGATGGAATATCTTTAAAAACTGACAAGTCTAAAGACAGGAGGCCCTTGAATGCTGATTAATGGTTCAGATAATTTCAACAGGTCTTTGAATGCTAATAGAAGAAATGTACTATGATAGGAGGTTCTAAAATGCTGACTAATGTTTTAAAGAAAATAGAAACTGCTTAAATGTTGATTGATGGATTAGATAATACTCATTCAGACTAACTAATGACAAGAGGTCTTTGACTGCAGACTGTTCAACATGGTTCCCTTATCTGCTAATACCTGCAGTGATTTGAATTATAAGCTAGCAATTTAGAATGCTTTAAATATAAATCAATTTTATTACATCAGAAGGTTCAAAGAGCATTTTCATGATTAGTAGTGTCATATGATAAATATCTCATGATTGAGGCAGACAAGATGACAACAATTTCACCAGACCATCCTGACTTAGAAATATATTGCCATTCCTTCATTGTCACTGGGTCAAAATCCTGGAACTCCCTCCCTTAACAGCACTGTGGGAGTACTTTCACCACACGGACTGCAGCGGTTCAAGGCAGCGGCTCACCACCACCTTCTAGAGGGCAATAAATGCTGGCTGTGCCAGCGATGCCCACAGCACCTGAATGTATTTTTAAAAATAGTTTCTGGGAATCCAACATTAAGAAGACAAAAGGGGTATCTAAGTTAGAGAAAAATCCACTAGCTGCTAGACTTTGCATTGCTGTAAAAATTGTTATTGTAGCATACCTGATTTGGTGGAGCAGGCCTTTAGCTTAATTAGCGCAATCCTTTGAGTCAGATGGTGGAGGGTTCAAACCCACTCCAGGCAGTGCTGGCAAGTGGAGACCGGTGCTCCAGCTCTGAATTCTGAGTTGGCATCAACAGGGATACTCGCATCCGGTGGGCATAGGTGGCCCTCATCACATGGGTTGTGGGAGCCCATAAAACCCTCCTGCCGTATAGGACTTAATCCCCCTAGTTGGCTCGTATAATGATCATTATGACTATGAAAAGAGTGACACGGCGCAGCTTGTGAGACTGCTAATCAACCCACGATTCCTTCTGTTACTTTGCACTATTCTCCGAGGGAAGATTGTGACATTACGAAAAACAACAATTTTGAGGGCAAGTAAATTGTTCCACTTTAACAATTTGTATCCGTGACAGATACTGAATTGTTTTGATTTATCTATAAATCACATCACTAATAAATGTCTGTCAATTATGTTTTCCTTTTACAGTAATAAACTAATTGAGGCCAATCTGGAGTGCCTCCATCCATTGTAAATGGGACAGTAGCACTTGAAAATGGTATTGGCTCACATATCACATACCACCCTTTTCATGTTGGTGCTCCAATCACTGCCATCTTGTGTAGGGTGTTGAGATGGGCAGCTGGAATGCCCATTTCAGGTGGGAAGCCATATGCAATATGCAAGTTGGGTAGTATAATGTAAGTAAGACCCCAATTCCAGTTTTGAAGAACAAATGGGCTAAGTGTGAGCTGTGCACACTGGCATTGAGCAGCCTAACCAGCATTCTTTCACTCAGAAAACAGCCAAAGATTTCTTTTAAACCTTTACCTTGGTGGGGTCAGGAGGAGCACTACTCCTCATCCTGGATACATAGAAGAACTTTGGCCCACTGCTGGCCAGTGCAAGGAAGCCTGGGATTGGCTCGCCTGCCCCACATTCCCTCTAAAGCTCTGATGGTGTAGCAGCCAGCCAACTTCTTGCCATCCCCAACTGGTGAGTTGCCTCAAAGAACTGCATTGGTCTGTAAATGAGGTCTTGGCCTCAAACTTGCTCGGGTCTCACCACGGTAACAACGGGCAGCTGCCAGGTGCACTCCACTAATGACCGTCCGTTGTGCCCCTCAAATTAAAATCAACTCCATTATTGCAAATTTCAGAAATGTATTCTTTTGTAAAATGTAAGGACTAGATGCAATGTCTGATTGTTAGTAAAGCTGCTAAGTTTTATTTGGACAGATAATTGTTTTAAAAAAAAGTTAAAAAGAACTGTGACTATTAGAAGCGAGTCATCATAAAGTTCTGATCAAGAGCCACACCTGAAACATTAACTATCATTCTAGAATAGAATCGTTTATAGAATCATACATATAAACATAGAATTTACAGCGCAGAAGGAGGCCATTTCGGCCCATCATGTCCACGCCAGCTGACAAAGACACATGGCCCTCGAGCAGCAGCCCTGAAGGTTATATATAAACCTATGAACAATGAACAATGGTGAACAGGTAAAGAGCATCCGGCCCAACCAGTCCACCCCACACAGCTGCGATACCCCATGTATCGCAACATTTTACACTCCACCCCACCCGGAGCCATGCGATCTCATTGGAAGAGACAAAAAATCAATTAAAAACGCAGGTCAATTGGGGAAAAACATCTGGGAAAATTCCTCTCCAACCCACCCAGATCAAAACTAATCCAGGAGACCATTCTGGCCGCATTAATTCCCTGAAGTGCTTACAGTCGTATCTGCGCCAACCAACAAGAAGTTATCCAGTCTAATCCCACTTACCAGCGCTAGGTCCATAAACCTGCAGATTATGACACTTCAAGTGCCCATCCAAGCACCTTTTTAAATGTGGTGAGGGTTTCTGCCTCTACCACCTTTCCAGGCAGTGAGTTCCAGACCCCCACTATTGTGTTCCTAACAGATGAGGCTGCACACAGAAAGGTTAAAGTAACAGTGACCTCAGTCTTTATTAAGACACTCCAGAGTGAGGAACAGGCCTTAGGAGCCAGTTTATATAGTGCTCCCAAGGGATGCTGGGATCCCTGGGACTTCAGGGGATGCGTTCCCTGGTGGCAGAACATGGGAGTGCATGCTTTACAGATACACAACATCACTCCCCCGCCAAAGTCAACGTGAAAACTATTTACAAGGTGAGGCGGTCAGGAGCCTTTCTTTCCCTGGTGGACCGCCTCGGTACAAATGTCTGTTCTGGTGTGTTGGCTGTGCCCTCGCTGGGCTGGCGTGTTGTTGGCTCTGCAGGGCTGCTAGGTGAGCCTGGCCTTGCTGGGCTGTTGGGCATGACGGGTTCGATTTCCTGGTCTGGTGTGGTGTCGTTGATCCTTTGGGTGTGTGTTGTGGGCTCGAAAAAGGTGGTGTCTGCTGTGAGTTGTTCAGGGCAGTCTGTGAACCGCAGCCTCGTTTGGTCCAGGTGCTTTCTGCAAATTTGTCCATTGTCTAGTTTGACTACAAACACCCTATTCCCTTCTTTAGCCATCACCGTACCCGCGATCCACTTGGGACCATGTCCCTAGTTTAGCACATACACGGTCATTCAGATCAATTTCCCGTGACACAGTGGCACGACCATCGTTTACATTTTGTTGCTGCCGCCTGCTCTCTACCTGATCATGCAGCTTGGGGTGAACCAGCGAGAGTCTGGTTTTAAGTGTCCTTTTCATGAGTAGCTCAGCCGGGGGCACCCGTGAGTGAGTGGGGTCTCGTGTGGTAGCTGAGCAGTACTCGGGACAGGCGGGTTTGGAGTGAGCCTTCTCTGACTCGTTTAAGGCTCTGTTTGATGGTTTGTACTGCCCACTCTGCCTGCTCATTGGAGGCTGGTTTAAACGGGGCCGAGGTGACATATTTGATCCCATTGCAGGTCATGAATTCTTTAAATTCGGCATGGCCCGTTGTCACTGACCAGTATGTCAGGCAGGCCGTGGGTGGCAAACATGGCCCTCAGGCTTTCAATGGTGGCGGTGTTGGTGCTTCCTGACATTATTTCACATTCAATCCATTTTGAAAAAGCATCCACCACCACCAGGAACATTTTACCGAGAAACGGGCCCACATAGTCGACATGGATCCTCGACCATGGTCTGGAGGGCCAGGACCACAAACTTAGGGTGCCTCTCTGGGCGCGTTGCTCAACTGAGCACTATACGTTGCATTGCCGTACACAAGACTAAGTCAGAGTCGATACCGGGCCACCACACGTGAGATCTGGCAATCGCTTTCATCATTACTATACCCGGGTGTGTGCTGTGGAGATCCGAGATGAACGTCTCCCTGCCCTTTTTTGGTAGCACTACGCGGTTACCCCACAACAGGCAGTCTGCCTGAATGGACAGCTCGTCCTTTCGCCGCTGGAACGGCTTGATTGGCTCTTGCATTTCAACAGGGATGTTGGCCCAGCTCCCATGCAGTACACAGTTTTTTTACTAGGGTCAGCAGAGGATCTTGGCTGCTCCAAGTCCTAATCTGGTGGGCCGTGACAGGTGATTTATCATTTTCAAACGCTTCCATGATCATCAACAAGTTTGCGGGCTGCGCCACCATCAACAAGTTTGCAGGCTGCGCCATTTCCACCCCCGTGGTGGGCAATGGCAGCCGACTGAGAGCATCCGCACAGTTCTCGGTGCCTGGCCTGTGGCGGATGGTATAGTTATACTTTGATAGCGTGAGTGCCCACCTCTGTATGCGGGCTGAAGCATTAGTATTTATCCCCTTGTTTTCAGCGAACAAGGGTGTGAGGGGCTTGTGATCGGTTTCCAGCTCAAATTTGAGGCCAAACAGGTATTGATGCATTTTCTTTACCCCGAACACACACGCTAATGCCTCTTTCTCAATCATGCTGTAGGCCCTCTCGGCCTTTGACAAGCCCCTGGAAGCATAGGCAACAGGTTGCAACTTCCCCACAACATTAGCTTGTTGTAATACACACCCGACTCTGTATGACGATGCGTCACATGCTAGCACAAGTCTTTTACACGGGTTATACAATACATGCAGCTTGTTGGAGCTTAAAATGTTTCTGGCTTTCTCAAAAGCAATTACTTGTTTTTTTCCCCATACCCAGTTCTCACTTTTGCACAATAACACATGTAGGGGCTCAAAGGGTGCTTAACCCCGGAAGTAACCAAAATAGTTGAGGAGTCCCAGGAACGACCGCAGCTCCGTGACATTCTGTGGCCTGGGTGCGTTCCTGATAGCCTCTGTCTTGGTGTCTGTGGGCCGAATGCCGTCCGTCGCGATCTTTCTCCCCAAAAACTCCACTTCTGTTGCCAAGAAGAAGCATTTTGACCTCTTCAGCCGCAGCCCTACGCAACCATTCGCTGGAAGACCTCCTCCAGGTTTTGTAGGTGCTCGGCAGTGTCCCGACCCGTGACCCATAGGTCATCCTGAAAGACCACCGTGTGTGGTACCAACTTGAGTAGACTCTCCATGTTTCTCTGGAAGGTCGCTGCAGCCGACCGAATTCCAAACGGGCATCTGTTGTAGATGAACAGTCCCTTGTGCATGTTGATGCAGGTGAGGCCCTTCGAAGACTCCTCCAGTTCCTGCGTCATGTAAGCCGAAGTCAGGTCGAGCTTGGTGAACGTCTTGCCTCCTGCCAGCGTCGCAAATAGATAGTCTGCCTTAGGTAGCGGGTATTGGTCTTGTAGGGAGAAACGATTAATAGTTACTTTTTGATCGTTGCAAATCCTGACCGTGCCATCACTTTTGAGTACTGGAACAGTCGGGCTGGCCCACTCGCTGAATTCCATTGGGGAGATGATGTCCTCGCGTTGCAGCCTGCCCAGCTCGATTTCCACTCTCTCCCTCATCATGTGAAGTACCGCTCGCGCCTTGTGGTGAATGGGTCGTGCCTCTGGGACCAAGTGGAACCGCACCTTCATCCCGGAAAAGTTTCCAATGCCTGGCTCAAAAAGGGAAGGAAATTTGTTAAGAACCTGGGTACATGAGGCCTCATCGACATGTGATAGCGCTCGGATGTCATCCCAGTTCCAGTGGATTTTGCCCAGCCAGCTCCTTCCAAGCAGTGTGGGGCCATTGCCCTGGACAATCCAGAGTGGCAGTTTATGCACCGTGCCCTCGTAGGTGACCTTGACCATGGCACTGCCCAGGACAGTGATAAGCTCTTTGGTGTACATTCTCAGTTTTGTGTGGATGGGGCTCAGGGCTGGTCTGAACGCCTTGTTGCATCACAGTCTCTCAAACATCTTTTTACTCATGATGGATTGGCTAGCACCAGTGTCCAGTTCCATGGCTACGGGTAAGCCATTCAATTTTACGTTTAGCATTATAGGTGGACATTTCGTCGAAAATGTGTGCACCTGTGTAATTCAGCATCTGCCTCCTCTGAGGCTCAAAATTGCTTTGATCCACCATGGACCGATCTTCCTCTGCCACATGGTGGTTGGCAGGTTTTGCAGAGCTTGCAGCTCGTTTGCAAGCTCGTTGGAGTTGTCCCATTGTTCCACAGCTCTTGCAAACATATACTTTGAAGCGGCATGAATAGGCTGAATGGAAGCCTCCACAACACCAAAAAGGTGTGAATTGCCTTGCATTCATCCTTTGTTGGAGACTCAGTCATCTGGGTCACCGGAGGCCTGCTGGGAGTTGCAGACTCGTGGTTCTGTCCTGTAGAGTTCTGCTCACAAACACAGTTCCAGTTAATTTATGAACATTTCTAGCACTTGTGTGCTGAGAGATTTGTTTGGTGTTATCACTGGTGGACATAAACGCCTCTGCTATTGCAATGGCCTTACTGAGGGCCGGTGTCTCTACAGTCAAAGGTTTTCGTAGGATGGTCTCGTGGCCAATGCCCAGTACAAAAAAGTCTCTGAGCATTTGCTCCAGGTAGCCATCAAACTCACATTGTCCTGCAAGTCGCCTTAGCTCGGCAACGTAACTCGCCACTTCCTGACCTTCAGATCGCTGGCACGTGTAGAACCGATACCTCGCCATCAGCACGCTCTCCCTCAGGTTAAGATGCTCCCGAATCAGTTTACACAGCTCCTCTTATAACTTATCTGTGGGTTTCATCAGAGCCAGAAGATTCTTCATGAGGCTGTAGGTCGGTGCCCCGCAGACTGTGAGGAGGACCGCTCTCCTTTTTGCAGCGCTTCCTTCTCCGTCCAGCTCGTTGGCTACAAGTGCTGGTCTAGCTGTTCGACATAGGCTTCCCAGTCCTCACCCTGAGAATTTCTCCAGGATGCCCACAGTTTGCTGCATCTTTGTGTTGGATTCGTATACTCGTCGCCAGTTATTGTATTCCTAACACAGATGAGGCTGCACACAGGGAGGTTAAAGTAACAGCGACCTGTCTTTAATAAGACACTCCAGAGTGAGGAATAGGCCTTAGGGGCCAGTTTATATACAGTGCTCAGACTTCAGGGGATGCACTCCCTGGTGGCGGAACATGGGAGTGCATGCTTTACAGATACACAACACCCACAACCCGCTGCTTGAAGAAGCTTCCCCTCAAACCCTTCCACCAACCACCTTAAAGCTATGCCCCCTCGTAATTAACCCCTCCACCAAGGAAAATAGGCCCTTGCTATCCACTATATCCAGGTCCCTCAAAATGCTATACACCTCAATGTGGTCGCCACTCAGCCTCCTCTGTTCCATTGAATTCCTTACCACTAAAGCTCTTTTATTCTGCATCCCTCCCCCCTGTGCAGCTGAGCCACCTGTGATGCCTTGGACTTGGCTCTGACTGCATTCCCCAGAGGCACCATCGATCTCACCAATACTCAAAAGAGAATATCGGTTGGAAAGAGAGATGGACTCGGGGGAGAGTGGGTGGGGAAGAGAAACTCCTGCACTACCTGCCTAGCGTTCTTCCTCCATCTGGTGTTCACCCATTTCACTTCTGCCTGGATGCTTTTAAGCCACCTTCTGAAACGTGCTATCTACGTAGCTGTCAGCCTCGCGGATGCACCAGTGACTCCAGCCGCTGCTCAAGCTCCGAAACGCAGAGCTCGAGAAGTTGAAGCTGGAGACACCTCCTGCACACATGGTTGTCTAGGCTGCGCGAAGCTTGCAGAATTTCCCACATGCCGCAGGACATGCACTGCCATCCCTCTAATTAGACTTATCTGTTATAAGAGAGAGAGAGATACTTATCAAATCAACCAGCTAATCACTTACCTGCCCAGATGAGGGCTGTGAGCGGGCAGAGGTCAGAAACACAATTTGAAGCTGAATCTGAAGTCAGCGGGGCGCAGGGGAATAATGCACTCGACAGCGAGAGGCCCGGAAGTCGGCGAAGAGCGGGAGGCCGGCCTGTGACATCACAGGAAAGCAGGAAACAGAACTGGAATTCAGCAGGAGCAGGAACTGATAGACTACAACATAAACTACAGCACAGAAGGAGGCCATTCGGCTCATTGTGGCTGTGCTGGCTCTTTGAAAGAGCTTTCCAATTAGCCACAATCACCTGCTCTTTCTATATAGCCCTGCAAATTTTTAATTTTCAAGTTTTTAAATCTCATTCCCTTTTGAAAGTTACTATTGAATTTGCTTCCACCACCCTTTCAGGCGGCACATTTCAGATCATAACTTGCTGCGTTTTTTTCCCTTATCCCCCCTCTGGTTCTTTTACCTTAAATCTGTGCCGTTTGGTTACCAACAATGTTCCCTCTAATTTTTGTCTCCGTGCACAGGCCCTTAAATTTACTGCAAGCCCACACGGTATCTCTTCCAATGATAGGTGCACGACCGTGCACCATCAGGGGGAGGGGGGCGGTGGAAACACTGTTTACCGATCCTCTTGCCAGTGGAAATAAATTATAATATAAAAAGGACAGTATAACCAGATCAGGAGACACTGTTATAACAGATCATTGTTGTTTACGGGGCTTTACTGATGCAGAAAGGCACCATTTCCCTGTAACCATCACTGCAGTCCAAAGATAATTCATTGGTAAAGTATTTTGAGAGATTCCTGTGTGTTCAGACAAGTTTAATCACCACAAAAATAAACAGGAAATGCTGGAAATACACAGAGACAGAGAAAGAGCTGGACAACTCATCACATCTACATCAACACAACTCCTGGTCCGGCAACGCTTCCATTTAAAAATTCTCATCTTGGTGTTCAAATCCCTCCATGGCCTCACCCCTCCCCACCGCCGCAATCTGCTCCAGCCCCACAATCAATGTTCCCTTCAAGTTACGCCTGTGCGCAGCTGCGAGTACTCTGCAAGGTCCCGCGCAGGCCGCTCACAAGATTTTCTATTTGAAATGTCGCGCATGTGCAGAAATTTATAGGGGCAGCACATTGAAATAAACAGGCCACGCACAACAAAGTGGGAACATTGCCTATAACCCTCCAAGATCTCTGTGCTCCTCCAACCTTGACCCCTGCGCATCCCTGCACGACCCCCATTTCCCCACCACCAGCTCCCCAAAACCTATCTCTCCGACCAAGCCTCGGCCACCCATGTGATTCAGTGTCAAATTCTCCCTCCATAAATGCAAGTGGTTGCTAATAATTGGGAGTGACATCCTTCACACCCCCAGCTAGCCACACTCACTTCTCTTTCAGATGTTGACTGAGCTAATGTGCATTTCCAGCATCTTCTCTTTTTATTCCTAGTACAAGCTCTGGCAAATCATAGCACGGTTATAGCACAGGAGGCCATTCGGCCCATTGAGTCCATGCCAGCTCTTTGCAAAAGCACTTCAGCTAGTCCATAGAACAATAGAATGCAAGTGCTTGTGGGACAAGCAAAGCTATGATTAAAAACTATTAAGATTAATACTGGGAATATTTCAGAAATGCTAAACACTATAAAGGGTCTTATTCTCTATCACAGTTAAAGGGCCAATAATTCAATTGAAGAAAAGTATCTGACCAAAGCAAGACAAGACCAGAGTGACTTCAATTGCATTACCACTGAGAACTATTCTCAGCATGTTCAGTACTCACCATAAAAATCACACGGATTGCAATACTTTGGACAAGGATATCCTATGGAGGTAAAATACGGAATCATATCCTTAGCTGTTCCGCAATACGTTGTTGCTCCTGAAGAAAGCAGAACAACCAGATCGAACAAATGGAATATGTCTGAACGTGGCTGATGGATTGACATTAGGATCAATCGATTTCCTCTGGCAAGTCTTGAAAGAGTCATCACCAAATTGTGTGCTGTAAAACTATCAAGTCCAGAGGTGGGCTCGTCTAATATTAAAATACCTGGAACCAAAAATATTTCCTTGGTTTCATTAATTTATATTCATCAATTGTGACAGGTTATCAAAAACACTGGCTGATTTGGTGGGTGTCATTAGCCTCTGATTTGAACTAATAACTTCACAATAGCTTGGATATCACTATGTCTGTACATATAGAGAGAGCATGATCCAACACATTGATGTATGTATAATATAGACATAAGCAGACTATTTAACAGACTCTAATCAGAAAACAAGAGAACTCAGTATATTAAGAAGGCGATTTAATAGAAGAAATACTCTTTCGTGTACATGCAAACATTAAAAACAGTAAATATATCTGCTTAGGAATGCGATTGATGGTTGCAAGGCTAAGTGCAGATTGGAGTGCAATTGGTCAAAGTTGATTAATGTTTATTGGAAGAGTAGACTGATCATGGATTTATTACCTTAGGGTGTCAGGGGCAAGAACTTTACAAAGCTTTATCTTCTGACGTTTGACTGGATTGAGTAGGCTCCCCAATTGTATGCTGTCTATGGAACGAATTAGCTTGATGGGATGAATGGATCTTCTCATCCCATGGCTTCTTGCTTTTTTATATATAAATTGTAAAGAACACAAGAGCTTCTAGGAATAGGAAAAGGCTAGTTGGCCCAAAAAGCCATTTATTTTTGACAGAAAAAACCCATCTACCGATCTTCTTACTATAATCCCTCAATCCATTTTCTTTCCAGAGACATGCTTAAGTGCTTCTAGCACTTATTTATACTGTTTGCTTCAATGGCTGTCCCTTGTAACTTATTGCACAAGTCTATTGCCATTTAGGTGTAAAGGTTTTTCCTAATCTCCTTTTTCTAACTTTTTGGGGCCGAAATTGAGCCCCGCCCCAAATGGGGTACACCTACTGTTTTTGAAAGTTTTCCTCAGTCTCGGTCCATGGGGCGGAGATACTGGAGAAATTCACATCTTTGCATTTTTTTTGGCTCGGGGCAGTGTTCCGGTAGGCTGCGGGACAGTACTGCCCATGCAGCGGGTCCGCCGCCCTAGCCAGTCCTCAGCACCATGTTGATGTCAGTGCGACGCAGACATGCTGCATCACGCTGACGCGTCACAACGTCTCTCCCCTTCAGTTAAAGGGGAGGGCTGCTGCAAACACTGCAGCCACTTCAGTGGCAAACACTGGGCTACCAGGGAGCGTTTCAGTCAGGCCAGCGGCCTGGCACCCAAGAGGTGGTGCCATGCTGTCTGTTGGCGGCCTGGCTGAACCTGCAGCCATAATTGTCAGCCCGACCTGGCAGTCGACCGACCGTACCACCTCCCCTTTAAGGGTGGCTGCGCCGCCATGCCACAGAGTGTACCAACAACAAAAGCTGTCCAGTGGCACCGACTGGCAGTGGGGCCGCTCCAGAAGGGCAATTTTGGGAAGGGGTCCCCGCCATTCAATAAAGGGTTGGCATGGGAAAATGGACGGAGCAGTCCCCTACACCGCACCAAACCCAAGGAAAGGCAGTTTTTAAAATGGCGGCCCCTCCACGGCGACTCGGTGGCCATTCTGCACCGACCCGTTGCCGCCACTTTCAGGCAACCAGAGGCCTTATAGAAAGGGGCAATTTCAGCCCTTTAACTTTTAAGTTTGTGTTCCCTGGTATTTGAACCCTTCAAAAGGTTTTCTATTTTGACTTTACCCAGAGTCCGAATTCTTTGAAATAAATTTTAGTTAAGCTAATGTTTCATTCATCAAATTTGATCAATTTAGGTGGAAGATATAGAGCATGCAGGATGAATAGCTGTGGGGTATGGTATACATCCCATGAGTGTCCTGACCTAATAACTGGAGAACTCAGGAGTAAATAATGATCAGTGTCATGAGAGGGATATAATTGGTATATCACAGAACATCAATTCTGTTTATATCACATCAGGCAAGTAATTAAAAAGAAGAAAATAATAGAAGTGAAATATAAATGTTATCGTTTACACTAAAGCATGCAACAATGGAAGTAATGTGAGGATTAGGGCTGAAAATAGCTTCTTCTAAAGCTACAGCTAGCACAATGGAGCAAGATGAACATAAAGGCAAAGTAAAGGAGGTTAAGAAACTGCTTGGGTAAGCTAAAATAGAAAATGAAATGAGAACACCAGGAAATATTAAAAGAAATGTCAAGCATTTCTATAAATATATTTGCAGAAGTTGGTGAAAAAAAAGAAACGGTTTGACATTGTAAGATCCCAAATGTTACATTACATCGTGTGACCAAGGGATATTAAATATACTAAATTAATTCTTCTTTTCTGTACTCAGAGTACACCATGGGAAATCCCCCCTTTTTAAAGTTGAATTCTTCTTTTGGGGAGGGGGGTGGGGGGGGGGGGGGGGAGGGAGGAAACAGAGGAAGTTGCAAAGGAAATGTTTTTTTTAATTCAGATAATGCAGCCGCTGAAGGACAGACTGTAGGTCAGGCTAGGAAGCTAAAGGAAAAGGCGGCACCTAGCCCAGATAGGCTTCATACAAGAGTGAAAGAAGTAGCTAATAAAATCAGTCATGTCCTTTTTACGCTCTTTACAGCAACATTAGAAAAGGGAGTCGTGCCAGAGGGTTGGAAAGTAACTCACAAAACATCAATTTTTAACAAGGGCATGTCGACCCAGGAAAGTACAGACCAGTGACACTAGCATAAGTATTGTATTAGCAGGCAAACCGAAAATAGGAATAATGAAACACCTAGACAGGTATGTTTTTTGTAAGTGGGAGTCACCATTAATCTATGGGAGGGACATTTTACCAAAACACATTTATTGGATGCACCCTGTTTACAGTGGAAATTCTGTGAATGTGATATTCTTAAGTTTCAGCATGACTTTATGACACACTAGTGATTGGCCCACAAGAGATGATGTCTTGGAATAGAAGACAGGCTTTTTAGAGTAGATTAGAAGTTGGCCAAACCTGAGAAAGCAAAGAGGATTGTGAATGAAGTTAGCTGTGTCACTTAATTTTAAAAGTTAAAATAAGAACATAACATAAGAATTAGGAACAGGAGTAGGCCATCTAGCCCCTCGGGCCTGCTCCGCCATTCAACAAGATCATGGCTGATCTGGCCGTGGACTCAGCTCCACTTACCCGCCCGCTCCCCGTAACCCTTAATTCCCTTATTGATTAAAAATCTATCTATCTGTGATTTGAATACATTCAATGAGCTAGCCTCAACTGCTTCCTTGGGCAGAGAATTCCACAGATTCACAACCCTCTGGGAGAAGAAATTCCTTCTCAACTCGGTTTTAAATTGGCTCCCCCGTATTTTGAGGCTGTGCCCCCTAGTTCTAGTCTCCCCGACCAGTGGAAACAACCTCTCTGCCTCTATCTTGTCTATCCCTTTCATTATTTTAAATGTTTCTATAAGATCACCCCTCATCCTTCTGAACTCCAACGAGTAAAGACCCAGTCTACTCAATCTATCATCATAAGGTAACCCCCTCATCTCCGGAATCAGCCTAGTGAATTGTCTCTGTACCCACTCCAAAGCTAGTATATCCTTCCTTAAGAAAGGTGACCAAAACTGCACGCAGTACTCCAGGTGCGACCTCCCTGCTTTTGTACTCCATCCCTCTCGCAATGAAAGCCAACATTCCATTCGCCTTCCTGATTACCTGCTGCACCTGCAAACTAACTTTTTGGGATTCATGCAAAAGGACCCCCAGGTCCCTCTGCACCGCAGCATGTTGTAATTTCTCCCCATTCAAATAATATTCCCTTTTACTGTTTTTTTTTTCCCCCCCCCCCCAAGGTGGATGACCTCACATTTTCCAACATTGTATTCCATCTGCCAAACCTTAGCCCATTCGCTTAACCTATCTAAATCTCTTTGCAGCCTCTCTGTGTCCTCTACACAACCCGCTTTCCCACTAATCTTTGTGTCATCTGCAAATTTTGTTACACGACACTCTGTCCCCTCTTCCAGGTCATCTATGTATATTGTAAACAGTTGTGGTCCCAGCACCGATCCCTGTGGCACACCACTAACCACCGATTTCCAACCCGAAAAAGGACCCATTTATCCCGACTCTCTGCTTTCTGTTAGCTAGCCAATTCTCTATACATGCAAATACATTTCCTCTGACTCCGCGTACCTTTATCTTCTGCAGTAACCTTGTGTGGCACCTTATCGAATGCCTTTTGGAAATCTAAATACACCACATCCATCCACCATGCTCGTTATATCCTCAAAGAATTCCAGTAAATTAGTTAAACATGATTTCCCCTTCATGAATCCATGTTGCGTCTGCTTGATTGTACTATTCCTATCTAGATGTCCCGCTATTTCTTCCCTAGTCAGCCACATAACTGTTACCCAATGTGGGTGAACAGCATGCCAACATTCACTGTCTAAGCTCACTTGCAAACAATGGCTGCTTGGTGTGATAGCAAATGGACTCAGGTGCCTGCAAAAGCATAACTCAGCATATTTAAAGAGAACACCACACCATTAGCAGAGAGATAAATAATCAATGGCTGCTTACCAGGATTCCACAGAAGCTGCACTCCAATGCTCACCCGTCGTCTCTCACCTCCAGAGACTCCCCGGGTAAAGTAATTCCCAACTCTAGTGTTAGCACATTGTCTTAGTCGGAGTTCTGCTATAACATCCTCTATCTGAAAAACAGCAAGAAGCAAGTCTAAAATTATATCTGTTGCCCTATTATGTTAATTTCTGTATGTTCCTAATTTAATCAAAGTCAAAACAATTATTATATTTTAAAAAAGCAGTTTTCTATGATTTTTAAAAAATATATATATATTTGGAACTTTGTGCAATCCATGTTCACAGATTATGAGAACCTCTGGGAATCAAGCCCAGACTGATGGGATGATAAACTGGTCTCTTAACTGGTTGTAACAGTTCTTTGTAAAATGGGCAGTCCTGTGGCTTAAAATTACCCCAAATTTGGTACCAGCTGGCACAAGAGTGGTGACCTCATTTGAGGAGTGATCAGAATGGCTGATGAAGGAAATTAAAAATGTCAGAGTGGTGAAGTAGAGTATGCTTCACTAGGTTTGGAACAAAGGCACTTTGGATTGACACAATCTGATCTGTACTATACCAAACCTGAAAATGCTTAATCTGGACACTTGGAGATATGAAATGGGAAAATGTTTAATTTTCCAGCAGTAACATCCCTCACATTGAATACAAAGAAATACCTGCATATAGGGCAGGCTAATTGATTATAATTGGTTTAAGTCAAATATAAACATTGAAAAAAATATAGAACTGGGTACAGTAGTGTAGTGGTTATGTTACTGGACTAATAATCCACAGAACACGAGTTCACATTCCACCATGACAGTTTGAGAATTTGAATTTTTTTTTTTAAATCTGATAAAAAGCTGGTAAGAGTGACCACAAAGCTGTCGGATTGTTGTAAAATTCCACAGGTTCACCAATGCTCTTTTGGGAAGGAAACCAGATGTCCTCACCCAGCCTTACCGATGTGACTCCTCTGGTAATTCACCCAAGTAACCATTCATCATGTGTGAGCTTTAAACAGTAACTGTTGGCTGGCTATTTGACTCTGGTGTGAATCACATCCACGACTGATTTTGTTGTCACCTGGTATTCATGCATATGTACCTTTCCACAGTACTAAAGTAATCAGAAGCAGGAATCCTGGCTGATAGTTTTCCCCTCCCAAGGCAGGGACACTGAATAATGTTTCTTCCATGTCCATGATGGAGATCAATTGACACAGCACAGACCTGGCACTGAACCGGAGACCTTCATGGTCTATACAACCCTCAGTTCCACACCAGGCACTGTATTTATGCTGTAAGCCATTGCGAGAGAGTGTGGTAAGAAAATAATGTCTGGCAAAGGAAGTTACAGAACAACGGGAATGGAGCAGAGCAGTGGGATTAGGTTTGGATTGCTGCAGCAAAGAGTTGGCAATCACAGGATGGACCATTTGCCTCCTGATGAGCTGTAAACTTCTATGATTCTTACCCTTTTGTTTCTTTGTTCTTCTGAGAAGGCTTTTGGAAGACGCAACTTTGCAACAAATGTCAATGTTTCTCTTACAGTGAGGTTGGGTAATAATCGGTCATCCTGTCGCACATGTGCAATATATTTTTTAACCAGCTGCCTGTTGACTGGCGTTTCATCGATCAATATTTTGCCAGATTTTACTTTCCCTCCTTCATCTCTGCAGGTGATGATGTCAAGTAAAGATGTCTTCCCACACCCTGTTCATGCATATATTAAGAAAAATATTTCAAATATAAAATTATGTTTTAAAGACCTATTTCCAAGACCTGCTCTATACCAATAAGAGAGGTTTTCTGCAATGATAGCATTGCTTTCATTTGAGAGGCTATAATTTATTGAAAGTTAAGGCAGGGAACCTTGGTAGTACATCAGCATTTGCAGCGAATAACTAGGAATGTAACAATGTTTGCAGAGGGTCACTGGGAGTGCATTAACATTAGCTGAAGTTTGAAACCACTGGCTTAGCTCCAAATTGGCAAGTGCACTTGTTAACTGGAGAGCTCTCGATGGGTGTTTTAATATAAACTAGAAATTCTGCATGGTGAAATCCAATTCACAGGACTAACAGTATTCAGAATGCCATATCCAATAAAAGTTAAGTTTTCCATATTATTGGCTGCGTATTTTTAAAATCTGTGTCCAACATTATACGAAGGATGTAACCTAATGTTCATTTTTTTTTCTTGAAGACAGTGACTCAGCTTGAGGTAGAATTTCTCAGGCACTGACAGCTCTCCAGTTTCACAACCAAGTGGCCATTTTTTCCACTTGTTAATCCAGACTGTAGACATTGGCAGTCTATTCAACTATTGAGGGCATCAGAGCCTAAACCCAATTATATTCTCATCCAGACACAAAAGCTGGAATTTTGCCTACCTAGGCGGGTCCGATGCGGGAGGTGTCAGTGGTGGGTCCCCATCCCGCTGCTGAAAATGAACTGACCTTAATGGGGCTTAATGAGCCCATCCAGTGCGTTACCCGGCCCAATTAGATGGAATGGGTGTAATGATGTCATTCATGACGCATTTTCAACTGGAATCCTTAAAGGGATCCTGGCCACATTACATTTGATGTTTAATCTAACAAAATGGGTGTTGAATCTTTACTCGACAATAATAAGTTTCTATGGCTGACAAAGAAATAGTTAAATAACATTAAGTAATATGACACCATCTAAATATACAAATCAAGAATATAATTTTAAAAATACGTTAATTGGGAAGCTATTGGTGCTTTGGTCACAAATCTAGACTTTTGTATCAGTAACTGGTACAAATAAAAGGTGTGTGTGTACAGGTAATATATAAAATGAAGCAGATTTTAAATGTAATTGTAAAGGGTTGGATTTACAATCTTATGCAAGTTCAGCGGAAGAACTGCGGAAACCCTGACAAACAGTGTAAGTGCTGCTTATGTGTTTCTGGGATTTCTGCAGCTCTTCCATTGAAGTTAACAACGGACAAGTGAGGACCTCTGCAAAAATTCCCCCCCCCCACCACCAAAGTATCAGACTGAAAAATTACTTTAGTTAAATTCATGGACTGAAAGCAAATTGAACCAGTGGAATAAATGACGAGAATGAAATTGCTATGGTTGATGACTTGATTTAATCTGCAACTGGACAATCACAGTATACTATGAGAAAAACCTGACCAGAAACAACACAAAAATGGTATGTCATTTAAAAAACAAATAAATAGTGCAGATCAATTCACTGCATTTACTATTCAGTTGGAAGGCAACAGCCAATAATGGCCAGTGCAAAATGTATTTCCCTCACCTTCTAGGGTAGGATGGGAGCCTTCAGCATTCACATCCCTTCAGGAATTTCTGAATTAACATTTACCAGTAGCTTTTCAAGTAGAACAGAATTTCCATCAATCTGTTAGCTGATGTAATCAACAGGTTTTTATTTTGGTCTGTTTTCCATGCTGTCAAGTAATCAGCTGGAGCAATGGCCCTGGATCTCACGCCTCAGGTAGACAGACGTGGTTCCAGAGCTGCGTGAATCCCATGGCCATGGAGGGAAATTTAAAAAGTAAGTTAAAACACGCTCTTAAGTGCCTGTAAACTACCGGATAATGATTTTAATTGGGTCCCCCGCCGCTGCCTGTCGATCCAGCTCCGCGATAACAGACGTACTCATGGGAAAGGCGCATGGGAATGAGATGACAGCAGGTTCCCAACCCGCTATCCAAAATAACAACTTCCCACCCAACCTGCCACCGATCTCTCCCACCACCAGCCCGGAAAATTCAGCCCAAAGTTTCCACCAGTGGTCGCTGGATAGGAATCAGGAGGAGGAACCCCAGTTGATTTGTTTTCTCTCCCCAAGCATAGACCAATTGTAGCAGCCATGTTACTGTATCAACTGAAATCACCTAACTCAGTAAACCAGACAATAAATGTTCATCCTTCTTTGGCTGTATGGTTCAGTAACACATAATGGCTAAATGCATTAATGAAATGCATAAAGGTAGCTCCATATCCATGTTAAGAGGAGTCGCTGAGAGGAGGGTGTGGGGGGAGCAATTGTAGTGAGTGCTAAATTAGTATTTGAATTGAGAGAGAGAGAGAGAGAGAGAGAGAGAGAGAGAGAATTCAATTTTCTCTGATAAATGGCATGTTAACAAGAATCACATTCTCAGAAGTTGTTGGTTTCCCTGTGATATGATTAATAATTAGCTTGTTACAAACTCAGAAATAGTGATACTCGCCTGTTTTCATCTCATTTAAAGAGGAATTTCAGATATATATATATATATATATATCAGTGGCTCAGCCCTCCCCCTCTGGCCTCTTCTGAGCTCATATCATGAAATTGCACATGTCCAAAAAATAATTTTCCATTCACAAATGAATACATGCACTAGGAGTATGCAATTAGAAAATATATCCCTTAAAGAGAACACCAATTTGGATGACTCTTACCAGAACTCCCTATAATAGCCAACATCTGTCCACTTCTGACTTTAAGATTTAGATTCTTCAGAGCTATTATCTGTCCATCTGGACTAGAGTTCCATTCCCATGGCATTTGCAATTCTGCCAGCTTCTCATACCAGGGGATCTGTGCTGCAGTATTTACCTGCATTTGTAGGCGAGAAATGCATATTAAAGCAAAAGTCTTAAAATACTTTGTCTCATAGAAGAAGCTAATCATTTCTACACATCACCTTTTGTTTAAAACATCAGACTCCACAAACAGCTCAGTGGGTAAATGCATTGCATGGTGTGATACTGAATCAGGTGAACTACGAAGGCCCAGATATATGCTGAATTAGCTGATCTTGGGTGGAGTGATGGTCGGTTGCTCCAGTTGGCTTCACGGTCACTGGATTAGGGAGGCGAAAATAAATTGCCCAGCATCCTTTCTCCTGATCGCTGTCATTTAACTCTTTTTGAAAAGTGTGTGTGATTGACATTGGATCAGACTGGATTGGGTTTGGCGAGGATATCCTCCTAATTCAAAAAGCGAATCATTGTCTAGCTTCATACATGAAGAATGGGTGACATACTGGAGGCACATGTAAAACTATTCCCCATTTTGAATCGGTACCTTTAGGAAATGACAGGCTTCGGTTTGGTAGCCATGCCCTCCACAGCTAAATAGCTTGCCAAAAGTGATTGCTTAGGGCCATACATGAATAATGGCCACTTGGGTGAGGTCCTGAAGGGCTAATGCGGTGTAGTGCAGTGCAGAGGGAGTGCTGCACTGTTGGAGGTGCATTCTTTCAGTTGAGACGTTAAACTGAGGCCCCGTCTGCTTTCTCAGGTGGGCGTAAAAGATCCCATGGCACTACTTCGAAGAAGAGCAGGGGACTTATCCCCGGTGTCCTGGCCAATATTTATCCCACAATCATAACAAAAACAGATTATCTGGTCATTATCACATTGCTGTTTGTTGGAGCTTGCTGTGCACAAATTGGCTGCTGCGTATCCCATATTACAACAGTGACTACATTTCAAAAAGTACTTCATTAGCTGTAAAGCGCTTTGAGACATCCGGTGGTCATGAAAGGCGCTAGATAAATCCAAGTCTTTCTTTCTTAACGGCACTTGTGGAACTGTACTCCAGAATGAAGCAGTGTCTTCAGAAAAGTAAAAGGAGAAAATTGGCAAGCAAAAATTTCTACTTTTCAATTTTAATTACAATGCATCTTTAAAAGGAGCTGTATGCTAATTTTGATATAAGACAGACAATGCTAAAAAAATTTTTTACCCAGTATGCTGCAGTACCATGATCTAGCTTTACAATTTTATAAAATCAGGATTTTTTTTTAAGATACGTAAGTGGGTCACAACGTTCTATTTCAAAATGGATTAAAAACTCCTATGTCAGGCTCTATCTATTTTTAAAGTACTAGTTACATCTGTAGATGATGTTGTGATAGCTGGTTACAATGTTTAAAGTGCTATCATGTGCCATGCATGGCAAAGGCTCTCCGAAGTACTGTAATATGGCCTCAAGATTCAGTATGTAGTTCTACAAGAATGCCACTGGGTGACAGCACAGCAATCTGTCAGTCCTCATCCCAGGCAATCAATGCAAAGCTTTAAAGTTCTGTAATATTTTGCAATTCTCTTAAAATTAGTCCTCGGCTCTCTTTGATTTTCCAATGAAATGTGGCAATTTGTCAATGTCACCTCTCGAGAATAGTCGTACCCATTATACAGCCTTACTTTACATTTGTGCCTGAAACTGGAAACGGGACTTCCCATGACACTTCCTGATGAATTTAAAGTTGGAGCCTGGGGAACGAATGATTGTCTCCCATTCCCCCAAGATTTTAATCCTTACCGATGGAAGGGCAGAGGATTTCACTGCAATACCTCTTTCCCTTGCTGACCTGATAATTCAGACACTTAGTTGTTACTCTCTGTCTGCACTGCCACAGGAGATTGATTATACAGGTATGTAGATCACATAAAAGCCATCAGACAGTAGCAAGACTTGATTCCAAAACTTGATTCAAGTCTTGTTGAAAATATCCTAAATGTCGCTGAATGTTTCAAATCCCTAAAGTAAACACTGGCCCAGAAATCACGGCTCCCCAGGTCCGCACGATGTTTCTACGGACCTGGGAAGGCATCGGAAAAGCCGATTTTCAGCACGCAATGCGAATGCGCTGAAAAATCGTTTTTTCCGATCCATCAAGTTTCTGGCTTGACAGATCCTCCATATCTCAGGAGCGAGGACATTTGCCTGGGCAAGATTGCGGGATTTATGCATATCTTGCCCAGCAAATGTCCGCAAAACTCTCGCGCCTGATAAAAGCAGACACATAGCCTGCTTTTATAGGCATAAGATTTTAAAAACATACAAAAATATAATTAAATTAAAACACATTATTTTTAAAAACCCTACCCACTACGTTACATTTATTTTTAACCATAATTAAAACTTTTTTTAAAAATCGGCAATTTCTTTTTTCTTTAAAAAACATTTCTATTAACTTTAATTTCTATAGTGTATTTATGTGAGGTGTTTTTTTTAAAATGTTTTATGTAGTGTTTGGGTGTGTTTCTCATTCATAGTAATAGGCATTTCGGATTTACAAAACTCCTATTACTATGAATGAGAAAATACTTTACCATGATTGGTGTCTAGGCCCATATGATTCCTGCAGACGTCCCAAGAAGAGGAGGCCTCGAGTCCGGGAACTCCGGTGGGCATTCAACCAAAAGGTAAGTGCGCATCTTTTCTCTTACTTTTAGTCGAACACCCGCGGGAAGAAGAAACAGGGATTTCTGGGCCAGTATCCTTGGGCCCAAGTTTCGGCCTCAGTTGCTCTTGATTTTTTGGAGCAACTGGTATAGAACGAAGTATCTTAGAAATTCAAATTCTCGGCATTTAGTTTGCTCCAGTTCTAGTCAGTTAGAACAGTTTCACTTTGGAACAGAATTTTTTTTTCAAAAGGGGGCGTGTCCAGCCACTTACGCCTGTTTTCAAAGTTTCGGCAGTGAAAACTTACTTCAAACTAACTTAGAATGGAGTAAGTGAAGATTTTTGTACGTTGGAAAAAACCTTGTCTACACTTTAGAAAATCAGGCATAGGTTACAAATCAGGTGTAGGGAATGGGGGGGGGGGTTTACAAACATTAAACACATCAGTTTTACAAATAAAGAGCCATCATCAATAATAAAATGATAAAAACATTAATAAATCAATCAAAAAAAATTAAGAAGAAATAATTGTTTTTTTTTAAATCAATAAATAAAAAATTTTCTACTTACCGACTGCAGCACCGGGAGCCCTCCAACAGCGTGCTGGGATGCCCCCCGCCCACAGTGGTGTGGTCTCTGTCAGTCTGTCTGTCTGTGTGTGTCTCTCACTGTGTTTCTGACAGCAGGGGGGAGGGGGGGGGGGAGAAAAGGAGAAAGGGAGGGGGGGAGAAAGAAAGGAAGGAGAGGGGGGGAGGGAGGGAGAAAGAAAGGAAGGAGAAGGTGGGGGGAGGGAGAAAGAAAGGAAGGAGAAGGTGGGGGGAGAAAGAAAGGAAGGAGAAGGTGGGGGGAGGGAGAAAGAAAGGAAGGAGAAGGTGGGGGGAGGGGAGAAAGAAAGGAAGGAGAAGGTGGGGGAGAGGAGAAAAGAAAGGAAGGAGAAGGTGGGGGAGGGAGAAAGAAAGGAAGGAGAAGGTGGGGGAGGGAGAAAGAAAGGAAGGAGAAGGGGGGGAGGGAGAAAGAAAGGAAGGAGAAGGGGGGGGGAGGGAGAAAGAAAGGAAGGAGAAGGGGGGGAGGGAGAAAGAAAGGAAGGAGAAGGGGGGGGAGGGAGAAAGAAAGGAAGGGAGAAGGGGGGAGGGAGAAAGAAAGGAAGGAGAAGGGGGGGGAGGGAGAAAGAAAGGAAGGAGAAGGGGGGGAGGGAGAAAGAAAGGAAGGAGAAGGGGGGGGAGGGAGAAAGAAAGGAAGGAGAAGGGGGGGGAGGGAGAAAGAAAGGAAGGAGAAGGGGGGGGAGGGAGAAAGAAAGGAAGGAGAAGGGGGGGAGGGAGAAAGAAAGGAAGGAGCATGGGGGGGAGGGAGAAAGAAAGGAAGGAGAAGGGGGGGGAGGGAGAAAGAAAGGAAGGAGAAGGGGGGGAGGGAGGAAAGAAAGGAAGGAGGAAGGGGGGGGAGGGAGAAAGAAAGGAAGGAGAAGGGGAGGGAGAAAGGAAGGAGAAGAGGCGGGGGGGAGAAAGGAAGGAGAAGAGGCGGGGGGGAGAAAGGAAGGAGAAGAGGCGGGGGGGGGAGAAAGGAAGGAGAAGAGGCGGGGGGGGAGAAGGAAGGAGAAGAGGCGGGGGGGAGGAAAGGAAGGAGAAGAGGCGGGGGGGGGGAAGGAAGGAGAAGAGGCGGGGGGGGGGGGAAGGAAGGAGAAGAGGCGGGGGGGGGGAAGGAAGGAGAAGAGGCGGGGGGGGGAAGGAAGGAGAAGAGGCGGGGGGGGGAAGGAAGGAGAAGAGGCGGGGGGGGGGAAGGAAGGAGAAGAGGCGGGGGGGGGAAGGAAGGAGAAGAGGCGGGGGGGGGGAAGGAAGGAGAAGAGGCGGGGGGGGGGAAGGAAGGAGAAGAGGCGGGGGGGGGGAAGGAAGGAGAAGAGGCGGGGGGGGGGAAGGAAGGAGAAGAGGCGGGGGGGGGGAAGGAAGGAGAAGAGGCGGGGGGGGGGAAGGAAGGAGAAGAGGCGGGGGGGGGGAAGGAAGGAGAAGAGGCGGGGGGGGAAGGAAGGAGAAGAGGCGGGGGGGGGGAAGGAAGGAGAAGAGGCGGGGGGGGGGAAGGAAGGAGAAGAGGCCGGGGGGGGGAAGGAAGGAGAAGAGGCCGGGGGGGGGGAAGGAAGGAGAAGAGGCGGGGGGGGGGGAAGGAAGGAGAAGAGGCGGGGGGGGGGAAGGAAGGAGAAGAGGGGTGGGGGGAAGGAAGGAGGCGGGGGGGGAAGGAAGGAGGCGGGGGGGGGAAGGAAGGAGAAGAGGGGGGGAGGAAGGAGAAGAGGGGGGGAGGAAGGAGAAGAGGGGGGGAGGAAGGAGAAGAGGGGGGGAGGAAGGAGAAGAGGGGGGGAGGAAGGAGAAGAGGGGGGAGGAAGGAGAAGAGGGGGGGAGGAAGGAGAAGAGGGGGGAGGAAGGAGAAGAGGGGGGGAGGAAGGAGAAGAGGGGGGGAGGAAGGAGAAGAGGTGGGGAGGAAGGAGAAGAGGGGGGGGAGGAAGGAGAAGAGGGGGGGAGGAAGGAGAAGAGGGGGGGAGGAAGGAGAAGAGGGGGGGAGGAAGGAGAAGAGGGGGGGAGGAAGGAGAAGAGGGGGGGAGGAAGGAGAAGAGGGGGGGAGGAAGGAGAAGAGGGGGGAGGAAGGAGAAGAGGGGGGGAGGAAGAAGAGGGGGGGGGGAAGGAGAAGAGGGGGGGAGGAAGGAGAAGAGGGGGGGAGGAAGGAGAAGAGGGGGGGAGGAAGGAAGGAGAAGAGGGGGGGAGGAAGGAAGGAGAAGAGGGGGGGAGGAAGGAAGGAGAAGAGGGGGGGAGGAAGGAAGGAGAAGAGGGGGGGAGGAAGGAAGGAGAAGAGGGGGGGAGGAAGGAAGGAGAAGAGGGGGGGAGGAAGGAAGGAGAAGAGGGGGGGGAAGGAAGGAGAAGAGGGGGGGGAAGGAAGGAGAAGAGGGGGGGGAAGGAAGGAGAAGAGGGGGGGAAGGAAGGAGAAGAGGGGGGGAAGGAAGGAGAAGAGGGGGGGGAAGGAAGGAGAAGAGGGGGGGAAGGAAGGAGAAGAGGGGGGGGAAGGAAGGAGAAGAGGGGGGGGAAGGAAGGAGAAGAGGGGGGGGAAGGAAGGAGAAGAGGGGGGGGAAGGAAGGAGAAGAGGGGGGGAAGGAAGGAGAAGAGGGGGGGGAAGGAAGGAGAAGAGGGGGGGGAAGGAAGGAGAAGAGGGGGGGAAGGAAGGAGAAGAGGGGGGGGAAAGGAAGGAGAAGAGGGGGGGGAAGGAAGGAGAAGAGGGGGGGAAGGAAGGAGAAGAGGGGGGGGAAGGAAGGAGAAGAGGGGGGGGAAGGAAGGAGAAGAGGGGGGGGAAGGAAGGAGAAGAGGGGGGGGAAGGAAGGAGAAGAGGGGGGGGAAGGAAGGAGAAGAGGGGGGGGAAGGAAGGAGAAGAGGGGGGGGAAGGAAGGAGAAGAGGGGGGGGAAGGAAGGAGAAGAGGGGGGGGAAGGAAGGAGAAGAGGGGGGGGAAGGAAGGAGAAGAGGGGGGGGAAGGAAGGCGAAGAGGGGGGGGGAAGGAAGGAGAAGAGGGGGGGGGAAGGAAGGAGAAGAGGGGGGGGAAGGAAGGAGAAGAGGGGGGGGAAGGAAGGAGAAGAGGGGGGGGAAGGAAGGAGAAGAAGGGGGGAGGGGAGGGGGGGGGAAGGAGAAGGGGGGGGGGAAGGAAGGAGAAGAGGGGGGGGGGGGAAGGAAGGGGAGGCTGAACCGGCCGGGCCCAAGACTTTGGGCAGGGCCCGTCCCCAGCACCAGATTTACAGGTAGGTGGCGTTGGGTCTGGTCGGTTCCGGGGTCCGGAGCGCGGGTTGGGGTCGGGGGGGGCGGAGGGAGGTCGGTTCAGGTCGGAAAGGGAGGTCAGGTCGGGTGGGGGGGGGGGGGGGGTCGGCAGCGCGGGTCGGTTCCAGTCCGGTCCGGGGGGGGGTGGGGGGGGGGGGTGTCAGGGAAGCGGGAGTCGAGTCGGGTCGGGAGGAAGCAGGAGCTGGGCATGGGAGGCAGCCTTATGCATGCAGCCCCAGTGAGGCCATTCGGCCAGAGCTAGGGCTGCGTGCTTCGGGCCCCTCCCACAGAGTTTTGGGCGCCTGGAGCTACTGCACATGCGCGACCATTATAGCGCGCATGTGCAGAGGTCCCGGCACTGTTTTCAGCACAGGGACCTAGCTCTGCCCCCTACAGCTTGTGCTGCGCCGTGCCTGATTCAAGAGGAGCAGTAGGGAGCCGGAGAATCTAAGTTTTTTTTAGGCGCACTTTGTGGCGCGAAAAACGGGCGTCCAGGTCGGGGCTGCGCCATTCTAGGCACGGCTCAAAACTTGGGCCCATTGTGTTTACATACACTATTCTTGTGCTAAACATGCAGTTGTGTATTTTCCATGCTATATATTTAAAATGTGTATAAAATATAGCAATTTCACTATTGGAAATAATATAAAGCATTGAAAAAGCAATTTTAACATTTAACATTCAAAGGCGCACCATTTAAATTAATTTCTGGAGCGTCCCAACTACATTTTGCACTATTGTGATCAATATTACTTATTACTATTCTATTTTGAAGCTTTCTATTGACAAAGTTGGTATAATAATGGAAATATATGAGACAGGATATCAAAAGAAATTGCTATAATATGGTTGCTGGCCTACATGTTCTAAAGGGATCTGAAAAGTGTTTTCTAATTTTTTGTGGTTTAAATCAATAACATGATGTAAATCACACTGAAATCACTTAAATGTGACAGTGTCATTGTGAAAATGAGGCAGGGCCCTTTTCCTTCCTTAAATAAGAAAAGTTTGTTAAACATTTTTTTTCCCAAAGAGTTGCTTAAGTACAGGTACATTTTTTAAGAGGCCCCAATGTTCCCCTCCTTTTTTTCTCCAACCATGATGAAATGGGAAAGCAATTTTCAGGAACATTTTTTCGAATATGTGACTTAGGAAAATTGTTGGCAGCAGCCAAAAAAAGGTCACAGTGAATCAAGTTGCAAAATGGTTACAGGCAGCCATAATGGATCGATTTCAAAATCTCACATGTCCACTGTACTATATACTATGTTCACAAGTATCAAATGGCATTTGTGAGGAGTGTAATACAGGCATACATCTATGCATGCAGACAGAAAATTCATCTGTTATTCACATCTCTCACTACTTGAAAATCTTCCTGATCATTTTCACTAACTCCAGCTCTACCCTGGGGTAAAATAGTTACTTAAAGCTGTTGTGCATCAAACAAAATTATCTTCCCCATGCGATATGCAGCTGCGGAAGGCTGCACCAGATACTTATTAATTATGATCAATATAGCCTTTGATAAGTAACATTGTGGCAGAAATTTCAAGGAGGGCTTCCCACGGACAAATCAAGAAAAAATAGAAATAAAATGCGCACTTACCTGAAGCTGCTGCGCCCGCTGGAATTCCCGATCCACAGGCCTCCTCTCTCCGTGACGCGCAGCGCGTGCGTGTCGGGATGTCCGCAGGAGTCACGTGGGCTTGGACACCCAATCACAGGTAAGTATTTTCTCATTCATAGTAATGGGAGATTCGTAAGGTACGAATCTCCTATTACTATGAATGAGAAAACCCACAAACACTACATAAAACATTTAAAAAACACCTCATACAATAAACTAATCAAAATGAAAAATGTTACACGTTTTTAAAATTCCTGATTTTAAAAAAAAGTTAGGGTTAGGGTTTAAAATAACATTATCTGAGTGAGCAGGGTTTTAACAATTTTTATTTTTAATAATGTTTTTTCTGTTTTTAAACACGCCTGTAAAAGTAGGCTATGCCCCTGCTTTTTTTAGGCGCAAGTGTTTTGAGGACATTTGCCGTTCAAGATATGGGTAAATAGCCCAAACTTCCACGTGCAAATGTCCTCACTCCAGATCTGCGGATCATTTGTCAAGCTCCAGCTTGACAGATCGGAAAAGCTGGTTTTCAGCGCATGCGCAATGCACGCTGAAAAACGGCTTTTCCGATGCCTTCCCGGGTCCGTAGAAACTTCGTACGGACCCAGGACGTCGGAAATTCTGGGCCATTAGCTTCCCCATCAGTCTTAGCTAGCCTTCTTCACTATTTTCTTTCGACTGGGAATGCTGGAAGCTAAGCCCAGATGAATCTGTTGGCGTTTTCTTCTGACATTCCACCAACATTTATTCATATCTACTTTGTTTAGCTAATGTTACACAATACAGGACTGTCAGACCCAGCGTCCCACTTGAAACATTTTGGGGTTTTGGTGTTGTCCAGTAAGTAAGCAGACATACTTCAGAATTGGAGACCTTAGTTATATTTTTGGCTCCTGCTTCACTCCACTTTCTGCAACAGGACTATTTGTTTTTATTCATTGGATGTGGACATTGCCAGCAAGGCCAGCATTTATTGCTCATCCCTAATTGCCCTCGAGAACCCAGCTTCTTGAATACAACATCTCTGAGGGCAGTTAAGAGTCAACTGCATGTGGCCAGACCGGGCAAGGGTGGCAACTATCCTTCCCTAAAGTAGGTTAGTGAAACAGATGGATTTTTACGACAATCCCATCGCTATTACTGAACTGAGCATTTTATTCGATTTATTTGGCAAATGGAATGTTGGCCTTTATTGCAAAGGGAATAGAGTATAAAAGTAGGGAAGTCCTGCTCCAACTGTACTGGGCATTGGAAAGACCACAGCTAGATTACTGAATACAGTTTTGCTCTCCTTATTTAAGGAAGGATATACTTTCATTGGAGGCAGTTCAGAGAAGGTTCACGAGGTTGATTCGTGAGATGAAGGAGTTGTCATATGAAGAAACATAGGAAATAGGTGCAGGAGCAGGCCATTCGAGCCTGCACCACCGTTCAATATGATCATGGCTGATCATGCAACTTCAGTACCCCACTCTTGCCTTCTCTTCGTACCCGCTGATCCCTTTAGCCGTAAGGGCCACATTGGACTCCCTTTTGAATATATCCAATGAACTGGACTCAAAAACTTTCTGTGGTAGAGAATTCTATAGGTTCACAATTCTCTGGGTGAAAAAGTTTCTCCTCATCTCGGTCCTAGATGTCTTGCCCCTTATTCTTAGACTGTGACCCCTGGTTCTGGACTTCCCCAATATTGGAAACATTCTTCCTGCATCTAACCTGTCCTATCCCATCAGAATTTTATATGCTTCTATGAGATCCTCTCTCATTCTTCTAAATTCCAGTGAATAAGCCTAGTCGATCCAGTCTTTCTTCATATGTCAGTCCTGCCATCGTCGGAATCAGTCTCATGAATCTTCGCTGCACTCCCTCAATAGCAAGAATGTCCTTCCTCAGATTAGGAGACCAAAACTGCACACAATACTCAAGGTGTGGTCTCACCAAGGCTCTGTACAACTGCAGCAAGACCTCCCTGCTCCTATACTCAAATCCTCTCGCTATGAAGGCCAACATACCATTTGCTTTCTTTACTGCCTGCTGTACCTGCATGCCTACTTTCAATGACTGATGTACCATGACACCCAGGTCTCGTTGCATCTCCCCTTTTACAAATCTGTCACCATTCAGATAATAATCTGCCTTCCTGTTTTAGCCACCAAAGTGGATAACCTCACACTTATCCACATTATATTGCATCTGCCATGCATTTGCCCACTCACCTAACCTATCCAAGTCACCCTGCAGCCTCTTAGCATCCTCCTCACAGCTCACACTGCCACCCAGCTTAATGTCATCTGCAAACTTGGAGATATTACATTCAATTCCTTCGTCCAAATCATTAATGTATATTGTAAATAGCTGGGGTCCCAGCACTGAACCTTGCGGTACCCAACTAGTCACCGCTTGCCATTCAGAAAAGGACCAGTTTATTCCCACTATTTGCTTCCTGTCTGCTAACCAATTCTCTATCCACATCAATACATTAGCCCCAATTCCACATGCCTTAATTTTGCACACTAATCTCTTGTGTGGGACCTTGTCAAAAGCCTTTTGAAAGTCCAAATACACCACATTCACTGGTTCTCCCTTATCCACTCTACTAGTTACATCCTCAAAAAATTCGAGAAGATTTGTCAAGCATGATTTCACTTTCATAAATCCATGCTGACTTGGACCGATCCTGTCACTGCTATTGCATCTTTAATAATTGATTCCAGCATTTTCCCCACTACCGATGTCAGGCTAACCGGTCTATAATTCCCTGTTTTCTCTCTCCCCAATTTGTTTTAAAAAGTGGGGTTACATTAGCTACCCTCCAATCCATAGGGACTGATCCAGAGTCCATGGAATGTTGGAACGTGACCACCAATGCATCCAATATTTCTTGGGCCACTTCCATAAGTACTCTGGGATGCAGACCATCAGGCCCTAGGGATTTATCGGCCTTCAATCCTATCAATTTCCCGAACACCATTTCCTGACTAATAAGGATTTCCTTCAGTTCCCCCTTCTTGCTAGACCCTTGGTCCCTTAGTATTTTTGGGAGGTTATTCATGTCTTCCTTAGTGAAGACAGAGCCAAAGTATTTGTTCAATTGGTCTGCCATTTCTTTGTTCCCCGTTATGAATTCACCTGATTCTGACTGCAAGGGACCTACATTAGTCTTCACTAATCTTTTTCTCTTCACATATCTATAGAAGCTTTTGCAGTCAGTTTTTATGTTCCCTGCAAGCTTACTCATATTCTATTTTCCCCCCTCCTACTTAAACCCTTAATCCTCCTCTGCTGAATTCTAAATTTCTCCCAGCCCTCAGGTTTGCTGCTTTTTCTGGCCAATTTATATATGCCTCTTCCTTCGATTTAACACTATCCCTAATTTCCCTTGTTAGCCACAGTTGAGCCACCTTCCCTGTTTTATTTTTTACGCCAGATAGGGATGTACAATTGTTGTAGTTCATCCATGTGATATTTAAATGTCTGCCATTGCCTATCTACCGTCAACCCTTTAAGTATCATTCGCCAGTCTATCCTGGCCAATTCATGTTTCATACCATCGAAGTTACCTTTCCTTAAGTTCAGGATCCTAGTCTCTGAATTAACTATGTCACTCTCCATCTTAATGATGAAGAATTCTACCATATTATGGTCACTCTTCCCCAGGGTCCTCGCACGACGTGATTGCTAATTAATCCTCTCTCATTACACAAGACCCAATCTAGGATGGCCTGCTCTCCAGTTGGTTCCTCGACATATTGGTCTAGAAAACCATCCCTTATACACTCCAGGAAATCCTCCTCCACAGTATTGCTACCAGTTTGATGAGCCCAATCTAAACGTAGACTAAAGTCACCCATGATAACTGCTGTACCATTATTGCACGCATCCCTAATTTCCTGTTTGATGCCATCCCCAACCTCACTGCTACTGTTTGGTGGTCTATACACAACTCCCACTAACGTTTTCTGCCCTTTGGTGTTTCGCAGCTCTACCCATATAGATTCCACATCATCCAAGCTGATGTCCTTCCTTACTATTGCATTAATCTCCTCTTTAACCAGCAACACTACCCCACTTCCTTTTCCTTTCTGTCTATCCTTCCTGAATATTGAATACCCCTGGATGGGTATGGATTGAGTTCCCAGCCTTGGTTACCCTGGAGCCATGTCTCCATAATCCCAATTACATCATATCCATTAACAGCTATCTGCACAGTTAATTCATCCACCTTATTACAAATGCTCCTCACATTGAGACTCAGAGCCTTCAGGCTTGTTTTTTTTTTAAAAAAAACACTCTGTCCTTTTAGAATTATGTTGTAATGTGGCCCTTTTGATTTTTGCCCTTGATTTCTATTTACTCCACTCTTACTTTTCTCCTTCCTACCTTTTGCTTCTGCCCCCTTTTTACTTCCCTCTGCCTCCCTGCATAGATTCCCATCCCCCTGCCATATTAGTTTAAACCCTCCCCAACAGCACTAGAAAACACTCCCCCTAGGATAGTGGTTCCGGTCCTGTCCAGGTACAGACTGTCCGGTTTGTACTGGTCTCACCTCTCCCAGAACTGGTTCCAATGTCCCAGGAATTTGAATCCCTCCCCCTTGCACCATTCCTTAAGCCACGTATTCATCTCAACTATTCTGCTATTCCTACTCTGACTAGCATGTGGCACTGGTAGCAATCCTGGAGATCGGTCCTACTTTTTAAATTTAACTCCTAGCTCCCTAAATTCAGCTTGTAGGACCTCATCCCGTTTTTACCTATATCATCGGTACCTATATGCACCACGACAGCTGGCTGTTCATCCTCCCCCTCCAGAATGCCCTGCAGCCGGTCCAAGAAAGGTTGAGCCTATACTCATTGGAGTTTAGAAGAATGAGGGGTGATCTTATTGAAACATAAGATTCTGATGGGGCTTGACAAGAGTAGATGTTTTCCCTTACAGGGGAAATCTAGAACTAGGAGGGGGCATAGTTTCAGAATAAGGGGTTGCCCATTTAAAAACAGAAATGAGGAATTTCTACGCCCAGAGGGTCATGAATCTTTGGAATTCTCTACCCTAGAGATCTATGTCTTTGAATATATTTAAGGTGGAGATAGACAGATTTTTGTATGATAAGGAAGTCAAGGGTTACAGGGAGCAGGCAGGGAAGTGGAGTTGAGGCCAGGATCAGATCAGCCATGATCTTATTGAATGGCAGAGCAGGCTCGAGGGGCCAAATGGCCTACTCCTGCTCCTATTTCTTATTTATTTTTTACTTTAAATTCCCCAGCTGGTGGGATTTAAACTCTTGTCTCTGGGTCTTTAGTCCAGGCTTCTGGTTATAAGTCCAGTAACATAACCACTATGCTACTGCACCCCACATGGAGCAGGGCCACAGCACAACACTCAAGGGGGTATGGATATTGGACAAATGCTTGGAAAGAACCTGTGCGACATTTTATCATTGCGAAGGGCTGCACTAAAACTTTATCTACCGCGAAACTCCAGCTTTGCGGGGCTACTGCTGGAGGTGGCCTCACAACCTTCTGTTCCAATGCTTTCGGAACCCGATCACCAAACCAACTCTCAATGCATACATACAGAACTGAAATTACTTTGGCGCAATGCCGCTGTCAATAGTCACTCCGAAAAAACAAATATAAACATTCTCAATAGGCAAACACCCAATAGGCAAACACTAAGGCTGCATTTCTACTTTTGCTTGATGCAGAACTGTTTTAAGTAACTATTTAGCGATCTGAAATAGTGGCGAACATTCAATCTAAAGAGCGGTGCAAACAAGAGATGTCACTCGCCTCATAATTGAGATCCCGCACTTGGATGAGGTGGTCTTTGCCGCTGTAGGTGAAATAAAGGCTGTTTTCTTCCTCTAGCGTACAGAACACCTGATCTCGGAGACTGTCAGTCTGGTTTTGAAAAACAGTGGAAATGCACCAAAACTCAAAATAATCATGTGTGAAACGTGCTGAATATAAATCAGTAAAACTTATAATAGTAACGAATTAAAGACAGTTCAAACACAATCAGAAAGCTCGGCAGACCGGGCAGCGTCTGGAGATAACTGAAGTTAATCAGTCGTCGTTTCAGCTCCAAAATAAACAGAAAATGCTGGAAATACTCAGCAGGCCAGGAAGCAAGTGTGGAGAGTTTCAGGTCAATGACCTTTGCTCAGAACTGGAACATTAACTCTGTTTTTCTCTCTCCACAGATGCTGCCTCACCTGCTGAGCATTTCCAACATCCGCACTGTTTTTTGCTTTTTTCAGCTGGGAGAGCCTTCCTCAGAGGGCGAAAAAAAAACTCACCTCCTGCTGGGTCGCCTCCATCGTTTTGGACCGAGTGCAGGTGGGACGATTCAACTCTGTGGACATTTGCTGCATCCTTGGAAAAGTTTAACTTTACCTTTACCCTCCTCCAAAAAAATAACCAAGCCGGAGGCCAGGTGTGTGAGCAATACCCTGCTCACTGACTCCGGGCAGCGGTGTCCGGGAGCTGCGGCTTTTAAAGGGAAGCCGCTCACGCGCCGCCGGTCCAAGGGTCGTGCCTCGCGCCCGCCCGAGGCTTCACCATACAGCTCACCCGCCCAACCTCCTCACAGACCCGAGCGCACCGGGAGAGTGGAAAGCCAGCGGGATCCCTCGTTGCCATTGTGTTCAAATATGTATTTCGTTGCATTTTAAATGTTGCATTTTTAATTTTTTTTTAAAGTTTAAGTGCATTCCTTTGCAAAACAGAATGGTTCTTTGCCAACATACCCCTTGAGTGCCTGCTGCATTATTCCTGGGCCGAAAGTGGAGTGAAGCAGGAGTGAAACAACCTAAGTTGTCTCCAGTGTACCGGGTAACCAGTCTAAGGCTGTAGCATATCTGCTCATTATTTATTTGTTTGACTTTTTGGGGGCTTTTCTTTTATTTTGGGAAATGAGCTGCTTGGAAGAAACAGGCGCTGGGATTGTGCCGGGGGAGGAATCTCGCCATAGCAGCGGGCGTTGTGACCGTCAAACTCAAAACCCTGATTCACCGGGAAAAACCGAGGCGGCCTGTACAGTCTGTGTAAATCACCTCAACTACACCGTCAGGTAAACACAATCCTTTCTCCTAACTTTTAACTTGCAGTGAGGGTGGGGGCGGCTTCAGTTCTTCAAATGTCAATAAATCATTTAAAATCAGATCATTCCAAAGAGTGTGGCCTTGCTTTTCAGAAAACAAACACTAGATGTAACTGAATTTATATTTGAGAAGCGATACAAATAGATTAAAAAAATATAAGACGGTGATTGGAAGCCCGATATGAATAAAACTTGACACACCAAATCCCGATATTTTTACAGATTTGCCCTCAGTGGCAGTAACCAGAAGTAAAATGTGCTTGAATTTAGAAAGTAATTAAGATACAGCACACGGCAACTAATGCATTCCAATAAGTTCAAAACTCTTATCCTCAAATACCATTTTCTACTCAATCAGGTACAATATATTAAAACTTCGGCCAAAAAGCTTTTAAATATGACAAATTAGTAAATAGCTAACAGTTTTAGAAAACAACAGAATCTTTTCTAAAACTAACAGTTAGATTTTTATCATGTGATTTGGTTATCAGTAAACTTACAATGATGTGTTCATATTGATATCTGGTAAAGATATAATTTGTATTCTATATAAATAGGGGAAATGCTCGAGTCCATTATTATGGAAGCAGTAGCAGGACATTTGGAAAAGCATAGTTCAGTCAAGCAGAGTCAGCATGGTGACAAATTTGCTGGAGTTCATTGAGGATGTAATGAACAGGGTGATAAGGGGAACTAGTGGATGCGGTGTATTTGGATTTCCAGAAGGCATTCGATAAGGTGCCACATAAAAGGTTACTGCACAAAATAAAAGTTCATAGGGTTGGGGGTAATATATTATCATGGATAGAGGATTAGATAATGAATAGAAAACAGAGAGTCGGGATAAATGGGTAAATTTTCGGTTGGCAAACAGTGACTAGTGGGGTGCCACAGGGATCGGTGCTGGGGCCTCAACTATTTGCAATCTATATTAATGATTTGGATGAAGTGACCAAGTATAATGTAGGCAAGTTTGCTGATGATACAAAGATGGATGGGAAAGCAAGTTGTGAGGAGGACACAAAAAAATCTGCAAAGGGCTATAGACAGGCTAAGTGAGTGTGCAAAAATTGGCAGATGGAGTATAATGTGAGATTGTGTGAGGTTATCCACTTTGGCAGAAAAAATAAAAAAAGCTAATTATTATTGAAATGGAGAACAATTACAAAATGCTGCAGTACAGAGGGACCTGGGGGACCCTGTGCATAGAAACATAGAAAATAGGTGCAGGAGTAGGCCATTCAGCTCTTCGAGCCTGCATTCAATAAGATCATTTCTGATCATTCACCTCCGTACCCCTTTCCTGCTTTCTCTCCATACCCCTTGATCCCTTAAGCCGTAAGGGCCATATGTAACTTCCTCTTGAATAGATCCAATGAACTGGCATCAACAACTCTCTGCGGTAGGGAGTTCCACAGGTTAACAACTCTCTGAGTGAAGTTTCTCCTCATCTCAGTCCTAAATGGCTTACCCCTTATCCTTAGACTATGTCCTGTAGTTCTGGACTTCCCCAACATCAGGAACATTCTTCCTGCATCGAGCCTGTCCAGTCCCGTCAGAATTTTATATGTTTCTCAGATTTCCTCTGATCCTTGTAAACTCCAGTGAATACAGACCAGTTGATCCAGCCTCTCCTCATATGTCAGTCCTGCTATCCCGGGAATCAGTCTCGTGAACCTTCGCTGCACTCTCTCAATAGCAAGAACGTCCTTCCTCAGATTAGGAGACCAAAACTGAACACAATATTCCAGGTGAGGCCTCACTAAGGCCCTGTACAACTGCAGTAAGACCTCCTTGCTCCAATACCCAAATCCCCTAGCTATGAAGGCCAACATACCATTTGCCTTCTTCACTGCCTGCTGTACCTGCATGCCATCTTTCAATGACTGATGTACCATGACACCCAGGTCTCATTGCACCTCCTCTTTTCCTAATCTGCCGCCATTCAGATAATATTCTGCCTTTGTGTTTTTGCCACCAAAGTGGATAATCTCACATTTATCCACATTATACTGCATCTGCCATGCGTTTGCCCACTCATCTAACCTGTCCATCTCACCCTGCAGCCTCTTAGTGTCCTCCTCACAGCTCACACTGCCACCCAGCTTAGTGTCATCTGCAAACTTGGAGATATTACATGCAATTCCTTCATCTAAATCATTAATGTATATTGTAAATAGCTGGGGTCCCAGCACTGAGCCCTGCGGCACCCCACTAGTCACTGCCTGCCATTCTGAAAAGAACCCGTTTATCCCGACTCTCTGCTTCCTGTCTGCCAACCAGTTCTCTAGCCACGTCAGTACATTACCCCCAATACCATGTGCTTTAATTTTGCACACCAATCTCTTATGTGGGACCTTGTCAAAAGCCTTTTGAAAGTCCAAATGCACCACATCCACTGGTTCTCCCTTGTCCACTCTACCAGTTACATCCTCAAAAAATTCTAGATGATTTGTCAAGCATGATTTCCCTTTCATAAATCTATGTTGACTTGGACCATTCCTGTCACTGCTTTCCAAATGTGCTGCTATTTCATCTTTAATAATTGATTCCAATATTTTCCCCACTACTGATGTCAGGCTAACCGGTCTATAATTACCCATTTGCTCTCTCTCTCTCCTTTCTTAAAAAGTGGTGTTACATTAGCTACCCTCCAGTCCATAGGAACTGATCCAGAGTCGATAGACTGTTGAAAAATGATCACCAATGCATCCACTATTTCTAGGGCCACTTCCTTAAGTATTGTGGGATGCAGATTATCAGGCCCCGGGGATTTATCGGCCTTCAATCCCATCAAATTCTCTAACACAATTTCCCACCTAATAAGGATTTCCTTCAGTTTCTCCTTCTCACTAGACCCTCGGTCCCCTAGTATTTCCGAAAGGTTATTTGTGTCTTTCTTCGTGAAGACAGAACCAAAGTATTTGTTTAACTGGTCCGCCATTTCTTTGTTCCCCATTATAAATTCAACTGAATCTAACTGCAAGGGACCAATGTTTGTCTTCACTAATCTTTTTCTCTTCACATATCTATAGAAGCTTTTGCAGTCAGTTTTTATGTTCCCAGCAAGCTTCCTCTCGTACACTATTTTCCTCCTCCTAATTAAACCCTTTGTCCTCCTCTGCTGAATTATAAAATTCTCCCAGTCCTCAGGTTTGCTGCTTTTTCTGGCCAATTTATATGCCTCTTCCTTGTATTTAACACTATCCTTAATTTCCTTTGTTAGCCATAGTTGAGGCAACTTCCCCGTTTTATTTTTATTCCAGACAGGGATGCACAATTTTAAAGTTCATCAATGTGATCTTTAAATGTTTGTCATTGCCTATCCACCGTCAACCCTTTAAGTATCATTTGCCAGTCTATTTTAGCCAATTCACGCCTCATGCCGTCGATGTTAGCTTTCCTTAAGTTCAGGATCCTAGTCTCTAAATTAAATGTGTCATTCTCCATCTTAATAAAGAATTCCACCATATTATGGTCACTCTTCCCCAAGGGGCCTCGCACAACAAGATTGCTAATTAGTCCTTTCTCATTACACATCACCCAGTCTAGGATGGCCTATTCTCTAGTTGGTTCCTCGATATATTGGTCTAGAAAACTATCCCTTATACACTCCAGGAAATCCTCCTTCATAGTATTGCTACCAGTTTGGTTAGCCCAATCAATATGTAGATTAAAGTCGCCCGTGATAACTGTTGTACCTTTATTGCACGCATACCTAATTTCTTGTATGATGCTGTCCCCAACCTCACTACTACTGTTTGGTGGTCTGTACATAACTTCCATTAGCGTTTCTGCCCTTTGGTATTCCGTAGCTCCACCCATACCGATTCCACATCATCCAAGCTAATGTCCTTCCTTACTATTGCGTTAATTTCCTCTTTAACCAGCAACACCATCCCACCTCCTTTTCCTTTCTGTCTATCCTTCCTGAATGTTGAATACCCCTGGATGTTGAGTCCCCAGCCTTGGTCACCCTGGAACCATGTCTCCATGATGCCAATTACATCATATCCGTTAACAGCTTTCTGTGCAGTTAATTCGTCCACCTTATTACGAATACTCCTCGCATTGAGGCACAGAGTCTTCAGGCTTGTCTTTTTAACACACTTTGCCCCTTTAGAATTTTGCTGTAATGTGGCCCTTTTTGCTTTTTGCCTTGGGTTTCTCTGCCCTCCACTTTTACTTTTCTTCTTTCTATCTTTTGCTTCAGCCCCCATTCTACTTCTCTCTGTCTCCCTGCATAGGTTCCCATCCCCCCCTTAATACAGGAAAGGTACAATAGGTCGCTCAATATCCAAAAGAGAAAGATAGATTGACATTTAGTTGCGACCCTTCGAACAAACCTTCACGACCTCAGGACATCCCAAAGCACTTCACAGCCAATGAATGATGTCATCAATATTGATGGGAAAAGGGGTTTATTGCGAATGTCAACCTGTACCTTTCTGATGTAGATTTATTTGCTGTGCATTTCCAATCTTTTCTGATTTTATTTCTGATTTCCACCATTTACAGCTTCCCTTTTTCATTTCTATATAAATGTTATCGGCAAGTTAGGAATTATTGGGATGTGGGGCGCTACTTGTGATCACAATTTGTTTGATGCCACCAAAAAGAGGAAGAATATGCTGCTTCAGAAGTAATGGCTTGGATTTTGTGGTGAGTAATGATGGCAAACTGCCACCATTTGAAACCGACCACAACTTCAGGATTTGGTGCTTGCACATCTAAAGGTGGAAATCCTGAAGTTGCGTTCAGTCATACCCTGCTCTGAAACAGGCTGTGCTGTGGAATTCCCAATAGCCAGCACTGAAATTGATGAAAACTTGAGCTTTTTCACGGTAATATTACTGCGCTGTCCCCCCCACCCTAACAGTGCCAGTAATATCTCGCAAATCATGGAAACTGACGACAACTTCAGCTCTTCTGCAGAGTAATTAATGTTAAATACCCCATTAAAAGTTAGACCCTATTGGATTAGGTGTAACTGATTTAACAGTGTATTGACTGCTAAGCAAAGGTTATGCCCCTAAAAACAAATTAAAATTTTGTGGCGTGTGAAATCTATCCATTTACATAACAATTAAAACTTCTATATACCCTCTATATTTTTTTAAAGTTTGTTCATCTTTACTTCAGGTTTGCCGTTTCCCCATGTGAGAGCCCCAATCTTTGTTTTGCTCTCCCTAACATTTTGGAAAAGATCGAATTTTGATTGGCTGCTTAGACAGCTTGTTGACACGACAACATATGTACCACAGAGTGTTGGATAAGTAGGAGTTATAGAGAGTGAAAGATGAAAGACCAACAAGAAGAGCATTGGATTAGCCAAGTCTGGTGATGACAAAATGATGTATAAGGTTATCAGTGGCACAGGGGTTGAGGTAGGGTAAAGACAGGCATTGTTGCAGATGTGTAAGTAAGTGGTCTCTTGATGGAATGGCAGACCCGACCTGGGTGGAACCAGAACCAGAAGAAACAGGAGTGGAGGTTAAAGGAGGAGTGCCCCAGCACACTCGGTGGCGTCGGCAGACCCAACCTGGGTGGAACCAGCAGGAGCCAGCCATCGCAGGGAGCAGTGCGAGCCAGCTCGAGAGTGCGACGAAGGCAAAGCAGGCGACAAACCGGATGTCACAGCATCCCAGGTAGCGGATTGGTTGGTGATGTGTGGTAGCTGGTGTGCAACGGCCATCCCATGTTAAAATAATTCACGCACAAGCATCTTCCACATTTTAAGATGATGTTCGGGACCTGGAACATCAGGACCCTCCTCATGGACAACCCTAACAGCAACAGACCGGAACGCCGCACCACTATCGTTGCCGGGAACTCATTGACATTGACATCGTCGCCCTAAGCGAGATCCGGCGGGCAGGGGAAGGCCAGCTGAAAAAACAAAGTGGTGGCTACACCTTCTTCTGGAAAGGCAAACCAGAAGCAGAACGCTGCCTCCATGGGGTTGGCTTCGCCGTAAAAGTCTGAGACTCCCCCTGCAGGATAAATGAACGCCTCCTGATTCTTCGACTCGCCCTAGCCCGGAACCAGTGCGCTACGGTCTTCAGCGCATACGCCCCAACACTGGAAGCTACAGACTAGACCAAAGAGGAATACTACTCCAGCCTCGAACAATTCCTGTCCCAAGTCCCAATGAGCGACAAGCTGATCCTCCTTGGCGACTTCAACGCCAGAGTCGGAAAGGACACTGACCTCTGGGGAGGTGTGATTGGCTGAGAGGGGGTAGGGAAAGCCAACTCCAATGGCACCCTCCTCCTGATGAAATGCTTAGAACACAGCCTCATCATAACCAATACCCTGTTCCGTCAGAAGGACAAATATAAAGCTTCATGGCAACACCCTCGCTCTAAGCATTGGCATCTGCTAGACTACGTCATCGTCCGAGCGAGGGACCACAAAGACGTGTACATCATCCGCACTATGACAGGAGCTGATGACTGTTGGATGTACCACCGCCTAATTCGCTCTATCATCACCGCCAACATTGCCCCAAAACAGCAATGGCAACAGAAACAAACCCGCAGGAAAATCAACGCCGGTGCATTCAAAGATCCTGCTAAGAAAGCCCTATTCAGCCAGCGCCTCGCTACCAACCTGACGATTCCCAGTGACCCAGAGACGCAGAGTGTCCACAGCGCCTGGTCTGCCCTCAAGGCCTCCATAGTTAGCATCTGTGAAGAGACGCTTGGCCACTTGACCAGGAAACACCAAGACTGGTTCGACGAGAACGACCAGGAGATCCAGGAGCTAATATGCTGCAAGCGCAAGGCATTCTTGGACTGGAAGCAGCAACACAACTCGAAGGCAAGAAAGCGGCTCCACAGATGTCTGAAGGCCGAGGTCCCAACAGAAAACCTGCGACCTAAAGGAAAGATGGTGCGTGGAGGAAGCTCAAGAAATTTAGCAGCTAGCCGACAATCACGACGTGTGAGGATTCTTCAACGTAATCAAGACGATCTACGGCCCAAGCACCCAAGGCCCTACCCCACTACTGGCTAAAAATAGAGAGGTGCTCATCAAGAACCGAAAGGCGGTCTCTGCCCGCTGGAAGAAGTACTTCGAGGATCTCTTCAACCGATGTGAGTGTTCTAGACTCCATCCCACAGCATGCCACCCGCCACCATCTCGGCACAACCCCAGCCCGGCATGAGGTTGAAAAGCACATCTGACAACTAAAGAACAAGAAGTCATCAGGAACAGATGAAATCCCTGCTGAAGCACTCAAATATGGTGGAGAAGCACTACTGGCACGAATCCATGACCACCTCTCTCTTGTCTGGAAGGAGGAGATCATGCTAGGAAATTTCAGAGATGCTGTATTTGTGACCATCTTCAAGAAAGGTGACCAGTCCGACTGCGTTAACTGTGGAGGAATCTCCCTGTTGTCGTCCACCGGGAAAGTCATCACAAGAATCCTCCTGAATCACCACCTTCCTGTGGCTGAAGAACTCCTCCCAGAGTCGTAATGGGGATTCCGTCCACTAAGTGGTGAATGGACATGATCTTCAACGTGCGGCAGATACAGGAGAAATGCAGGGAACAGCACAAACCCTGTGCATGGTCGCCTTTGACCTCACAAAAGCCTTCGACACTGTGGAGATTATGGGGCGTCCTCCTCAGATTCGGCTGCCTTCAAAGGTTTGTCCCCATTCTCCGCCTGCTCCATGATGACGTGTAAGCTATGATCCTGACCAACGGATCTACCACAGAGCCATCCCATATTCGGACCGGGGTCAAGCAAGGCTGTGTCATCGCACCAAAGCTCTTCTCGATCTTCCTTGCTTCAATGCTCCATCTCACCCTCAGCAAGTTCCCCGCTGGAGTGGAGCTAAATTATAGGACAATTGTTCAACCTCTGCCGCCTCCAGGCCAGATCCAAGGTCGTCCCATCCTCCGTCATCAAACTACAGTACGCAGACGATGCCTGCATCTGCGGACACTCTGAGGCTGAACTCCAAGCCATCATCAATGCCGTTACCGAGGTGTACGAGACCATGGGCCTTACACGTAAGACACAAGTCCTCTACCAACCTGCACCCACCGCACAGCACTCCCGCCCAGTTATCAAAATGCACGACGAGGCATGGACAACGTGGACCATTTTCCATACCTCGGGAGCCTACTGTCAAGAAGGGCAGACATCAACGATGATGTCCAACACTGCCTTCAGTGTGCCAGTGCAGCCTTCGGTTGCCTGAGGAAGAGAGTGTTTGAAGACCAGAACTTCAAACCTGGCACCAAGCTCATGGTCTACAGAGCACTGATGATACCCGCCCTCCTATATGACTCAGAGACATGGACTATGTACAGCAGGCACCTCAAAACACTGGAGAAGTACCACCATTGTTGCCTCTGCAATATCCTGCAAATCCATTGGCAGGATAGATGCACCAATGTAAGATATTGCTCATCCAGATTTCAAGGTCAGTAGGTCACACAGGGTTTGCCACCCAATAAAATTGACCATTATTTTATACTTTTGTTCAGGCCAATATCCCCAGCATCAAAGCACTGACCACGCTCGATCAGCTCCGCTGGACGGGCCACATCGTCCGTATGCCTGACACAAGACTCCCAAAACAAGCGCTCCAGTCGGAGCTCCAACACTGCAAGCAAGCCCCAGGTGGGCAGAGGAAACACTTCAAGGACACCCTCAAAGCCTCCTTGGGAAAAAATGTAACATCCCCACCGACACCTGGGAATCCCTGGCCCAAGGCCGCTCAAAGTGGAGGAAAACATCCGGGAAGGCGCTGAACACCTCGAATCTCTTCGCCGAGAGCAAGTTGAAGCCAAGCGACAGCGGAAGGAGCAGGTGACAACCCAGGCACCCCACCCACCCGTTCCTTGAACCACCATCTGCCCCACCTGTGACAGAGACTGTAGGTCCCGCATTGGACTTTTCAGTCACTGAGAACTAATTTCTTGTGTGGAGGCAAGTCATCCTCGACTTCGAGGGACTGCCTAAGATGATGATGATAGAATGGTTATGAGGTCAGAAACTCTGCTCAGGGTTGAGCAGGATGCTGAGGTTGCAAATGGTCCGGTTTAGCCTGAAACAGTGGCTGGAGAGGGGGATGGATCCAAAGAAAGGAAGCAAAGTTTGTTGCGGGGATCAAAGATGATGGTTTCAGTCTTTCTAATATTGAATCAATGCAAGATATTGTTCATCCGGATTTTGAGGTCAGTAGGTCACACAGGGTTTGCCACCCAATAAAATTACCCATTATTTCATACTGTTGTACATTCCTACTGATGATGGGGATTGTGACCTTTATTGTGATGTCAACCCAAGGTTTTTGATTTCCCGGAGAGTTTGAAACTAATGCCTTCAAAAACAAAATTAACTGAAGCTTTAAATCCAGGTTCCTAGTCACGAAGGGCACCATATTTTCCTACTTTATTAACAATGGAAATTAAACCACACTTGTTAGCATGGGACATTTCTCATCTATGGTTGGAAAGATGATGGCCTGGATTTTGCGTTGAGAGTAACAATGAGGCTATCAGCGTTCACCGTTATTATGGAGTAAATTGGATAGCAACGTCCGGAGTCCGCACATGCGCAGTTAAATGCGGAAATGTGGATGTTGCTGTCCGAGTTACCATGCACTTCCACAGGGTGCGCTATACTCATCATCATAGGCAATCTCTCGAGTCGAGGATGACTTTCCACACCAAAAAGTGCTCTATACTGGTACCTTGCTGAAAGATTCGGCATTGAAATTCATGTAAGGGCGTAAAGTTGCTGTACTTACCCACTAGTTACCCACTAAACATGTGAGAAAGTTAGGGCTGGTGCATTCGGGTGGAAGTTAATTTTTAATAGCATGATAAGTCATAGTTACTGCCAAACAATCTTTCTGGCAATGTAAATGTAATTTTTACAAGTATGGAGTCTCATTTCTTCTGAATTTAATTAGGGTTGGAGATTTTTTTTTTTTAAATTCAACTTTTTTTTTCCAACTTTCTTTTGTCTCTTTTATCTCTCTCTTTTAATCCCTCCTTTTTTCCCCCTCTATTTTGCTTTCTGTACATGATTTTACAATGAATTAAATCTAATTTATGCTTCCTGGTTTATACTTTGATTTTCGGTTCTGCGTGTCTCAGTGTGGATTCTTCAGTCTGCTTGGTTCAAGAGCCACGCTGCAGTTTATACTGCCATTGATGTGCCACAGATCCCCTGTAGATGGCGTCACTCTGGATTAGACACCCGAAGCCATTTAGGACTGAAATGAGGAGAAACTTCTTCAGTCAGAGAGTTGTTAACCTGTGGAATTCCCTGCCGCAGAGTTGTTGATGCCAGTTCATTGGATATAGTCAAGAGAGAGTTAGAAATGGCCCTTACGGCTAAGGGGATCAAGGGGTATGGAGAGAAAGCAGGAAAGGGGTACTGAGGGAGTGATCAGCCATGATATTGAATGGTGGTGCAGGCTCGAATGGCCTACTCCTGCATCTATTTTCTATGTTTCTAATAGGTTTATTTTAAAGAATCATTAATTTGTCCAGTTCCTTGTGGTTAAGGGACCAAATTTGGCAACAAATAAGCAATTTCACTTGGAGAGAATATTAGAAATTGAAATAATATCCCATTGGAGCAATAGAGAATACTCTTTTAAGATGAGAGCAGAGAAGAGGGTGCTTTACTTTACAGCTAAATGTGTATGCCTGACTTGGGATGCTGGCACTGGGTGCTTTATACCGCAAAATGTTCCACTATCCAGTGCTAAATTCTTCACCTTGATGAGCATAAAATTCACAAAGAAGGGATCAATAACTAAATAATCAGACTACAACTTCAGAAACCAGGAATGATTGAAACTGCACCTGTATTTACCACCTCACCCAATCCAAATCTTCCTTCAAGAGGAGAAATATGCAAAACATATGCTAAAATAATGCAAATGATAAATTTGGAAAATTGTAATGGTTTTTTTATTTGGCTGACCGATCACTGCTTTATGTTTAAAATTATGTTCTTACAGTGAGAGAGTTGGGCCTTGGTGGGATGTTCAGTCGTACCATAAAAAGTGGACAAGGCATATCCTGAAAGATGTCTCGTTTTATGTGGAAAGTGGACAACTTATGGGAATTTTGGGAAATTCTGGTAATTAATGCATAGATGACATAAATAGTTTGCTTTGTAGCTCTTGTTTTTCAGATTTATTTTTAAAAACTTGCTATTTATCTCAATTTGTCTCATATTTTCCCCCTTCTCTTTAGGTCTTCCCCATCATACACTATTCATCTAGACCAAGTCTGGGTAGCTGCCAGTGCTATTCTGTTACCAGCCTTTAGCAAGTGGACAATACTGCTGTGGTCAACCTCCTCCCCCATCCACAACTTAACCTCTTTAAGGAAATGGTTGGGTTCTGGTTGTTGTCTTCCCTTGATAGTCCCTCAGAAATCAGGAACTGGCTGGGGAATCATGCGTACAAACCATTTGCTCACCACTATTTGAGATAATGCCTTGGAGTAACTTCATGCAGCCACATTCCCTAGCCTTGCCAATTTTCTCGCCATTTCTGCATGAAGGTTTTACTCATGTTGAATGCTGTCAGCCCTCTGTTGTTTCAATCAAATGGCAATTCTTCATGTAGTAGCCTGGACAGTGATTATATTCAACGTTGGGGAAGTGTCGCAGCCAGCTCTGAACCTTTCTTTATCCAACTTTAAATCTCCGGGCGGGCGGGGGGGTCACTTGTTAACGATCATGGCTTGGAGTTTACGCTTGGTTGCGCTGGCCTATTCAGTGCAATTTGCTCGGAATCGGCCACACCAGCACAAAAGATCAAGGAATTTCAAGCGCAAATTAGTTTCAGCGCAAATCAAGTTTTTGCAATCTTTTGCCCTAATTTAAAAAAATATCACGCTGGAAGGTGGCCCTGCACTCAAAACTGGCCACGGTCCCAGATTGAATTAATCACTGGCGATTTTCTGCTAATTGCACCCGTTTGCGGGCCTGCTTTTTTAGGCACGAGAACACTAATAGGCACCTTTTTTTAAAAGCTTTAAATATTATAAAATATTTAATTTACTAAGAAATTGACTACTGGGCACCAATAAAACTAGTAAATGGTTCTGTATAGTTTATTAAAGTCATTTTCAGTTATTTAAAATCGGGTTACTCACTGGTGGTGGACTAGACACTTGGATTAAAAATGCTCATTTTTTTTGTGATAAACCCATTTTCAGTTGTATTAATAAAACTGCACCAGGTTAGCACTTTAAAATATATCAAGGAATGTTCTTTAATACAAAAAAAATTATTATGTTCTAAAATGCTGCCCGATTGCGCTGGTTCATGAAAGATTTTCCATTCGGTGATATGCAAATGAGTTTGAGTGGAAACATGAACAAAAAAAATCACTTCTGAAAACAATTTTGAACGCAATTTGTGCCTGGATTGCCGATTGTGCCCAAAGCATAAATTTTACCCTCACGTGTGGGTAACATTGTATTTTTCGCCCCATCTTCCCTAGCCAGAAGTGCTATTACCGATTGGATTGCTCCATTGACACCCTGGCAGAGATAAGCTAACTCAGCATAGATCAAGAATTGAACCTGAATTATCCTGGTTTGATATCTGGGAATTACAGGCTATTCTACCATAAAGGGGCATCACAGCTTGGACAATTTAAAATAAGATGCATAAAGACTTTAATTATTTTATTATTTGTATATAAAATGTTACTTGTAGATGTTTTGTTGTATAGCACCATGGTTATAATTTTATATTTTAGGGTCTGGAAAGACCACTTTGCTGGATGCAATTGCAGGAAGATTATGTGGGCCAGCAAACCTACTTGGTGATGTATATGTGAATGGGTGCAAACTGAAAAAGGAAGAATTTCATGACTGCTTTTCATACGTCTTACAGGTAATAATAATGCAATAAATATCTTAAACTGTAACCTTGTAACAATATGCATTCTTCTGCAACATTTTGATGTACCTAAGGAAAATTTACTGCAGTGCAAATGTTTTCAAGCATTGAACTGATTTTGCTTTCAATTTATTTAAGATATTTATATTTAAACGTATTTAGTAGAACTGTATTGAACGTATGCTGCAAAGCTCCTACCGTGACTCATCTGGTCAATGTGATGATTAGCTGAGCCAGACCGACAAAAGACTGCTCCAAGGTCAATCCTGGCCTTTGTTGAATTACTTTATCTGAGCCAAAGTGATAGTAGTGATGTCACAATTGGCTTAGCACCCCTGGATTAGAAAAGGGAAAGTCAGCAAGGATTCCCACTTGTGATTGCTATCCAGGAAAGTGAAGAATTCACCTCCAGATGTGTGCCAAGATTTACACACTGTTGGATGAAACGGAATATCCCACAATGTGGTGCAGCGCATTGGGAGTTCCAACACATAGGGCCCAAATTTGGCCATGACTTGCTCCAATTTTTTTGGAGTAAGTTGGTTATTCTGACCTAAGTTTTTAAAAAAAAAACACCATTTTCCCCAATAAACTTGCTCCAGAGTAACTCAATTAGGTACGATTTTTATTAGTTGAGTTTTTTTTCAAAAGGGGGCGTTCCCAGCCACTTACGCCAGTTTTGGCCATTTATGTCACTTTGACCAGCTAAAACTTACTAAAACTTAGGTCAGCACATGTGGCCAGCTCTGAAAAACATTGCGGGCAGTTAAGAATTTGGCGCAGGTTAGTACATTTCAAGCACCAAGACTTACAAAGCACAAAGATAAGCATTCAATAACAAATAAAAAATACAAGGAAGGTGAGAGGACCTGCACCAAGACTTACAAAGCACTAAACAAAGGCCAAAAAGTAATAAACAATAAAACAATAACAAATAAAAAAATAGAAGTCCTACCTTTTATGCCAGAAACAAGTTTTTTTTTTAAAGTTTCCCCCCCCAATCAAAACTCTTCTCACTAAACAAAGCACAACCATCAATAAATAAATAATAAAACTCAAGTCCTTCCTTTGCCCGGGAAGTCAGCGGGCCGGCCAGCCACTGCGGGAGGCCACTCAGCCAGGGATAGGGGCTGTGAGCATCAGGTCCTGCTCACAGCCCACAGGACACGCTGGGAGGGCGAGGAGCATGCGCGCAGACTCCACTGCGCATGCGCGCAGCTGCCGGCGGTGTTTTCTGTGCTGGACTGTTGCTCCGCCCCCCACTTCACTATGTACGCCACGCTAGTATACGGGAGACTCGGCAGAGCGGGCAAGATGGGGGCCACTTTTTTTCGCCGCCATTTCCAGCTCGCAAAGTCAGCGCATTTAGTGTAAGTGTGCCGAAAAAAGTGGTTGGGGAAAATTGGGTCCAAAGTGCTGAGATGGGAAGACATTGGCCTAGATTTTGCAGTGGTAATGATGGTGAAACTGTCAGCGTTTGCTGTCATTACCCATTGAAATTGACAGTGACATCAGGATTTAGCTCGTGCACAGATAAACGCGGAAATCCTGAAGCTGTGGTCAGTCATTCCCTGCTCTGCCACAGGTTGCGCTGTGGAACTCCCCAGAGCCAGCAAATCACTTGAACTGACAAAAACATTTTCAATGGAAACCTTTTACAGTGGAATATCGCTGTTTTTAAAAAAAAAAACACCCTGAAACAGTCTTGTTGAAAGAGGTGTAACTGGGTTTTTAACAGCATACTGAATGCTGAACAACCATTCTGGCCTTGTTAGTTATTTTATATTTGTGGAATGTGAAATCTTAATGTGATTAAGAATGAATATAATTTTTTTTAAAGTTTGTTTGATATTTTAGCTTCTACCTGTATATGTCCCAATCTTTATTTTACTCTCTGTTAAAAGTAAATTATAATCTGTGCATTTTACTGCCTGGTTTGCTGTCCGTGAGCACTCTTCAATGTGATTGGCTGTTTAGCCAGTTTGATGCCATCACTGTTGCTGGATGTTGGAGCTTCACTTCATTTGGCTCCAGATTCAAATTACAATCATAGAAATTTACAGCACGGAAGGAGGTCATTTCGGCCCATCATGTCCGTGCCGGCCAACAAGAGGCTATCCAGCCTAATCCCACTTTCCAGCTCTAGGTCCATAGCCCTGCAGGTTACAGCACTTCAAGTGCACATCCAAGCACTTTTTAAATGTGGTGAGGGTTTCTGCCTCTACCACCCTTTCAGGCAGTGAGTTCCAGACTCCCACAACCCTCTGAAGAAATTTCCCCTCAAATCCCCTCTAAATCTTCTACAAATGACTTTAAATTTATGCTCCCTGGTTGTTGACCCCTCTGCTTGGGGAAATAGGCCCTTTCTATGCACTATATCTAGGCCCCTCATAATTTTATACACCTCAATGAGGGCTCCCCTCAGCCTCCTCTGTTCCAAGGAAAATAAACCAAGCCTATCCAATCTGTCCTCCTAGCTAAGGTTCTCCATTCCCGGCAACATCCTCGTAAATCTCCTCTCTACACGCTCCAGTGCAATCACATCCTTCCTATAACATGGTGACTAGAACTGCACGCAGTACTCTAGCTGTGTGGCCTAACTAGTATTTTATACAGTTCAAGCATAACCCCCCTGCTCTTGTATTCTATGCCTCGGCTAATAAAGGCAAGCATTCCATAAGCTGCCTTAACCACATTGTCTACGTATCTTGACACCTTCAGGGATCTGTAGACATGCACTCCAAGGTTCCTCTGTTCCTCTACACTTCTCAGCCTGACCTCAGTAGTGGGTAAAATGATGGAATCAATTATTAAGGATGTCATAGCAGTGCATCTGGAAAATGGTGACATGATAGGTCCAAGTCAGCATGGATTTGTGAAAGGGAAATCATGCTTGACAAATCTTCTGGAATTTTTTGAGGATGTTTCCAGTAAAGTGGACAAAGGAGAACCAGTTGATGTGGTATATTTGGACTTTCAGAAGGCTTTCGACAAGGTCCCACACAAGAGATTAATGTGCAAAGTTAAAGCACATGGGATTGGGGGCAGTGTGCTGACGTGGATTGAGAACTGGTAGTCAGACAGGAAGCAAAGAGTAGGAGTAAACGGGTACTTTTCAGAATGGCAGGCAGTGACTAGTGGGGTGCCGCAAGGTTCTGTGCTGGGGCCCCAGCTGTTTACATTGTACATTAATGATTTAGACGAGGGGATTAAATGCAGTATCTCCAAATTTGCGGATGACACTAAGTTGGGTGGCAGTGTGAGCTGCGAGGAGGATGCTATTAGGCTGCAGAGTGACTTGGATAGGTTAGGTGAGTGGGCAAATGCATGGCAGATGAAGTATAATGTGGATAAATGTGAGGTTATCCACTTTGGTGGTAAAAACAGAGAGACAGACTAGTATCTGAATGGTGACAGATTAGGAAAAGGGAAGGTGCAACGAGACCTGGGTGTCATGGTACATCAGTCATTGAAGGTTGGCATGCAGGTACAGCAGGTGGTTAAGAAAGCAAATGGCATGTTGGCCTTCATAGCGAGGGGATTTGAATACAGGGGCAGGGAGGTGTTGCTACAGTTGTACAGGGCCTTGGTGAGGCCACACCTTGAGTATTGTGTACAGTTTTGGTCTCCTAGCTTGAGGAAGGACATTCTTGCTATTGAGGGAGTGCAGCGAAGATTCACCAGACTGATTCCCGGGATGGCGGGACTGACCTATCAAGAAAGACTGGATCAACTGGGCTTGTATTCACTGGAGTTCAGAAGAATGAGAGGGGACCTCATGGAAACGTTTAAAATTCTGACGGGTTTAGACAGGTTAGATGCAGGAAGAATGTTCCCAATGTTGGGGAAGTCCAGAACCAGGGGTCACAGTCTGAGGATAAGGGGTAAGCCATTTAGGACCGAGATGAGGAGAAACTTCTTCACCCAGAGAGTGGTAAACCTGTGGAATTCTCTACCACAGAAAGTAGTTGAGGCCAATTCACTAAATATATTCAAAAGGGAGTTAGATGAAGTCCTTACTACTCGGGGGATCAAGGGTTATGGCGAGAAAGCAGGAAGGGGGTACTGAAGTTTCATGTTCAGCCATGAACTCATTGAATGGCGGTGCAGGCTAGAAGGGCTGAATGGCCTGCTCCTGCACCTATTTTCTATGTTTCAGCATCCAACTATTTAATGTGTATTTCCTTTCCTTGTTAGCTCTCTACAAATGCATTACCTCAAACTTCACCGGATTAAATTCCATTTGCCACTGATCAGCCCTACTGACCAGTTGATTGATATCTTCCTGCAGTCTATAGTTTCCTTCTAAATTATTAATCACACAGCCGATTTTAGTATCATCTGCAAACTTCTTAATCATACCCCTTACATTCAAGTCCAGATCATTGATGTATACTACAAAAAGCAAGGGACCTAGCGTTGAGCCCTGTGGAACCCCACTGGAAACAGCCTCCCAGTCACAAAAACACCCACCGACCATTACCCTCTGCTTCCTGCCTTTGAGCCAATTTTGGATCCAACTTGCCACTTTGCCCTGGATTCCATGGGCTTTTACTTTCGTGCCCTGTCTGCCATATGGGACCCTATCAAAAGCCTTGTTGAAATCCATATACACTACATCAAACGCATTACCCTCATCGACCCTCCTTGTTACCGCCTCAAAAAATTCAATCGTTAGTCAGACTCGACGCTCCCTTAACAAATCCGTGCTGACTGTCCTTGATTAATCCGTGTCTTTCTAAATGAAGATTTATCCTGTCCTTCAGAATTTTTTGCAATAATTTTCCCACCACCGAGGTTAGGCTGACTGGCCTGTAATTACTCAGTGTATCTCTTTTTCCCTTCTTAAACAAAGTTATCACATTCGTAGTCCTCCAGTCCTCTGGCACCACACCTGAAGCCAGAGAGGATTGGTAAATGATGGTCAAAGTCTCTGCTATTTCCTCTTTTGCTTCGCTTAACAGCCTGGAATACATTTCATCCGGGACTGGGGACTTATCCACTTTCAAAGCATCTAAACCCTTTAATACTTCCTTTCTATGTTTATTTCAAGTAATATTTCAAACTCCTCCTCCCCGATAACAGTGTCTGCATCGCCCCTCCTTTGTGAAAACAAATGCAAAGTATTCATTTCGAACCATACCCGCATCTCCTGCCTCCACATACAAATTACCCTCATGGTCTCTAATAGGCCCTACCCTTTCTTTAGTTACCCTCTTGCACCTAATATATTTATAAAAATCTTTGGGTTTTCCTTGATTTTACTTGCCAAGAATTTTTCATGCTCTCTCTTTGCTTTCCTAATATCCTTTTTAATTAAGATCAGGAGAGCTGAAATTGACGCCACAGAGATTTTGGGGGGCAACTTTCTTTGAAGCCAGCGCGATTGCCTTCGCTTCGCTGCTGACCAGAAATTCCAGGCTATAGTGAAATTCCAATCTATGATGTAAGCTGTTGCTGAGCAAAGGTTAAGTGCTTTCCAACATGGAAGGATAGGGAAAGACCAAAGAAATGACTCCATTGAAGAGAATGGTGAAGCGTTTGCCCATCTGTACTTGGCTGAGGATGTTGTGTGGTGCAGGGAGACTAAGAAGAGGAAAGAGACTGATATATATTGGGATTTTACTTTTGATATTTCTTTGTGACAGTGGTCTGAGATGTTGAACACAAACAAGCCCTCTCTCCCTACAAACCAGAGTGTATCTTTACCAGTTGAATATCCAAGTAATTTGTAGCAAGTCCACAGGTTGAACAGAAAACCCTTGCCATTGTATTTCAGTTTTCTGGTTGTTTCATATGATCGTCCTTGAATTTGTAAGAGAGTAGAGTAAACGCTTCACGAGACTATGGCTTAGGCTATGAAATTCTAAACTATAAATGGATAAGTGAACGGTAGCAATAACAGATTTTCAGTAATTGCAAGCTTAATTTTTCCTCCCTGGAATGTTAGAAAATAACAAGAAGTCACTTCTGCTGCAAGAAATCTCAATGTGAACTTAACCCGGCCCAAATGTTAATTTTCCCAGAAGTCTCTCTGGTCCATTTATATCTCTCTGATGGATTAGGATGGACACAATTAGAACATGATCGGCTCAGATTTCCTTTCAAAATTTGACTGGGCAAAGAAAATTTAAACATAGCTCTTAAACTCAGATAGAGCTAGCACTCAAACTTCTGTTCAAGCAAAACCCGCAGAGGGAGAGAGGGGGCGGAGAGGGGGCGAGGAGGGGAGAGGGGGCGGAGAGGAGGCGAGGAGGGGAGAGGGGGCGGGAGGGGAGAGGGGGCGAGAAAGAAGGGAGAGAGGGGGCGAGAAGGGAGGGAGGGGAGAGGGGGCGAGAAGGGAGGGAGGGAGGGCGAGAAGGGAGCGCAAGGAGGGGGGGCGAGAAGGGAGGGGAAGGGGGGCGGGGAGGCGGAGGTCGGGGGGGAGGTGGAGGCAGAGGGGGGGGAGTCGGGTGGGGCGGAGGTTGGGAGTGGAGGTGGGGGGCGGGTCGAGAGCGGGGGGAGTCGGGAGCGGAGGTCGGGGGGGGCGTGGGGGTCGGGAGTGGGGGCGGAGGCGGAGGTCGGGGGTGGGGGGGAAGCGGGGGTCGGGGCGGGAAGCGGAGGACGGGTCCGGGGGCAGTGGGGGGAGTGGAAGAAGCGGGGGGGTGGAGCGGGAGTCAAGTCGGGTCGGGAGGAAGCAGGGGCTGGGTGTGGGAGGCAGCCTTATCGACACAGCCCCAGTGAGGCCATTCGGCCAGGGCTAGGGGCTGCGTGCTTCGGGCCTCTCCCACACAGTTTTGGGCACCTGGAGCTACTGCACATGCGCGCCCACTGTAGCTCGCATGTGTAGAGGTCCTGGCACTGTTTTCAGCGCGGGGGCCTGGCTCTGCCCCCCACGGCTCGTGCTCCAGAGGACCTGCAGGGAGACGGAGAATAGGTAAGATTTTTTTTAGGCACACTTTGTGGCGCGAAAAACGGGCGTCCAGGTCGGGGCTGCGCTGTTCTAGGCACAGCCCGAAACTTGGGCCCAATGAATTTATATTCCATTCGACAGTTTTTTACAATACAGATTGTTTCACAAGTGATGGTTACATGAAGATGTTCTTTCATATTGCTGAAAAATTGTTGAACTATTCTGGAGGTGAGGTTACATGGCACATTTTAAAAAGTGGGCATGAATGGCACTTTTGCCACCCAGTGGTAAGAAATTATACAGATACCTGTTCTGTGCTGAATTAGTTGATCTCACTCAGGGCAAAATATTGGATACTACAACCAGCATTTGTGCCCATATGCAAGAAGGTGGAAAAATCAATCAACAATTACCATTGCAGCTTATTGTCCAGTAACCCATAATGGAAAATATATATTTGTGGAAATCTGATGAGGATTGGCCGTAATGATATTTTGCAGTTGAAGAGCCTACCGGTTCAACACATACCATCTTGGCCCATCCCATTAACACTATTCTCTGCCCACCCTGCCCTCCCACCCTCCCCCCCCCCCACACACACAGCATGAGTCACTGTCTTCAGGGAAAGAAGGAAATATGCTTGTGTGGAAGATTTTACTACAAAAATACTAAAGAACAGTAATTTCTGTAAATTAGACAGCAACTCCACATTTAATTTCCAAGCTGAACTCACAGCACTCTCTTTTCTTCTTCAGAGTGACAATTTACTCAGCTACCTCACAGTGGAGGAAACACTGACTTACACAGCCTTACTAACACTTCGTGGACATTCTAACGCCATCAAAAAAAAGGTACACTTTGTTTTTTTGAATCCGGGTTAGCACAGAAACTATTTTTTGAAAGGATATTATCAGTGGCAACATAGAGTTATAGGCACTGTTAGTGTGATACTTTTATCATATCACCACTGTTTTACAGGGGTCTTATGCTAGCAGAATAAATAATGAATTTCAATGTTCTCAACCCAGTTCCCACCAGGCTTGCATCCAGAGCACAAAACTGGTATTTTGTTTGACCTAAATGGAGATCTCAGTAAAAGAGGTCATAAGCATAACTGTTGTGGGAAATGGAAATATTACACTGGTGTAGAAGAGGGTCTTGTTTCAATATTAGCGTTATATACATTGTTGGAGCACAGTATAGAGAGCTTTACTCTGAATCTAATTGGTGCTACTCCTGACCTGAGACTGCTTGATGTTGACACTGGGTGCCTGAAATGGACTCTGCACCGGGTACGCTGACAAAATGGCAGCGATTGACAGCGGGACGGACGTCTGCTCTGAACCTGCCTCCTTTTAAATTTCCCAAGTGTCGGCTCTGCTTGCGGTTTGCAGATCCGGCACTAAGCAGTGGGTCAGGCAATTGATATACTTAAGGTATTTAAGCAGTATTTTGCCAGGTCCTAACAATTTTTCCAAGTTTTTTTTCAAGAATCCCTGCGCTCAGGGATCAGGTCATGTAACTGTGTCGGGTTTTCAATTACTCTCCGTTGCTGTGAATAGTTGACAGCTGAAAAAGTGGCATAAAAGTGGTCCAAGTCAACATGGATTTATGAAAGGGAATTCTTGCTTGACAAATCTTCTATAATTTTTTGAGGATGTAACTAGTAGAGTGGACAAGGGAGAACCAGTGGATGTGCTGTATTTGGACTTTCAAAAGGCTTTTGACAAGGTCCCACACAAGAGATTGGTGTGCAAAATTAAACCACATGGTGTTGTGTATCTGTAAAGCATGCACTCCCATGTTCTGCCACCAGGGAGCGGACCCCCTGAAGTCCCAATGGATCCCAACATCTCTTAGGAGCGCTGTATATAAGCCGGCCTCTAAGGCCTGTTCCTCACTCTGGAGTGTCTTAATAAAGACTGAGGTCACTGTTACTTTAACCTTCCTGTGTGCAGTCTCATCTGTGTTAGGAACACAGAACTGGTTGGCAGGCAGGAAGCAGAGAGTTGGGATAAACTGGTCCTTTTCAGAATGGCAGGCAGTGATTAGTGGAGTGCCACAGGGCTCCGTGCTGGGACCCCAGCAATTTACAATATACATCAATGATATAGATGAAGAAATTGAGAGTAATATCTCCAAGTTTGCAGATGACGCGAAGCTGGGTGGTGGTGTGAGCTGTGAGGAGGATGCTAAGAGGCTGCAGGGTGAGATTTACAGGTTAGGTGAGTGGGCAAATGCATGGCAGATGCAGTATAATGTGGATAAATGTGAGGTTATCCACTTTGGTGGCAAAAACAGGAAGACGGAATATTATCTGAATGGTGACTGATTAGGAAAAGGGGAGTTGCAACGAGACCTGGGTGTCATAGTACATCAGTCATTGAAGGTTGGCATGCAGGTGCAGCAGGCGGTGAAGAATGGTATGTTCGCCTTCATAGCTAGGTGATTTGAGTATCGGAGCAGGGAGGTCATGCTGTAGCTGTACAGGGCCTTGGTGAGGCCTCACCTGCAATATTGTGTTCAGTTTTGGTCTCCTAATCTGAGGAAGGATGTTATTGAGGGAGTGCAGTGAAGTTTCACCAGACTGATTCCCGGTATGGCAGGATTGTCATATGAGGAGAGATTGGATCGACTGGGCCTGTATTCACTGGAGTTTAGAGGGTATCGCATAGAAACATATAAAATTCTGACGGGACTGGACAGGTTAGATGCAGGAAGAATGTTCCTGATGTGAGGGGAGTCCAGAACCAGGGGTCACAGTCTAAGGATAAGGGGTAAGCCATTTAGGACCGAGATGAGGAGAAACTTCTTCACCCAGAGTTGTTAACCTGTGGAATTCGCTTCCACAGAGAGTCATTGATGCCAGTTCATTGGATATATTCAAGAGGGAGTTGGATATGGCCCTTACGGCTAAAGGGATCAAGGGGTATGGAAAGAAAGCAGGAAAGGAGTACTGAGGTGAATGATCGACCATGATCTTACTGAATGGTGGTGCAGGCTCAAAGGGCTGAATGGCCTACTCCTGCACCTATTTTCTATGTTTCAAAAAGCTACCATTTCACAGCTGTTCAATTTCCAATCTTAGAAGCTGGAGCCTTCAGGATTTAGAATACACTTTTTAGCTTTGTGGAGATTTGAAGTGTTTTTAGTGAACTCTCTATCCGGTGTATCCTCCTTGGAGGAAACTCACCATTGAGAGATCGCTTTTGTGATCTCAACTTCAGCTGCCATCTATTCCAATCAGCATCAGTGCCCTTGAAAAATCTCACCTTGGTCCTCAGAATCCCACCACAATCAGCACCAACACCAGCATCAGCAGGCACACCAGCATCACCAACAACACCAGCATCACCAGGCACATCAGCAGCACTATCAACAGCACCAGCCTTCTCCACAATCACCTGATGCTGCACAGGACACAGGGCATCAGCACCTGATCACAGGGATGGCCTCACCATAGCCAGATTGACTTCACTTGATGTTGTACACCCTGACTGCCACATGATGCACCAGGTTGGCACCACCCCACACCAACACCATTAAGCATCCCTACAATGCCCAAGCCATTCCTTTTATACTTATCATCATTGCAGGGGGTACTGTTATTTTTCACCATTCACTGCAACTCACTAAGTCACTTCCAAATGTGCACCCAGACCTGTCCAAGAAGGCAAAGTGTTGAAAGTAAAGATTTTAATGTTTGACAACACATTAACAGAAACTTGTCATGAACATTCACGATAACACCTAAGTGCCTACCCTTGTGTGTTGTTAGTTGGTATGATTGGACAATGATGAGAGTGAGTATGAGGGGTGGCTAGTGAGATGGGGAAGCGATAATGTAAACAGAGAGATGGGTGAAGGTGTAAGTAAGGATGAGTAGGGTAAGGAAGGCAGAGTGATGGGGTTGTGATGAGTGGCACAGCTGGATGAGGTTGAGTGTGGCTTTGCAATAACATTTCATGCTCTACTGAGATCATTGAAAGGTTTACGCCACTGCAGCCAGGTCCTCCTGATGACATCTCTGCTTGTGGCCTCCTGTGCAATGTGCAACCAAGCTGAGTTGGTGTCCTGGGGAGGTCTCTTCTGTAAAGTCCTTACTCTACAGCATGAAACCACACGAGGCACATTCCAGGGACAAGGCCACTCTGTGACCTTAACTTTTTATTACAGGACCCCAGAAGTGGGACCTCCCTTTATATACCTGTGTGATCAGGTAAGGAGTGTCTCCCACAAGTTCACCCCTTGTGGTCAAGGTGTGCATCTAAGTTGAGTGTAGACAGTAATACAGTGGTGTTACATTGTAGTTACAAACATGACACCACCTTCTCCCCCCCCAAAGTCTTACTGGGATCATAGGTTTAGTCTTTCAGGTGGTCTGCACTCCCTTGTGGAGCGCCGCAGTTGGGGCTCTGGTTGTTGGACACTGACGTGAGTGTCTGTCACCTGTGGTGATTCCGGCCTGTCCGGGCTGACCTCAGGGGACTGTGCATTCTTCTGATTGCTCTTGTTGCACGTTCGCTGGCGGTAGTGTGAGCTCCATCTCATGGTCTTCTTCAGGTTCCTCCATGTCCATGCTGAACCTTTTTTTTAACTTGGCCCAGATGCTTACGGCATATCTGGCCATTGCTGAGTTTTACCACGATGACCCTATTCCCCTCTTTGCCAATTACAGTACCCTCAAGCCATTTGGGCCCCATGGCATGATTGAGGACGAATACAGGATAATTTATTTCTATACATCTCCCCCTTGAATTACGGTCATGGTACTCGTTTTGTGACTTGCGCTTGCCCTCAACTATGTCGGTCAGGACTGGGTGGATGAGGGACAACCGAGTTTTGAGTATCCGTTTCATGAGTAGCTCTGCGGGCGGGATCCCCGTGAGCGAGTGCGGGTGAGATCTATAGGCCAGCAGCAGTCGCGATAGGCGGCATTGTAGGGAGGGTCCTTGTATCCTGAGCATGCCTTGCTTAATGATTTGGACTGCCCGTTCCGCCTGGCCATTGGAGGCCGGCTTGAACGGCGCAGTTCTGACGTGGTTGAAGACATTGCCCGACATAAACTCCCGGAATTCATAGCTTGCGAAACACGGGACATTATCACTAACCAGGATGTCTGGCAAGCCATGGGTTGCAAAGATCGCACGTAGGCTTTCCACGGTGGTGGATGATGTGCAAGAATTCAGGATGATGCACTCGATCCATTTCGAGTACGCATCTACAACAATGAGGAACATCTTCCCCATGAGCGGGCCCGCGTAGTCAAAATGAATGCGTCACCATGGCTTGGTGGGCCAGGGCCACGGGCTGAGTGGGGTCTCCCTGGGGGCATTACCCAGCTGGGCACAGGTCGTACACCTGCGAACACAGTGTTCCAGGTCTGACTCAATTCCAGGCCACCAAACGTGTGACCGGGCAATGGCCTTCATAAGAACAGAAGAACAGAAGAATTAGGAACAGGAGTAGGCCATCTAGCCCCTCGAGCCTGCTCCACCATTCAACAAGATCATGGCTAATCTGGCCGTGGACTCGGCTCCACTTACCCGCCCGCTCTCCGTAATCCTTAATTCCCTTATTGGTTAAAAATCTAACTCTCTGTGATTTGAATACATTCAATGAGCTAGCCTCAACTGCTTCCTTGGGCAGAGAATTCCACAGATTCACAACCCTCTGGGAGAAGAAATTCCTTCTCAACTCGGTTTTAAATTGGCTCCCCCATATTTTGAGGCTGTGCCCCCTAGTTCTAGTCTCCCTGACCAGTGGAAACAACCTCTCTATCTTGTCTTATCCCTTTCATTATTTTAAATGTTTCTATAAGTCCAGAACTAAGGATTACTACTAGGGGGATCAAGGGGTATGGCGAGAAAGTAGGATTTGGGTTCTGAAGTTGCATGTTCAGCCATGAACTCATTGAATGACGGTGCAGGCTTGAAGGGCCGAATGGCCTATTCCTGCACCTATTTTCTATGTTTCTATAATCACCCCTCATCCTTCTGAACTCCAACGAGTAAAGACCCAGTCTGCTCAATCTATCATCATAAGGTAACCCTCTCATCTCCGGAATCAGCCTAGTGACTCGTCTCTGTACCCCCTCCAAAGCTGGTATATCTTTCCTTAAGTAAGGTGACCAAAACTGCACGCAGTACTCCGAGTGCGGCCTCACTAATACCCTATACAGTTGCAGCAGGACCTCCCTGCTTTTGTACTCCATCCCTCTCGCAATGAAGGCCAACATTCCATTCGCCTTCCTGATTACCTGCTGCACCTGCAAACTAACTTTTTGGGATTCATGCACAAGGATCCCCAGGTCCCTCTACACCGCAGCATGTTGTAATTTCTCCCCATTCAAATAATATTCCCTTTTACTGTTTTTTTTTTCCCAAGGTGGATGACCTCACATTTTCCAACATTGTATTCCATCTGCCAAACCTTAGCCCATTCGCTTAACCTATCTAAATCTCTTTGCAGCCTCTCTGTGTCCTCTACACAACCCGCTTTCCCACTAATCTTTGTGTCATCTGAAAATTTTGTTACACTACACTCTGTCCCCTCTTCCAGGTCATCTATGTATATTGTAGACAGTTGTGGTCCCAGCACCGATCCCTGTGGCACACCACTAACCACCGATTTCCACCCCGAAAAGGACCCATTTATCCCGACTCTCTGCATTCTGTTAGCCAGCCAATTCTCGATCCATGCTAATACATTTCCTCTGACTCCGCGTACATTTATCTTCTGCAGTAACCTTTTGTGTGGCACCTTATCGAATGCCTTTTGGAAATCTAAATACACCACATCCATCGGTACACCTCTATCTACCATGCTCGTTATATCCTCAAAGAATTCCAGTAAATTAGTTAAACATGATTTCCCCTTCATGAATCCATGTTGCGTCTGCTTGATTGCACTATTCCTATCTAGATGTCCCGCTATTTCTTCCTTAATGATAGCTTCAAGCATTTTCCCCACTACAGATGTTAAACTAACCGGCCTATAGTTACCTGCCTTTTGTCTGCCCCCTTTTTTAAACAGAGGCGTTACATTAACTGCTTTCCAATCCGCTGGTACCTCCCCAGAGTCCAGAGAATTTTGGTAGATTATAACGAATGCATCTGCTGTAACTTCCGCCATCTCTTTTCATACCCTGGGATGCATTTCATCCGGACCAGGGGACTTGTCTACCTTGAGTCCCATTAGCCTATCCAGCACTACCCCCCCTAGTGATGGTGATTATCTCAAGGTCCTCCCTTCCCACATTCCCGTGACCAGCAATTTTTGGCATGGTTTTTGTGTCTTCCATTGTGAAGACCGAAGCAAAATAATTGTTTAAAGTCTCAGCCATTTCCACATTTCCCATTATTAAATTCCCCTTCTCACCTTCTAAGGGACCAACATTTACTTTAGTCACACTTTTCCGTTTTATATATCTGTAAAAGCTTTTACTATCTGATTTATGTTTTGCGCAAGTTTACTTTCGTAATCTATCTTTCCTTTCTTCATTGCTTTCTTAGTCATTCTTTGCTGTCGTTTAAAATTTTCCCAATCTTCTTGTTTCCCACTACCTTGGCCACCTTATACGCATTGGTTTTTAATTTGATACTCTCCCTTATTTCCTTCATTATCCACGGCTGGTTACCCCTTCTCTTACCGCCCTTCATCATCACAATGCCTGGGTGCTCGCTGTGGAGTTCCCTGATGAATGCCTCCCTGCCCTTCTGGGGCATGACTACCCAGCTGCCCCATAACAGGCGGTCGGCTTGGATGGAGAGCTCATCCATCTGCCCGTGGAATAGTCTGACCTCCTCCTCAGGGCATGCACCATGTGTGGGCGCCCAATCCTCAGTCAGGACACATTTCTTATCAAGGATAGGAGTGCATCTCTGTTTGTCCAGATTTTGACCTGGCGGGCTGTGATGGGGGAGCCTGCACTGTCAAAGGCATCGACAGCCATGACCATCTCAGCGCTTTGCTCAGCTGCCCCCTCGGTGGTGGCCAGTGGGAGCCTGCTGAGTGCGTGAGTGTAGTTTTCAGTGCCGGGCTGGTGCCGGATGGAGTAGTCATAAGCAGCTAGCGTGAGAGCCCATCGCTGTATGCGAGCTGATGCGTTGGCATTGACAGCCTTGCTGTCTGACAACAGGGATGTGAGTGGCTTGTGGTCCGTCTCTAATTCAAACTTCCTAACTAAGAGGTACTGATGCTTTTTTTTTTTACACCATAGACACATGCAAGCGTTCCTTCTCGACCATCCCATAGTCCCATTCTGCTTGAGAGAGCGTCCTGGAGGTATAAGCCACAGGTTGTAGCTGACCCTCAGCATTACCCTGCTGTAACACGCACCCAATCCCATAGGATGATGCATCACATGTCAGAACTAAACGTTTACAGGGGTCATACAGGGTCAACAACTTGTTTGAACAAAGTAGGTTTTGCGCCCGATTAAAAGCCAGTTCTTGACGGTCTCCCCAAAACCAATCGCAACCCTTACGCAGGAGCACGTGTAGCGGCTCCAACAACGTGCTCAAGTTCGGCAGAAAGTTCCTGAAATAGTTCAACAGTCCCAGGAATGAACGCAGCTCCGATGTGTTGCAGGGCCTGGGTGCTCGTCGAATCGCCTCTGTTTTGGATTCGGTGAGCCGAATCCCATCTGCAGCAACCCTCCTGCCCAGAAACTCAACCTCGGGAGCTAAGAACATGCATTTAGTCGCAGGCGTACCCGGTCCAGTTGGCGTAGCACCACCTCCAGGTTGTGGAGGTGTTCCTCGGTGTCTCGACCCGTGATGAGGATGTCATCCTGGAATACGATCGTTCCCAGATGGATTTAAGCAGGCTTTCCATGTTACGTTGAAAAACCGCGGCCGCTGATCGAATGCCAAACGGGCACCTGTTATACGCAAACTGTCCCTTGTGCGTGGTGATGGTGGTCAGTCGTTTGGATTCGTTGGCCAAGTCTTGGGTCATATAGGCTGAAGTGAGGTCCAACTTGGTGAACAGCTTGCCGCCTGCCAGCGTGGCGAAGAGGTCCTCCGCTCTTGGGAGCGGGTATTGGTCTTGTAGTCGCCACAGATCCTGATGGAGCCATCCGCTTTTAGAACGGGAACGATGGGGCTCGCCCAGTCGCTGAATTCAACAGGCGAGATGATGTCCTCTCGCAACAGCCGGTCCAATTCGCTCTCGATTTTTTCCCGCATCACATATGGCACCGCTCTGGCTTTGTGGTGCGCTGGCCTGGCGTCTGGGGTGATGTGTATCACTACTTTAGTGCCTTTGAAAGTCCAGACGCCCGGTTGGAATCGTGACTCGAATTGTTGTAGGATTTGTGAGCACGAATTTCGCTCCACCGAGGACAGTGCGTGAACATCCCTCCATTTCTAGTTCATCTCGGCTAACCAGCTCCTCCCCAACAGTGCGGGACCATTGCCCGGGACAATTCAGAGTGGCAGCCGGCTCACTAACCCATTGCACTGCCTAGCATCGGAATGATTTCTTTGGTGTAAGTCCGTAATTGTGTCTCAATACATTCTAATTTGGGTCTACTGGCTTTGAGTGGCCATAGCTTCTCAAATTGCTGAACGCCCATGAGTGACTGGCTGGCCCTGGTGTCCAGCTCCATTTGTAGTGAGATACTGTTCAACAAAACCCTCATCATCATTGGTGGCGTTTTGGTGTATGAACTGTGAATATTCGCCGCATGGACCCACTGATCCTCGGCGTCCATCGATTTGCCCCAAAAATCATCCTGCCTCACAGAACCCTCTTCTGGTCCACCTGCCTCATATATTAGTCTGGTTGTAGGTTTTCTGCACATTCGAGCTAAATGGCCACTGAGGTTGGGATCTGCAAGATCTGGCTGAATGTTTTCCCCCACACCTCCAGCATGAGTTAAAATTTCCATTGTTGGGGACAAAGGAACTATGGCCTGGAATTCGCGCTGACTGTCCCTTTGGCTGCTCTTAAGTACCCTATTAGTGGGTGTCAATGGCCCCATCCCGGGCCACATTGTCCACTGTGATGGCGTGAACGTCCGTTCAGCCTGCCATTGTCTCTGTTGAGGTCCTGCTCTGGGGTCTATTGCTGCCTGGTAAATGTCAGACTGCCCCTGCCTGTCTGCGGGGATCTGAGTAGCATTGATGATGTTGACTCCCTGATCCATCGGCGCGTTAGAGGCAGAATTGCGCGCGTAAATCATTTTCATGTCTTCCTCCCCCGCCATGAAAGTTTGAGCTAACAACGCTGCTGCTTCCAAGGTCAAGTCCTTGGTCTCAATTAACTTGCGAAAAATTCCCGCATGACTGATACCCTCGATAAAGAAGTCCCTTGGCATCTCCCCACTGCAGGCGTCTGTGAACTTAGAGGCTGGCCAAATGCCAGAGGTCCGGTATGCTCTGTCCTTCACGACGTCAGTGGGTGCCGAATCTGTATCGAGCCATGTGTATGCTGCTCGCCGATTTGAGGTGCTCCCTGATTAATTTGCTGAGCTCTTCAAAGGTTTTGTCTGACGGCTTTTCGGGTGCCAGTAAGTCCTTCATGAGCGCATAAGTCTTTGGCCCGCAGCTGGTCAGGAGATGAGCCCTTCGCTTGTCGGCCGCTGCATCGCCCAGCCAGTCTTTCGTAACAAAACTTTGCTGAAGCCTCTCGCCAAAATCGTCCCAGTTTTCCCCAACACAGTACCGTTCCTCTGTGCTACCGGTGGCCATTCACATGGGTCGTGAATTCCCGTTTCTCGTCGCCAATGTAAAGTCCTTACTCTACAGTATGAAACCACACGAGGCACATTCCAAGGACAAGGCCACTCTGTGGCCTTAACTCTTTATTACAGGACCCCAGAAGTGATGACCCTGCATGGGACCTCCCTTTATATACCTGTGTGATCAGGTAAGGAGTGTCTCCCACAAGTTCACCCCCTATGGTCAAGGTGTGCATCTAAGTTGAGTGTATACAGTAATACAGTGGTGTTACATTGTATTTACAAACATGACATCGTCCACCCATTGGAAGGGAAGCAAACCTCCCTGCGTGCTGTGACTCCCTCCATAAGCATATGGAGGGTGTCATGGGAGAGCCTGGGTGCAACCGTGCACCTTTGTGCAGTGCTTGTCAGTGTTTGCAGTACCTCAGTGCTGCAGAATACTGATAGCACAACTCAGAATAAATATGGACGTGGTCCCTTTAAGGAAACCGACTGATGACGTATCATCGACGATGTCATTAGACCCGCTTCCTTGTAATTGGCCGGGAACCTCGCCAAGTGGGCTTAACAAGCCCCATCATCGTAAAATCATGTCGGAGGCCGGAAACGACATAGCTGCGGGGTAGTGACTCGTTGAAGACGTCGCCCACCCCAGACCCACCGAGGTTGATAAAATTCAGCACTACGTGCAAATAAAGTACACTTGGCTTTTATACACACACACTTTCTCTGATAAGCTCCATGAACTGCTGTACGTTTTAGTTCTTAATTTGTTGAAGAATTATATTAATGTAGAGAGAAGATTTAGGTGCCATTGTTTGTTGTAGGATCGCTTGGCTTGGGCATAAGGCTGCATGTTTCACTGCTCTGCTGTTTGCACTTTGATTATTTTAACATGTGATTTACCCTGGTAAAGATTATTAGGCTATGGTTGACCATAGGATTGAAACACAATGAAAAATGCATTAATAGATCTTGTATACTGGTGTCTGTAGGTGAAGTCTGTCATGTTAGAGCTCAGCCTGAGTCATGTAGCCAATCACGTGATTGGAGGCCGTGTTTTTCGGGGGATTTCTGGTGGTGAAAGATGTCGGGTCTCTATAGCAGCACAGCTTCTCCAAGATCCCAGTAAGACCGTGTTTTAATATAATTTTAATCCACTTTTACATTAATGTGATACAGGGTACTTCAAAGAATACCTGGGAATTATTAAAAAAGTAATAATTTAATTGAAGGTTTTGAATTCAACTACAATGGGAGGAAAGCTGGAGTTTAGTCTGAGCACACAATATTTGGTCACAGCTTTGAAACTGAATTTAATTTTATATTTAAAATATTTGATTATTTGACTTGATTTTTCCTTTTCTTCCCATTAATTTAGCAATTATAATTCTTAACCAGCAACTAAAGAGTGCATTATCTTAAGTTATTGTATCATTTACAAATGATTTTTTTAACGCTACAGTATTACCTTTCAAACAATTGTGCTATATTGACAAGAGGATACTAACCGTTTCTTGGAATGCAATTTTTTTAAATTGAGAAATCTTTGTGAAGGGCCAAAGTTCATTCTTGCAATATTATCAGTGAGAAAACAGTTGTACATTATATATTATACTTTAATAAATTATTATTTTTTTTTAATCAGAAGTCATTTTGCTCGATGAACCAACCACAGGCCTGGACAGTATGACGTCCAACCAGATTATTGTCTTACTTTCTGAACTAGCTCACAAAAATCAAATTGTCATCTTATCAATTCATCAACCTCGATCAGAACTTTTCAAGGTGAGCATGCTGTCAACGATCAAGATTTGTCAAATTAAGGGATCGAGGGTTGAGTGTGATCTCACTACAAATTTACAGTCTGTTTGCTCAGGTAGGGCAATGCATTTGTACTCTGAAATATTGGGGGAAATAGTCTATGGGCTGGATTTTCGGCTTTTTGCGATTTCGCCCATTTTGCGATGGCGTGCAACTTTCGCCAAATGAAAGTTCACCATGAGTATTAGTGTTAACTCCGGCGTTGCAGCACAGAATTTGTGTGCCGGAGCCGAAAGTTCCGTCGCTAAAAAAATAGTCCGTTCTGCAAATGTGGGAATTTTTATTTTCCCGCGCTTCTTGTCTGCTGTCTGATCGCAAACGCTAATGCAGGGCATGGCCGCGCTGATGTGCAATACACCCGGGGCTGAATCAGCCATTTTATAATTCGATTTTGATCGTGGAGGAGGAGGAGGATAGCAGACAGCGTGCCAGGCGATTTACTCAAGAGGCTAACAAAGCTCTTGTGGAGGCTGTGGAGAGGAGATGGCAAGAATTACACTGGAGGGGTGGATCTTAGACCCCTGCCATCCATTTTTCATAGAATATGGAGGGAAATCGCTGAGGAGGTCTCTGCTTCAGACACAGTGGCCAAGAGTGGGTAGCAGTGCCGAAAAAAGTTTAATGATCTTTCAAGAGTCATTAGAGTGAGTACAATTTTTCTTGATTCATTCCTTTTATTATTTCAATTATAAATCTGACACTCTATTTGTTCTCATGCTGTTGCTGTCTCCCAGCACTCTGTGGGTTGCCTCCTAAAATGCATGACGCATAGGTAGGCTTAGTTTGGCACACTATTTGCCATGAATGATCTTTACACATTATTAAGATTGCTTTCTGAGATCTCGTAAGATGTTCCTGTACTTCGATGTCCTCCTGATAAACCACGTGTAACTTCCAAGGCCATTAAACCGAGGACTTTATTACATTCAGGCAGCATGGTATAAGTGCATTGGTGGCTATCTTTGTGTGCTACAAGAGCCAGGGTCGGCTCAACCATTAGGCGAACCATTGGGCTCGAATCTAGCGAGAATTCTGCTAACTGGAGCCCTTAATAATGAACTTGCCTTGAGTATTTTGTAACTAGGACGTGAACGGGGGTGCATTTGGTGTTATATAGAACACCAAGATCCCACAGAGCTAAAAGGGAGCAGGTTTGGTGGGGGGCCGCGGGGGGAGGAAATAAAGATACCCAAGTAATATCGCCCTCTTCCTAGCTCATTAATCTGATGCTGCCCTACGCTGTTCTTTCATTTAAACATCTTGACATGTTTGAAGATCAGGGCAAAGTGGGTAGATTTGGAACCGGAAAAAAGATGTAGCCAGACACTGTTGGTTGCTGAGCAACGGGAGAGCATCAAAGTTAGCAGTGGGTTCCCAGCTTTCCTTTTTATTTAATTTTCATTTGATTTTCTTCGCTTGTGCAGAGTAGGGCTTTTGTTTTACTGTTCACACGGCACACCATGTGAGCCGCCGAACTGTCTGTTTGCCCCCCTCCCTCCCTGGTGTAGCCCAGCTGGCCTCCCAGAGACGGGGAGTGAAATGGACACGGTGAAACTGATAGCAGGAGGCGGCAGACACACTCCCGCCATCCCATGCAGATCAGTGCGGCTCAGATCAGATGAGAAAACCATCCAGCCCCATGCATTCAAAGGACAAGCACTGTATGAACAGTGGGTGAAAACATCCTTTAAATGGAGACAGCTCTGTTGCACAGAGTTTGGCCACTGCTTCTGATTTATCCTTTTAAGATCCTTTTTGTCTTCCGAATGATTCCCCATTACAGATACGAATCTTGAAAATGTTCTACTCTCTCGCATCTTTATTACACTTCTCTTTCCCCAGTAAATCATCAACTCTCTGGCAACTGTGGTGCTGTATTTCTTTTTGCGTCGCCTGGTCCAAAAAAATGAATGAAGTGCCATTTTATATAATCTACTTTAAAATACAACAGTATTGTCATCTGCAGAGTGAAACTAATCTGGGTCATGATACATGGATGGTCACAGGATACTCGCCAGTACAGATTGTGTTGTATATACTGGTGTATAGTACTAGTGCATGGTACTATAGGTGCGCAGTTAACATATACAGAGGTATACTTATAAAACTTATAATGTACAAATGTATATTAAATGTGCACTGTAAGTATTATTGGACAACCGGATTATGCAGCAAGTTGAATATATTTTATCACAATAGTGCCTATTGCAGCTTTTGATCGCAGGGTTTTACTGTGTTAGCAGCGATCAATTATTGTCCTTTCTTCAGTGTTTGAAGCTTTCAAGGAATATTAATCAGCAGACTGTAAGTCATATACTTATAATATATCCCAGCATGCTGTGAGCACACAAAATAATCACTGCTTACCAAACATTGTGCAGCAGGCTTGAGTGTTTCCTGTCTCACACAATCTTCACCATGGCGAAGACTTCGCAAGAAGCATATGGAAAAAATTAAACACTCCTCCCAATTTGTGGAACATCTGCTGGACAGTATTTGGTCATAAATTGGGAAAATTGAAATAAGTAGTGATTATCACTAATAATTTTACTTTGGATATGAAAGACAGTGGGACAGGGGTTGCTGCATTATGTTGTGCATTCTGTTGGTTAGAATATTGTTGTTGTTTTTGTTTAATTACATTGCTGGATGCAGATCATTTGTTATTTTATTAAAATTTAAAAGTTTGAAAATTATGTTAACAAAGTTATAAAAGTTAACAATGTTAAATTCTTTTGTTCGCCATAACCATTCCTGTGTAGTGTTTCATTTGTGGAATAAGAGTGGGAATAGTCAACATGGCTGGATAAAGTGGCCAGGCAATGGTCAAATGTGCCGTTCACTCTTCAAGCAAAGCGTTGAATTATGATCTGCTGCCGTAAGGATCTTGCAGCGGCAACATTTCCATGATGCCTCCCCTGTGGGGGTGGTGGCATGGGCTGCCCGCCAGGTTCCTCTTCCTTGTCTTCCTCCTCCTGCCCCCTGTTTCCCCCCCACCCCTGCCCCTCTCACCTGAGATGGTCCTGCAGTCCGCAGTGGCAATTCCTGTACCCTCATGATAGCTAAGTTGTGTAGCATGCAGCACACCACAATGAACTCAGACCTGCTGGGGAAGTATTGCAGGCAGTCTCCAGAGTGGTCCAGGCATCGGAAGTGCTGCTTGAGCACTCCAATTGTCAGTTCAACGATGTTGCAAGTGGCTGCATGGCTCTCATTATAGCGATGCTCAGCTTCTGTCTCAGGGTTCCGGAGGGGGGTCATGAGCCAGGTGGCGATGCCGTAACCTTTGTCCCCCAGCATCCAGCTCTGGCCTTGTGGTTGATGTTGGAACATGCCTGAGACACTGCTCTCACGCAAGATGAAAGCATCATCGATGCTCCCTGGATATTGGGCATTGACTGCCATGATGCGCTGAGTATGGTCGCAGACGATATGTACGTTCATGGAGTGAATTCCCTTTCGGTTTTGGTAAAGCTTTGGATTCTGTAAAGGTGCTCGCAGAGCGATATGTGTAGAGTCAATGGCACCCTGAACTTTGGGGAAGCCAGCAAATCATCCAAAACCTACAGCCCTCTCACTCTGGGTCTCCTTGGTCATTGGGAAGTTTATAAAGTCCATTCTGCATACAAACAGTGCAATAGTCACCTGGAGAATGCAGCTATGTGTAGCGTGCTGCGAGATGGAGCATATGTCCCCTGCTGATGCCTGAAAGGAGCCGGAGGCATAGAAGGCAAGTGTCATAGTCACCTTCACCTCGACGGGAGTGCAGTCCTGTTGCCGCTGGTAAGTTATAGGTCCATCTGTATGAGCTGGCATATCTCTGACAGCACTTCTTTTCATAAGCGCAACCTTCTAACGCACTGCCTCAGAGAGCTGCAGGTCTGAGCGATGTTCTCTGTAAGCCCGTTGGGGGTAAGGCCCCCTCCCCATACGTCTGCGACTTTTTCGATTACGTTGAAAATGATCATCACTAAGCTTTCTTCCAGCTCGACACCGTATAAATATAGTAGCCAGGATTAATGGCTAATATAGTATGGCTCACATCTTTTAATATGTCCTTAAATATCCTTTTTTTAAAAAAACTAGAAACTCACATAAACTTCACAATGAAAAGTATGCGGTAACGTAGCGTTCTTCTCCAAATGCTTTTAATCACTCACAACTCTGACTTTCTCCTCCGTTTCCAAGATGGCGCCATTAGTGCCTGGTGCGCCCTCGGTGCAACTGGTTTTTGCTGCCGGGTTCCCGGGCGGATGCTAAATCGGGCGATAGGCTCGAAAGTTCCGCCCGGGGCGCTAGCACAGCGATGCATGACGATTTACTTCATCCAAATGGTGAAAACGGCAGGCGGGCGCTAAGATTTAGTGTCGCTGCAAAACCGTTGCCGAAATTTCCGCCCGGGCGCAAAATCTTGTGCGCCTCGTTTCACGCTTAAAAGAAAAAATCATTTTTGCGCCTCACCCAGGCGCTAAACGGGGCGCAAATGAGCCGAAAATCCAGCCCAACATGTGCTATTTGTAGCAAAATCCTAAACTTGCAGTTTAGAAAGAACAATTTTGTTGCAAGTAGCACCTAAAGAAAATCTCTTCCAACTGTCTCCGAGCTGAAGGATCTGATGCTGAACCAAATGCGTGTTTACCTGTTTGGAGCGCTGATTCCAAACTATCTGATGTGATAGGTTTGGAAAGAGATTAGAGGGATAAAACTTATAGATTTTTTTAAAAAGATACTTCCATATAATAAGTCAAAATATAAGAAATTTGATACAGATTATTCATCCATCATTTGGAGTCAAAAGCTGTAAATTAATTTTTTCATTATTTTAATTATGGCAAATCCCTCATGCAGTTAGCAGACCAATTAGTAACATTTATTATATGATGGTCAATAGGATATGTAAGCTCTGACATATAAATGGCATCTATGTATAAGAAGCTTCCTTATATTCACAGGGCATAAACAGAGATATGAAGTTTCTTATAGGATTTTATAGTAATAAATAAAATATATTATCTGATTTGCAATACCTGCAGAAAACAAATCTACAAATACAAATTCCAGGGAATGTAACAGGTAAAATAATCACTGCCTGTTCAAATAAATCTCATCATCATAGGCAGTCCCTCGGAATCAAGGAAGACTTGCTTCCACTCCTGAAGTGTGTTCTTTGGTGGCTGAACAGTCCAATTCGAGAGCCACAGACTCTGTCACAGGTGGAACAGATAGTCGTTGAGGGAAGGGGTGGGTGGGACTGGTTTGCCGCACGCTCTTTCCACTGCCTGCGCTGGATTTCTGCACGCTCTTGGCGTTGAGACTTGAAGTGCTCAACGCCCTCCCGGATGCACTTTCTCCACTTAGGGTGGTCTTTGGCCAGGGACTCCCAGGTGTCACTTTATCAGGAACGCTTTGAGGGTGTCCTTGTAACATTTCCGCTGCCCACCTTTGGCTCGTTTGCCGTGAAAGAGCACCGCATAGAGCACTTGCTTTGGGAGTCTCGTGTATGGCATGCGAACTATGTGGCCTGCCCAGCGGAGCTGATCGAGTGTAATCAGTGTTTCAATGCTGGGGATGTTAGCCTGGACGGGGACACTGATATTGGTGCACCTATCCTCCAGGGGATTTGTAGGATCTTGCGGAGACATCATTGGTGATATATCTCCAGTGACTTGAGGTGTCTTCTGTACATTGTCCATGCCTCTGAGCCATACAGGAGGGCGGGTATTACTACAGCCCTGTAGACCATGAGTTTGGTGGTAGATTTGAGGGCCTGGTCTTCGATCACTTTTTTTTTTTCCTCAGGCGGCCGAAGGCTGCACTGGCGCATTGGGGTTGGTATTGAATCTCCGCATCAATGTCTGCTTTTTTTGATAAGAGGCTCCCGAGGTATGGGAAATGGTCCATGTTGTCGAGGGCCGCGCCATGGACCTTGATGACGGAGGGCCAGTGCTGTGCGGCAAGGACAGGCTGGTGGAGGACCTTTGCCTTACGGATGTTTAGCATAAGGCCCATGCTTTCGTATGCCTCAGTAAATACGTCGACTATATCCTGGAGTTCAGCCTCAGAATGTGCGCAGACGCAGGCGTCGTCCGTGCACTGTAGCTCAATGACAGAGGTTTGGGTGATCTTGGACCTGGCCTGGAGGCGGTGAAGGTTAAACAGCTTCCCATTGGTTCTGTAGTTTAGTTCCACTCCAGCGGGGAGCTTGTTGACTGCGAGGTGGAGCATGGCAGCGAGGAAGATTGAGAAGAAGGTTGGAGTAATGACGCAGCCCTGTTTGACACTGATCCAGACATGGATTGGGTCTGTAATGGATCTGTTGGTAAGGATCACGGCCTCCATGCCGTCATGGAGCAGGCGGAGGATGTGGTGAAACTTTTGGGGGCATTCGAAACGGAGGAGGACGCTCCATTGACCTTCGCAGTTGACTGTGTCAAAGGCCTTTTCAAATAAATATATTTATTACATTCCCATTAACTGGCTGATTATCAGAAAGATACAACTTAGCTACTTCTTACTTGCCAACAGTACTTTTAAAAATTGTTTTCATTTTGATCTTACAATGTCCTGCCTCCTAACCCTACGTTGAAAATCCCTAAATTTCGCTCCAGAAACTTTGAGAGCCCTCAGACCAGCCTCAAGAAGAATATGGAAGTGGTTCTGAGGAATAGAACAGTGGAAAATCATACAATGAAGCAGGAAGTGAATATTGCAATTGGTAATTGCACATTATCCCCTGAAACCTTATCAGGTCAACCAAGAAATCCAGGAGGAAAGCCTTCCACTGTCAGTTCTACTTACACAGTCGTCTGCTTGATTGGAGAAATGGCTTCCAAATCACTGCATTCCTGAAGAGCTCAGAACTGCTCAATACCAGTTAGTGAGAGTGAAAGAAATGTTGCCATTCTGAGCCATCCCCACTCAGCCATTATTAATATTGAGCATCGTATACTGGCCAGCGATGACGACAGCGCTGCATGCAGTCCGGTAACTCCAACTTCAGCATCTACACCTGCTTGCACAGACCGCAATCTCCTATGGCAAAGAAACTATCCTTAGCCAAGACTAGCGTAAACAAACCTGCAGTGCCAAACAGAATGGAATATGCCGAAGATACGAGTCTGATCTGTGGGGAAGATTTGCTGGATACTATTTTCTATGTCTGTGACATAAGGCACAGAGGGAAAGTGGCTGTTTCGAAGATCGAGGACTACCTGCAACACACCACGAGCCGCAGCTCGGAGGACAGTGGCCTTGAGGATTTGTGCAACATGCTAGACCCAGATAACAAGGACATCTCTATTGATTTGGAGACTTAACGTGCGGTGATGAAAGAGTGGATCGATGACTGTAGGAGGAAAAGGTCAGGGCTATAAATAGAGCTGGAGCGCCGGGCCCTGGAACATTGTGAGCGAAGGTGTGGCGAATGAGGGTATGGGGCCCAGAAGAACAGAGGGCCCAGGGGCAGCACGGGCCAGCCCACAATGCGATATGTGTGTGCACTAGGTCCGTGCAGCAGAGCAGGTCTCCACTCGTGCTGGGTCAACCCTTGCCACTGGATAAAGGCCTTGCTCTGTCGAGCCCGTGTGGTGGCTGATGTGCAACGGTCACCACATGTTAAAAAAAATCTATGCACAGGCAACTACCACCCCCTCAACTGGAGTTCAGGACTGGAACTTCGGATCCTTCATTGAAACATTTGTGAACTCTCGTGGAAGCAAGTCATCCTCGTTCGAGGGACCGCCTTTGATGATAACAATGTCCTAACCGACTTTATAAATACCAGTGTAGATGGAATGCTAAAAATTATCTTAAGTATACCAAAATACAGGTTGAACCTCCCTTATCCCGAACTCCCTTATCTTGGAACCACCCCTCGTCCAGAAACATTCCCGGCCACCGGTGGCACATGCACAGAACTCCAACATGAACAAATTGAAGTCCTCCCTCGCTGCCAACTCCGGCAATCGCTGGCCTGACCCCATGATCCACCGCGCCCCTCCCTCTCCGCCCCCCCCCCCCCCCATGATCTCTCTGTTGCACTCCCAGCCCCACGCCAGCCAGCCCCGATATCTCCTTGCTCAGTATCCTGTACCATTCAATTTAACGTGACCACGCCTCGTCCGGAAAAATCCCTTATCCAGAACAGACCAGGTCCCAAGGGTTCTGGATAAGGGAGGTTCAACTTGTAGATATATTTTCATGAGAAACAAAAAGGAGAAAACAAGTGGTAGAAGTCTGAACTAGAAGTAGAAAACGTTGGCAATGCACAGCTGCTCAGCTGGGACCTGAAAGGGAAAGATGGGTTAATGCTTTGGGTGGGCCACTGTCAGAGAGCATTGATGCATTTTCTGCATTTATCCCAATTTCAGGGGAGTTTGTTTTTCTACAGTACATGTACACTACTGTTTTATTTATTTTGCACATTTCTCAAGCTGTTTGACAGAATTGGCATAATGACCTGTGGGGAGTTGGTGTTTTGTGGTGGAACTGAAGAAATGGTAGAATTTTTCAACAGTTGTGGATACCAGTGTCCTGAATACTGCAACCCGTTTGATTTATATGGTAGGTAATCTTTCTTGTATGTGATCCTTAGAAATAAATAATATGAACACTAACTCGGAAAACAAAAGCTCAACATGCTGGGAATGCACAGCAGGTTGAGCAGCTTCGAAAAGAGAAAGATAATGAGTGCTCTACATCTGTCTTTACCAAGGAAGAAGATGCTGCCAAAAAGAAACGATAATCCGGAACAAAATTTACAGTCACTTCCACCAGTGTGGATTAATTAAGGAAAGCTAGCACGGATTTGTTAAAGGCAAATCATGTTTAACTAATTTGATTAAGTTTTTTGATGAGGGAACAGAGAGGGTTGATGATGACAATGCAGTTGATGTGATATACATGGACTTCCAAAAGGCGTTTGATAAAGTGCCACATAATAGGCTTACCAGCAAAGTTGAAGCCCGTGGAATAAAAGGGACAGTGGCAGCATGTATATGAAATTGGCTAAGTGACAGGAAACAGTGAACAGTTGTTTTTTGGCCTGGAGGAAGATATACAGTGGTGCTCCCCAGGGGTCGGTACTAGGATCATTGCTTTTCTTGATGTATATTAATGACTTGGATGTGGGTGTACAAGGCACAATTTCAAAATGTGCAGATGACACAAAACTTGGAAGTATAGTGAACAGTGAGGAGGATAGTGATAGACTTCAAGAGGACATAGACAGGCTGGTGGAATGGGCAGACACATGGCAGATGAAATTTAATGCAGAAAATTGCAAAGTGATATGTTTTGCTGGGGAGAATGAGGAGAGGCAATATAAATTAAAGGGTAAAATTCTAAAGAGGGTGCATGAACAGAGTGACTTGGAGATACATGTGCGCAAATCATTGAAAATGGCAGGGCAGATTGAGAAAGTGGTTAAAAAGCAAACTGGATCCTGAGCTTCATAAATAGAGGCATCGAGTACAAAAGCAAGGAAGTTATGATGAACCTTTTTAAAACACTGGTTCAGTCTCAATTGGAGTATTGTGTCCAATTCTGGGCACCGCACTTTTGGAAGGATGTGAAGGCCATAAAGATGGTGCAAAAAAGCTTTACAAGAATGGTTCCAAGGATGAGGGACTTCAGTTCCATGGATAGAGACTGGAGAAGCTGGGGTTGTTCTCCTTAGAACAGAGAAAGTTGAGAGGAGATTTAATAGAGGTGCTCAAAATCATGAGGGGTGTAGATAGAGGGAAACTGTTCCCATTGGCAGAAGGGTCAGGAACCAGAGGTCACAGACATAAATTGATTGGCAGAAGAACCAAAGGCGACAGGAGGAAGTAGTTAGGATCAGGAATGCACTGCCTGAAAGGGTGGTGGAAGCAGATTCAATTGTGGCCTTCAAAAGGGAATTGGATAAGTAACTGAAGGAAAACAATTTGAAGGGCTACGGGAAAGGGCAGGAGGTTGGGACTAGCTGAAGTGGTCTTGCAGAGAGCTGGCAAGGGTTCAATGGGCCGAATAGCCTCCTTTTGTGCTATAACCATTATATGATTCTATGATAACATTTTGGCTCTGGCTGGAATAATGAAGAGCTATATCTGCGCCGTTTTTTTGGCGTGCGCCATTTTTCTTGGAGTAAATAAAAATCTCAAGCTTCCCCAAAGTTTCTGCACCAGCGTAGTTCAGTTCGATACAAATTTTTTTTAGGTTATGATTTTTTTGTGTTATGGGGGCGTAACCTGATGTCTGCGCCAGTTTTTCACATTTAAGCAAGTTTGGCAAACTATTCCCTAGGAGGGCGTATGTGACCACTCCCAAAAAACCTTCTGGACACTTGAGAAAAAGCCAGCGCACATTGCAAAATCGGCGCAGAAAGACGCCATTGTTTTTAGGCGAATTTTTGGAGGGAGTCAAGAAGGCAAAGGATATGCATCATAAATCTTAATTTTTTTCAAAGTCAAAAGGGAGAAATTGGAAGTCTAATGCAATTCTTTAATTTTTGTTTTTTTTCACCACCCTACCACCGAACATCTCCTCACTGGGCTCAAGGGTCGGAGCATCAGCCGGCAGAATCGCTCCCTCGCCCGGACACAGGACCTCGGGGCTCAGCTTCAAAAGAAGCCTGGTGGGGGAGCCGAACCCCTGTGTCCGGTGAGGAGACATTCGGTGGTGGGGTGGTACTTTGAAAACAATTCAAAAATGAAAGAATTGCATTAGACTTTGTGACCCCAAATGTCTTTATTGAATGCCTAGCTTCCCGTTCTAAGCAAGCCTATTGCGCATGCGCATTCCAGGGTGTGGTCCATACTAGGGCGTGCACCTTGGGGAGAGAGAGAGAGGAAAGAAGGTGTGAGTGCTGTTTTGAGCTTGTTGCAAAGCTACAATTAAATTATGGGGGCAATATTGACAATGCCATACCTCGTGCAAGCCTTCTGCATGATGGTGCTGCGGAGGAGAAGATTGATTAGGCATTATCACCTGAGGAACCTCAGAGTACGTAGGATGATGGGCAGGAGACCTTACCCACATCGGGTATATCGAGACGGGCATTCATACCTGCACCTGAGTGATGAAGGCTGTGTTTCCGCAAAGAAGTTGTGACCGAGATTTGTGAGTTAATAAAAGCAGACCTCCATCCTAGAAACGTCAGAAGGACTGCTTTATCAGTTGAAGCAAAGGTTACAGCTGCACTTTAATTTTATGCATCTGGATCATTCCAGGCCACAACTGGGGATGTGTACGCCATTTCTCAACATGCATCATATGTCTGTATTCGGCAGGTGACTGCTGCATTATATGCCCGGAGGAACGACTACATAAAGTTCCCCATGACCGCCCAAGCAATGCGTGACAGGGCTGTGGGCTTCTCCAGGATTGCTGGCTTCTCAAAGGTACAGAGCTGCATTGATTGTACCCACATCGCCTGACGAGCACCTTTTGGAGAATTCCAAGATGTACCGGAACAGAAAAGGCTTCCACTCCATGAATGTGCAGCTCGTCTGTGCCGACATGCATCGCAGCATAGCAGTTGATGCAAGATACCCTGGGAGCACCGATGAAGCGTTCATCCTCCGCGAGAGTGCTATATCTGCCATGTTTCAGTAGCAGCGGTGGAGACAAAGGATATGGCCTCGCCACCTGGCTCATGACGCCGCAACGCATGACCCGGACGGAAACTGACCGGGAATACATGTTTCACATTGCAACACGCAGCATAATAGAGAGGACCGTTGGTATCTTGAAGCAGTGTTTCCGATGCCTGGACAATTCTGAAGGCTAGAAACATAGAAAATAGATGCAGGAGTCGGCCATTCGGCCCTTCGAGCCTGCATCGCCATTCAATAAGATCATGGCTGATCATTCCCTCAGTATCCCTTTCCTGCTTTCTCTCCATACCCCTTGATCCCTTTAGCTACAAGGGCCATATCTAACTCCCTCTTGAATATATCCAATGAACTGGCATCAACAACTCTCTGCGGTAGGGAATTCCACAGGTTAACAACTTTGAGTGAAGAAGTTTCTCCTCATCTCAGTCCTAAATGGCTTACCCCTTATCCTAAGACTATGTCCTCTGGTCCTGGACTTCCCCAACATCGGAAACATTCTTCCTGCATCTAACCTGTCCAGTCCCGTCAGAATTTTATATGTTTCTATGAGATCCCCTCTCATCCTTCTAAACTCCAGTGAATACAGGCCCAGTCAATCTAGTCTCTCCTCATATGTCAGTCCTGCCATCCCAGGAATCAGTCTGGTGAACCTTCGCTGCATTCCCTCAACAGCAAGAACGTCCTTCCTCAGATTAGGAGACCAAAACTGAACACAATATTCCAGGTGGGGCCTCACCAAAGCCCTGTACAACTGCAGTAAGACTTCCCTGCTCTTATGCTCAAATCCCCTTGCTATGAAGGCCAACATACCATTTGCCGCCTTCACCGCCTGCTGTACCTGCATGCCAACCTTCAATGACTGATGAATCATGACACCCAGGTCTTGCTGCACCTCCCCTTTTCCTCATCTGCCGCCATTCAGATAATATTCTGCCTTCGTGTTTTTGCCCCCAAAGTGGATAACCTCACATTTATCCACATTATACTGCATCTGCCACGTATTTGCCCAGTTGACTAACCTGTCCAAATTGCCCTGTAGCCTCTTAGCGTCCTCCTCACAGCTCACACCGCCACCCAGTTTAGTGTCATCTGCAAACTTGGAGATATTACACTCAATTCCATCATCCAAATCATTAATATATATTGTTAAAGAGCTGGGGTCCCAGCACGGAGCCCTGCAGCACTCCACTAGTCACTGCCTGCCATTCTGAAAAGGACCCGTTAATCCCGACTCTCTGCTTCCTGTCCGCCAACCAGTTCTCTATCCACCTCAGTACATTACCCCCAATACCATGTGCTTTGATTTTGCACACCAATGACTTGTGTGGGACCTTGTGAAACGCCTTTTGAAAGTCCAAATACATCACATCCACTGGTTCTCCCCTGTTCACTCTACTAGTTACATCCTCACAAAATTCCAGAAGATTTGTCAAGCATGATATCCCCTTCATAAATTCATGCTGACTTAGACCAATTCTATCACTGCTTTCCAAATGCGCTGCTATTTCATCCTTAATAATTGATTCCAACATTTTCCCCACTACTGATGTCAGGCTAACCTGTCTATAATTACCCGTTTTCTCTCTTCCCTCCTTTTTTAAAAAGTGGTGTTACATTAGCTACCTTCCAGTCCATAGGAACTGATCCAGAGTCGATAGACTGTTGGAAAATGATCACCAATGCATCCACTATTTCTAGGGCCACTTCCTTAAGTATTGTGGGATGCAGACTATCCGGCCCCGGGGATTTATCGGCCTTCAATCCCATCAGTTTCCCGAACACAATTTCCCGCCTAATAAGGATAGCCTTCAGTTCCTCCTTCTCACTAGATCCACTGTCCCCTAGTACACTCGGAAGGTTATTTGTGTCTTCCTTCGTGAAGACAGAACCGAAGTATTGGTTCAATTGGTCCGCCATTTCTTTGGTCCCCATTATAAATTCACCTGAATCCGACGTTTGTCATAAGAACATAAGAATTAGGAACAGGAGTAGGCCATCTAGCCCCTCGAGCCTGCTCCGCCATTCAATAAGATCATGGCTGATCTGGTCGTGGACTCAGCTCCACTTACCCGCCCTCTCCCCGTAACCCTTAATTCCCTTATTGCTTAAAAATCTATCGTTGACTTGAAAACATTCAATGAGTCAGCCTCAACTGCTTCCTTGGGCAGAGAATTCCACAGATTCACAACCCTCTGGGAGAAGAAATTCTTTCTCAACTCAGTTTTAAATTGGCTCCTACGTATTTTGAGGCTGTGCCCCCTAGTTCTAGTCTCCCCCACCAATGGAAACAACCTCTCTGCCTCTATCTTGTCTATCCCTTTCATGATTTTAAATGTTTCTATAAGATCACCCCTCATCCTTCTGAACTCCAACGAGTAAAGACCCAGTCTACTCAATCTATCATCATAAGGTAACCCCCTCATTTCTCGAATCAGCCGAGTGAATCGTCTCTGTACCCCTTTCAAAGCTAGTATATCCTTCCTTAAGTAAGGTGACCAAAACTGCATGCAGTACTCCAGGTGCGGCCTTACCAATACCTTATACAGTTGCAGCAACACCTCCCTGCTTTTGTACTCCATCCCTTTCGCTTTGAAGGCCAACATTCCATTTGCCTTCCTGAGCACCTGCTGCACCTGCAAACCAACCTTTTGGGATTCATGCACAAGGACCCCCAGGTCCCTCTGCACCACAGCATGTTGTAATTTCTCCCCATTCAAATAATATTCCCTTTTACTGTTTTTTTTTCCCCCAAGGTGGATGACCTCACACTTTCCGACATTGTATTCCATCTGCCAAACCCTAGCCTATTCGCTTAACCTATCCAAATCTCCTTGCAGCCTCTCTGAGTCCTCTACACAACCCGCTTTCCCACTAATCTTAGTGTCATCTGCAAATTTTGTTGCACTACACTATGTTCCCTCCTCTAGGTCATCTATGTATATTGTAAACAGTTGTGGTCCCAGCACTGATCCCTGTGGCACACCACTAACCACTGATTTCCAACCGGAAAAGGACCCATTTATCCCAACTCTCTGCTTTCTGTTCGCCAGCCAATTCTCTATCCATGCTAATACATTTCCTCTGACTCCGCGTACCTTTATCTTCTGCAATAACCTTTTGTGTGGCACCTTATCGAATGCCTTTTGGAAATCTAAATACACCACATCCATCGGTACACCTCTATCCACCATGCTCGTTATATCCTCAAAGAATTCCAGTAAGTTAGTTAAACATGATTTCCTTTCATGAATCCATGCTGCGCCTGCTTGATTGCACTATTCCTATCCAGATGTCCCGCTATTTCTTCCTTAATGATAGTTTCGAGCATTAAACTAACCAGCCTATAGTTACCTGCCTTTTGCCTGCCCCCTTTTTTAAACAGAGGCGTTACATTAGCTGCTCTCCAATCTGCTGGTACCTCCCCAGAGTCCAGAAAATTTTGGTAGATTATAACAAACGCATCTGCTATAACTTCCGCCATCTCTTTTAAATACCCTGGGATGCATTTCATCAGGACCAGGGGACTTGTCTACCTTCAATCCTATTAGTCTGTCCAGCACTAGCTCCCTCCCTTCCCACATTCCTATGACCAGCAATTTTTGGCATGGTTTTTGTGTCTTCCACTGTGAAGACGGAAGCAAAATAATTGTTTAAGGTCTCAGCCATTTCCACATTTCCCATTATTAAATCCCCCTTTTCATCTTCTAAGGGACCAACATTTACTTTAGTCACTCTTTTCTGTTTTATATATCTGTAAAAGCTTTTACTATCTGTTTTTATGTTTTGCGCAAGTTTACCTTCGTAATCTATCTTCCCTTTCTTTATTGCTTTTTTAGTCATTCTTTGCTGTTGCTTAAAATCTTCCCAATCCTCTAGTTTCCCACTAACCTTGGCCACCTTATACGCATTGGTCTTTGATTTGATACTTTCCTTTATTTCCTTGGTTATCCACGGCTGGTTATCTCTTCTCTTGCCGCCCTTCTTTTTCACTGGAATATATTTTTGTTGCGCATTATGAAAGATCTCCTTAAAAGTCCTCCACTGTTCCTCAATTGTGCCACCGTTTAGTCCTTGTTTCCAGTCTACTTTAGCCAACTCTGCCCTCATCCCACTATAGTCCCCTTTGTTTAAGCATAGTACGCTCGTTTCTGACACTACTTCCTCATCCTCAATCTGTATTACAAATTCAACCATATTGTGATCACTCATTCCGAGAGGATCTTTTACGAGAAGATCGTTTATTTTTCCTGTCTCGTTACACAGGACCAGATCCAAAATGGCTTGCTCCCTTGTTGGCTCTGTTACATACTGTTCTAAAACAATCCCGTATGCATTCTATGAATGCAGTCTTCACTAATCTTTTTCTCTTCACATATTTATCAAAGATTTTGCAGTCAGTTTTTATGTTCCCTGCAAGCTTCCTCTTGTACTCTATTTTCCCCCTCTTAATTAAACCCTTACTCCTCCTCTGTTGAATTCTAAATTTCTCCCAGTCCTCAGGTTTGTTGCTTTTTCTAGCCAATTTACATGCCTCTTCCTTGGCTTTAACACGATCCTTAATTTCCCTTGTTAGCCATGGTTGAGCCATCGTCCCCATTTTATTTTTACTCCAGACAGGTATGTACAATTGCTGAAGTTCATCCATGTGATCTTTAAATGTTTGCCATTGCTTATCTACCGTCAGCCCTTTAAGTATCCTTTGCCAGTCTATTCTAGCCAATTCACGCTTCATACCGTCGAAGTTACCTTTCCTTAAGTTCAGAACCCTAGTTTCTGAATTAACTGTGTCACTCTCCATCTTAATAAAAAATTCTACCATATTATGGTCACTCTTCCCCACGGGGCCTCGCACAACAAGATTCCTAATTAGTCCCTTCTCATTACACATCACCCAGTTTAGGACAGCCTGTTCTCAAATTGGTTCCTCAACATATTGGTCTAGAAAACCATCCCTAATACACTCCAGGAAATCCTCCTCCACCGCATTGCTACCAGTTTGGTTAGCCCATTCAATATGTAGATTAAAGTCGCCCATGATAATTGCACACATCCTTTATTTCTTGTTTGATGCTGTCCCCAACCTCTCTACTACTGCTTGGTGGTCTGTACACAACTCCCACCAGCGTTTTCTGTCCTTTGGAATTCTGCAGCTCCACCCATACTGATTCCACATCATCCAGGCTAATGTCCATCCTTACTTTGCATTAATTTTCTCTTTAACCAGCAATGCCATCCCGCCTCCTTTTTCTCTCTGCCTATCCTTCCTAAATGTTGAATATCCCTGGATGTTGAGTTCCCAGCCTTGGTCACCCCGGAGCCATGTCTCCGTGATGCCAATTACATCATATACCTTAACTGCTGTCTGCACAGTTAATTCGTCTACCTTATTCCGAATACTCCTCGCATTGAGGCACAGAGCCTTCAGGCTTGTCTTTTTAACACACTTTGCTCCTTTAGAATTTTTCTGTAATGTGGCCCTTTTTGTTTTTTGCCTTGGGTTTCTCTGTCCTCCACTTTTACTATTCTCCTTTCTATCTTTTGCTTCTGCCTCCATTTTATTTCCCTCTGTCTCCCTGCATAGGTTCCCATCCCCCTGCCATGTTAGTTTAACTCCTCGCCAACAGCACGAGCAAACACTCCCCCTAGGACATTGGTTCCGGTCCTGCCCAGGTGCAGACCGTGCGGTTTGTACTGGTCCCACCTCCCCCAGAACCGGTTCTAATGTCCCACGAATTTGAGTCACTCCCTTCTGCACCACTCCTCAAGCCACATATTCATCTGAGCTACACGTGGCACTGGTAGCAATCCTGAGATTACTACTTTTGAGGTCCTACTTTTTAATTTAACTCCTAGCTCCCTAAATTCATCTCGTAGGACCTCATCCCATTTTTTACCTATATTGTTTGTACCTATACGACAACTGGCTGTTCACTGTCCCTTTTCAGAATGTCCTGCACCCGCTCCGAGACATCCTTGACCCTTGCACCAGGGAGGCAACATACCATCTTGGAGTCTCGGTTGCGGCCGCAGAAACGCCTATCTATTCCCCTTACAATCGAATCCCCTATCACTATAGCTCTCCCACTCTTTTTCCTGCCCTCCTGTGCAGCAGAGCCACCCACGGTGCCATAAACTTGGCTGCTGCTGCTCTCCCCTGATGAGTCATCCCCCTCAACAGTACCCAAAGCGGTGTATCTGTTTTGCAGGGGGATGACCGCAGGGGACCCCTGCACTACCTTCCTTGCACTGCTCTTCCTGCTGGTCATCCATTTACTATCTGGCTGTGTACCCTTTTCCTGTGGTAAGACCAACTCACTAAACCTGGTATTCACGTCATTCTCAGCATCGTGGATGCTCCAGAGTGAATCCACCCACAGCTCCAGTGCCGCAACGCGGTCCGTCAGGAGCTGGAGGCGGCTACAGTTCCTACACACGTAATCGTCATGGACACCGGAAGCATCCCTGACTTCCCACATAGAATAGGAGGAGCATAATGTGTCCGAGCTGTCCTGCCATGACTTAACCCTTAGATTAACTTAATTTGGCAACAATAATGCTCAAGGTTACTTACTGATGAAGAAAAGAAAAAGAAAAGCTACTTACCAATCACTTACCCCCTTGGCTGTGACGTCACCTTTCAATTTCTTTATTTCAGAACGAAAGCAGGAAAGGTGTACTGAGGTGATTGATCAGCCATGATCTTATTGAATGGTGGTGCAGGCTCGAAGGTCCGAATGGCCTACTCCTGCACCTATTTTCTATGTTTCTATGTTTCTACTTGCAATACTCCCCTGAGATTGTCAGTCAGTTGCATGCTGCACAACTTAGCCATCATGAGGCAGCAGCAGCTGGTAGTAGAAGACCCACCTGAGGTGAGAGTGGCTGATGATGAGGAGGAAGATGCAGATGATAAGGAGGACGAGGAAGCCATGCAACTACCTGAACCTGGAGCATGATGGTGGAGGAGGGCGGGCCGTCGTGCCCCTTTAACGATTGCTCGAGCCTTGCGCCAGCAGCTCATCCGTGAACGCTTTGCTGCCTGAAGGCTCAGCGGCTGCTGTTCCAAATGGACCATGTTTACTTTTTGGACCTGTTCCGTAATGTGTTTTGTTAATGGAACAAATAATAATTTATAATTTAAAATATATTTTATTCAAAATGTTAATACTTAAGTTAAGTTTGTACTTAACTTTAATAAAAATATTCTTGTACCAAACTTGAAACTATTCAATTAAGATTAATTTACAAACTTTAAGATTACTTACAAACTTTTAAACTTGTAAATTTACATCACTTACAAAAAACTTTTAATTTGAGAACAGTTACAACAGTAACACCAAAAATAATAACAACAATAACAGCAAAGAAAGACTGCACCCATCTCTCCTCCACCTTATTCTAAGACCGCCCGCTGCACTTGGTCTTGGTGACTCCACCCCTGCCCGCAGGTGGTGGTGCAGTGTTTCTTGGGATGGTACCAAGCTTACTCTTTCCAGCATCTCGGGTAATGCACACTTCATGATGGGGGCATAGGCATGCGGTAATGTGGAAGGCCCAGCTTGGGCCATTTCAGAGGCTGGCCTGGGGAGGGGAGTGGAGTGGGAGTGGCAGTTGATTCCGTCAATGGCCGCGGACTCTGGGTGTGTGCCCTGATTGCAGCAGCTACCTGCGACATCCCCTCCCTCGTGCACCAACAGTGTATCAGCTACCTACGACATTTCCTCCCTAATGTGCCCGGACAGTTTTCTCATTTCTCGCGAGAGTGTTGTTACTTCCCGATACCTCATCACCTACCCCACTGATTGTGTCCAGGAATGATCGCGTAAGATCAATGCTTTCCCCACTCAATGCCATCATCTGAACCACATCTGTTACATCCTGCACCACAGGAGAGCGCGGTCAAGCTCTCCTTCCCCTCCTCAGCCTGAGTGTGGCTCGCTGCACCCCACTGGGACCCGCAGCCTCGGACGGTGGGGCCCTGGGCGTGCCTCGCTGCACCCCACTGGGATCCGCAGCTTCGGATTATGTGAAACCATGAAATGTCCCAACACTCGCACCACTCAGGAAAAGGGCTGGCACCTCAATGGGCGGCACTAGCACCTCCTCCAGAGTGAGTACAACAGTGGAGGCTTCATCCTCCCCTCACCCCCACGTCCTTGGTCTGAAAGGTCAGATTGGAAGATGTTCTCCTCTTCAGGCTTGTCTGCATCTCAATCTTCTGCATCGGCTTCAACCTCGTCAGGATTGGCCTCAAGTTCTGCAAAATATAACAGAACAGACAAATGGTTAGCAGCAGAGGAGGGGGCAGGGTGCATGACATTTGAAGGACCACGATGAATGATAGCACATTGCATCAACTGAAGCATAGCTGACACAGACATCCCCACGAACCAAAGCATGGCTAGCCCGCGCAGTACTTAACATTAAGCAAAGCCAGACTCTGGAATTTGCAGGACTTACCCTCTCCTTCGAGTGTGGGCCCAGCTTGGGCAGTGGTGGTTGCTTTTCTCGAGGCAGAACCCATCAAAGCAGTGCCCCTGTCTTCCATGGGTGTCAGTGGGTGCAGATTTGCCGGGCCTCCTCCTGTTCGAGTTCTCTCACTTTTGTTGTGTGCCACCTTCCTCTGCAAAAATGAAAATATAACTTTTTAAAGAGGGTGGCTTTCTGCTGGTGGGACATACAGATGGTCACATTTACAATTGCAATTCCAGTGAATACATGAAAATATTACTTTAACTACTTGACCAAGGTCCAGCCTCTTTTTGCACTGGCCCCTGGACCTTGGGGTGGTCACCATTGCACAGTAATCTTGTGAAAGTTGGTTCCAGTGTTTCTCCTTTTTTTTTTGGTGAAAATTTTGTTTGACCTCTGCTGGTGTCCAGCTCATGCCATCTGGTCTGAATTACAGTAACCAGTGCCACCACTTCATCCTGTGAGAAATTCTTGGTCCTTGCGTCGCGTTGCATATTGCAGTTCCGATTTTTTTCCACTCAGAATTAAAGTTCTCACACACAACTGACTCTTTAAAAATGGCTGAATGCAAACCAGGAGGTGTACTAGGCATGCGCACCCATAACATTCACGTAAAAAACGTCATTTTTTTTCCCCCACGCTTGCGCAGAAGGGTGGGCATCCTTTTTTCGGCGCAGACATTAGGCTCCACCCCCCAAAGCTAAAGGACAGGCTGTGCGGCGGCAATTTCAAAAATTAGAATGGGGAAACTTTAACCTTTTTTTTGGCGTAGCCGGGCTCCAAGAAAAGGATGTAACCCTTGAAATACGCCAGAAAACGGCATTAGGGAAAATTGAGCCCATAGATCTTTCTCTTTCAGCTACTGATTCACTTTTTTGCTTGAGCTGAATTTTCTATTATGCGATGTATATTCTTTCAGTTATTCAAAAAGCATTAAAAATCTATTCAAAACTTAACAACTTGGTTTTATATAGCACATTTAATAAAGAGAACCATTCCAAGCTGCTTCATAGAGATGTAATCAGACATATAGGAACATTGAGATAAAGAAGGAGATATTAGGAGGGATGATTAAAAGATAGGTCAAACAGGTAGGTTTTAAGGATGGCCTTAAAAAAGGTGAGGGAGGTGGAGAGACAGAGGGGTTTAGGAACAGAATTCCAGAGCATGGGGCCTTTACAGCTGAAGGCACAGCCGTAAATGGTGGGACAAAGATGGGGGGTGCGGGGGGGGGAAGCAGAGGAACAGAGTTTGGGTGGTGGTGATTGTAGTGCTGGAGGAGGTTACGGAGATAGGAAGGGATAAGGCCAAGAATAGATTTAAACATGAAGATTATAATTTTGAATTGGATTTGGACCCGGAATCAATATAGGTCAAGAAGAACAGGGGTGATGGATGAACGGAATCTGGTGTGGAATTCGATATGAGCAGCAGAGTTTTGGATGAGCTGTAATTTACAGGGGGTGGGAGGATGGGAGGCCAGCCAGGAGAGCATTGGAATAGTCATGTCTGGAGATGACTTAGGTATGGTTGAGGGTTTCAGCAGCAGATGAGCTTAAGCAGGGATGGAAGTGGCTGATGTTACAGAGGTTGAAGAGCACGAGTTTTATAATGGAGATAATGAGGTTGTAAGCTCAGCTTGTGGTTGCTGAGATTGCAAACAGTCTGGTTGAACCTGAGACAATGGCCAGGGAGGGGGATAGAATTGGTGGCGAGAGTATGGAGTTCAAACATGCCTTCATCCTTTTGCTTACCCTGGATTGCTATCTGATATGCACCCTTCGGAGGGAGCTTTGAGGTGTTTCACTATTTTAAAGCACTTTCAAAGTGAAGATGCCCCTGCCCCCTCCCTATTTAGTTATTTTTCCCTTCACTTTATAGGCACCCTCTGCCGTATACAGTTACTTGTTCAAGAGAATCAGCGATCTAATGCTAATGCTGTTCTTGGTGATTTTTGTCTTTTTATTTACTTTTCTTATGTCCTTATGGGCAGGGAATTGGGGCAAGATGGATAGAATAACAACAAAAGGGATTAGCCCAGGAAGGCAGAACTTGATGTGACACTGTTGGCAGTCTAAGGATTAAACTAGCAAGATGGTTACGGGGATAGATACTGTTCTCTGCAGCCGAGAACGTGAGTCCTGAAGGCTGTGTTACCTGCCTGCTGCCAGGGTTAAGGACATCTCCTCTGGGCTGGAGAGGAACATGGAGTGGGAGGGGAAAAATACGGTGGTTGTGATTCACGTGGGTACTAACGACATAGGTAGGGCAAAGAAAGAGATTCTGCTGAGGGAGTATGAGCAGCTAGGGGCTAAATTTAAAAAGCAGAACCAGAAAGGTAATAATTTCTGGATTGCTACCTGAGCCACGAGTAAATTTGCATAGAGTAAATAGGATCAGAGAGATGAAAACGTGGCTCAAAGATTTGTCTGGGAGAAATGGGTTTCGATTCATGGGGCATTGGGACAGGAGGGAGTTGTTTCACTTCAACCAGGCTGGGGCCAGTGTTCTGGCGAATCGAATAACTAGGGCTGTAGACAGGGCTTTAAACTAAATAGTGGGTGGGGGGGAGGAATCTGGTGAGCGGAAACTTAAGAAGTCAAAGAGAAAGGAGAAGGCAATAGTGCAGGGTAGCAATAGGGGTAATGATAACTAGAGTGTGACAGGAAGGGACAGAGCGTATAAACATGAGACAAAATTAAAAGTTCTTTATCTGAATGCATGCAGCATTCATAATAAGATAGATCAGTTGACGGCACAAATAGAAATAAATGGATATGATCTGATTGCCATTACAGAGATGTGGGTGGGAACTGAATATTCAGCGGTATTTGCCATTTCGTAAAGATAGGCAGAAAGGAAAAGGAGGTGGGGTAGCTCTGTTAATAGGGGATGAGATTAGTGCAGTAGTAAGAAATTATATTGGCTCAGAATATCAAGAGGTAGAATCAGTTTGGGTGGAAATAAGAAATAATAAGGGAAAGAAGTCATTGGTGGGAGTGGTCTACAGACCCCCAAACAGTAGCCACACTGTAGGACAGAGTATAAATCAAGAAATAATGGAGGCTTGTAAGAAAGGTACGGCAATAATCATGGATGATTTTAATCTTCATTTTGATTGGACAAATCAAATCGGCAAAGGTAGCCTTGAGGAAGAGTTCATAGAGGGCATGTGGGATGGCTTCTGTTATGTATGTAATAACTCGATAGACTGAATACTGCAAACTAACACAGGTACAAACCTGACTCTGCTTTATTAGGGCCCAATGTGATTACATTACATGATGGCTTGCCTTTTATACCTGGGCCCCACACACGTGCGTACAGCCCAATGACCTCTGACAGTGGCGCCACCTGGTGGCTAGTAACCCCAAGCATACATACATGACAATATCCCCCTTTAAGATATTAGTAACAGTCTTTTTACAAGTTGAGACGGCCCGGGACTTTCCGCTCCTGAGTTGATTGTCTCAGTTCAACTTCAACCTTGGGCGAGCGTTCTGAGTCCGTTATGACTGGGGGCTGGATAGCTAATCTGATGGGAGTGGCAATGACCATGTCAGGGATTGAAAGTCCAGATTCAATCTGGTGCTGATGACAGCGGAGTCCTCTGATGACTGAGGGTAGGTTGGTTGGTCACTGATTGTGTCTTCCGCAGACTGTTCCGGTTCATCCGTGTGCCGCAGCTTTATCTGATTAACATGTTTCCTGCATGTTTGCCCATTCTTGAGCTTGACGATTAACACTCTGTTACCCTCCTTGACCGTAACAGTACCAGCCATCTACTTGGGACCTTGACTATAATTTAGTACATACACAAGATCGTTAACAGAAATGTCGTGTGACACAGCAGCGCAATCATGATACCACCGCTGATTTTGATGTCTGTATTCAACATGATCGTTCAAGTCAGGGTGGACAAGAGAGAGCTTTGTCTTGAGACCTCTCCATCAATAGTTCAGTAGGGGGGACCCCGGTAAGCGTGTGGGGTCTTGTCCTGTAACTAAGCAATATGCATGACAAGCGAGTCTACAGTGAACTTTGAGTTACACGTTTCATACTCTGCTTGATGGCTTGGACAGCGTGCTCTGCTTGACCATTAGATGCGGGTTTGAATGATGCTGACCTCACATGTTTGATACCATTGAGTTTCATGAACTCTTGAAACTCCAGACTCGTGAAGCAAGGTCCGTTGTCACTTACAACAATGTCGGGCAAACCATGAGTGGCAAACATGACACAAAGGCTCTCAATGGTAGCTGTGGATGTACTGGATGACATGATTATACACTCTAATTCACTTGGAATATGCATCCACCACAACTAAAAACATCTTTCCCAGGAAGGGACCTGCAAAGTTGATGTGGATCGTGGACCATGGTTTAGATGGCCATGACCACAGACTCACGATTCCACTGGTGCTTTATTTAGCACATGCAAGTGTTGCACTGATGCACACATGATTCCAGATCAGTCAATTCCAGGCCACCACACATGAGACCTGGCAATGGCTTTCATCATGACAATACCGGGATGAGTATGTGGATCATGTACAAATTTTTCTCTACCTTTCTTAGGCATAACGCCACGATTACCCCACAGTAAACAATCTGACTGAATGGATAGTTCGTCTTTGCAACAGTTGTAAGGTTTGGTCTCATTACCCATTTGCTTGGGTATGGCAGACCAATCATCACTAAGGACACAACATTTCACAACCGATAATATCGAGTCCTGGCTGGTCCAGGTCTTAACTTGTTGAGCCGTGACAGGGGTTCCTTCACTTTCAAAAGCATCCATAACTAACAGTAGGTCTTCAGATTGTGGCGTCTCCACCTCCGGTGTGGGCAACGGCAGACTGCTCAGTGCATTGGCACAATTCTCGGTGCCAAGTCTATGGCGAATGACATAATCATAGGCAGATAATGTCAGCCCCCACCTCTGGATGCGGGACGATACATTGGTATTTATATCTTTGTTTTCTGAAAACAATGAAATGAGTGGTTTGTGATGTCTTTCCAGTTCAAACCGAAGACCAAACAGGTACTGATGCATCCTTTTTAACCCCATACACACAGGCTAATGCTTCTTTTTTTTATACCATGCTGTAGACTCTTTCCACCTTTGACAAACTTTTAGAAGCATACGCAACAGGTTGTAGTTTACCCGACTCATTAGCTTGTTGAAGCACGCAACCAACTCCGTATGACGAAGCATCACAGGTTAATACTAAACTACTAGACGCTTACACGGATCATAATGTACCAGCAGCTTGTTAAGAGCAAAGCAGATTAGTAACTTTCTCAAAAGCTCTATCTTGAGATGCACCCCAAACCAAGTTGTCACCTTTTCTTAGCAGCATGTGCAGTGGCTCTAATGAAGTACTCAATCTAGGTAGGAAATTACCGAAGTAATTGAGGCTTGGGCGCATTTTTGATGACCTTGGTTTTCGAGTCTGTAAGCCTGATGCCGTCAGCAGCAATTTTCCTCCCCAGGAATTCGACTTCCAGTGCCATGAAGACGCACTTCAAACGTTTCAGTCTGAGTCCCACTTTGCCCAGACGATGTAGAACCTCTTCCAGGTTGGTCAGATGATCGGTGGTGTCACGACCTGTGACCAGGATGTCATCTTGGAACACGACGGTTCTCGGGACAGACTTCAGTAGACTCTCCATGTTCCTCTGAAATATGGCTGCAGCCAAGCGAATTCCGAAAGGACATATGTTGTAGATAAACAGTTCTTTGAGTGTTGATTCACGTACGTTTCTTCGACGTTTCGACCAGCTCCTGTGTCATATAGACCGACATCAGATCTAGTTTAGTGAACTACTTCCCCCCAGCTAGCGTTGCAAACAGGTCATCAGCCTTCGGTAACGGCTATTGATCCTGTTTCGAAACTTGCTTGATCATAACCTTGTAGTCTCCATAAATCCTGACAGTGCCATCACTCTTCAACACAGGAATGGGCTGGCCCATTCGTTAAATTTGACTGGTGATATGATCCCTTCACGCTGGAATCTCTCCAGTTCGATTTCGACCTTCTCCCTCATCACATACAGAACCGTCCGAGCTTTATGATGGACGGGTCTTGCATCCGAGTCCATGTGGATCTGCACCTTCGTTCCCGTGAAATTGCCGATGCCTGGTTCAAACAACGAGGGGAACTTGCTCAGCACTTGAGCAGATGGAGTATCATCCTCCGACGACAACACTTTGATATCATTCCAATTCCATTCGATTTTTTTCTAGCCAATTCCTGCCGAACAGCATCGGACCATTGCCTGGAACAATCCATAACAGTAAACCGCACCATCATACGACACCTTGACTACTGCACCGCCAATCACCATTATCAGTTCTTTAGTGTACATACGCAACTTGGCATTGACTGGACTCAGTTTAGGCCTCACAGTCTTAGTATCCCACAGCTTGTCGAATGTCCTCTGGCTCATTATTGATTGACTCGCACCCGTGTCCAATTCCATTGGTACCGGCACACCGTTAAGTTTCACATTAATCATTATCAGTTGGCTCTTTGTTAGGAACGAACACAGTCCATACACTTCCTCCTCTGGTATCTCGGATTGCATATCTGGATCCGCACTATACTGGTCATCATCCTCCACGTAGTGTGTCGCAGCACGCTTGCTCAATTGCAGACACGTGCGCTGGAGGTGCTCCAGTCTCGAACAGCCTTTACAAATGTACTGTTTAAACCGACACTGATGAGGCCGATGATTGCCCCCACAATGCCGACATGGTGAAATCGGATTCATTCCCGTTGGCGGACTTTGGGCAGCCACAGGTTTCGCATATGCAGTCGAGCAGGCCCTGCCATGTGCAGTTCTGCCAAACGACGATACAATCTTGTTTTCAGTACTTGCCGAGTTCCAATTTTTTGGTGATGTCTGCTTTAAGTTTTTGTCCGTCATCATGAATGCCTGGGCAATCGTGATAGCCTTGCTCAAATCCAGCGTCTCCGCCGCCAGTAGCTTACACAGGATCATCTCGTGGTTGATGCCGATTACAAAGAAGTCCCGCAGCATGCCTCCCAATGCATTTTTGAACTTACACGGTCCAACTAGACGTCTTAAGTCGGCAACGAATTCAGATACATCCTGGCCCTCAGAACGAACGTGCTTGTAGAATCGATATCGTGAGATGATGATGCCTTCTTCTGGTTTGAGATGGTCACCTACCAGAGCACACAATTACTCATAGTCCTTGTCCATTGTACTTGCAGGCGAGAGAAGATTCTTTGAGTTCATAGATTTTCGGACCGCAAACCGTGAGGAAGACCGCCCTGCGCCTAACTGCATCAGTGGATTCCTCTATTTTGTTGGCCACGAAGTACTGGTCCAGGCGAGCTACAAAACCTGCCCAGTCCTCTCCCTCCACGAATTGCTCCAGAATTCCAATTGTGCTCATTTTTGCATGCGAAGCTTCTTAAGTTGCCTCGTCGCCAAATGTTATGTATATAATAACTCGATAGACTGAATACTGAAACTAACACGGGTACAAACCTGGCTCTGCTTTATTAGGGCCAAAGTGATTACATTACATGATGGCTTGCCTTTTATACCTGGGCCACACACACGTGCGTACAGCCCAATGACCTCCGACAGTGGCGCCACCTGATGGCTAGTAACCCCAAGCATACATACATGACAGTTTCTTGGAACAATACGTTGTGGAATCAACCAAGGAGCAGACTATTTTAGATCTGGTAATGTGTAACGAGTCTGGATTAATTAATCTCTTAGTGAAGGATCCTCTTGGGAAGAATGACCTAAGCATGGTTAAATTTCAAATTCAGTTTGAGGGTGAGAAAGCTAGGTCTCAAACTAGTGTCCTGAACTTAAATAAAGGTAATTACAAAGGTATGAAGGCAGAGTTGGTTAAAGTGGACTGGGAAAATATATTAAAGGGTAAGACTGTAGAAAAGCAGTGGCAAACATTTAAGGAGATATTTCATAACTCTCAGCAAAGATATATCCCAGTGAGAAAGAAAGACTCTAAGAGAAGGATGAATCATCCGTGGCTAACTAAGGAAGTAAAGGATGGTATCAAATTGAAAATAAAGGCATACAATGTTGCGAAGAACAGTGGAAGGCCAGAGGATTGGGAAATGTTTAGAAACCAGCAAAGGACGACTAAAAAATTGGTAAAGCGAGAGAAGATAGCTTATAAGAGTTAAACTAGCAAGAAATATAAAAACAGACAGTAAGAGCTTCTACAGATATATAACAAGGAAGCGAGTAGCTAAAGTAAATGTTAGTCCCTTAGAGGATGAGACTGGGGAATTAATAATGGGAAACAGGGAAATGGTGGAGACTTTGAACAAATATTTTGTATTGATATTCATGTTAGAAGACACTATAAGCATCCCAATAATTGATAATCAAAGGGCTATTGGGTGGGGGTGGGGGACTTAAAACAGTCGCTATCACTAGAGAAAAAGTACCAGGCACACTAATGGGACTAAAGGTGGATAGATCTGATGGTCTGCATCCGCGGGACTTAAAAAATGTGGCTGCAGAGATAGTGGATGCATTGCTTGTAATCTACCAAAATTCCCTGGATTCTGGAGAGGTCCCAGTGGACTAGAAAACGCAAATGTAATGTCCCTATTTAAGAAAGGAGGGAGACAGAAAGCAGAAAACTATAGACCAGTTAGCCTAACATCTGTCATTGGGAAAATTTTGGAGCCCATCATTAAGCTAGTAGTAGCAGGACATTTAGAAAATTATAATGCAGTCAAGCAGAGTCAGCATGGTTTTATGAAAGGGAAATCATGATTGACAAATTTTCTGGAGTTCTTTGAGGATTAACTAGCAGGGTGGATAAAAGGGAACCAGTAAATGTCATGTATTTGGATTTCCAGAAAGCATTTGATAAGGTGCCACATAAAAGGTTACTGCACAAGATAAGAGCTCATGGGGTTGGGGTAATATATTAGTGTGGACAGAGGTTTGGCTAACTAACAGAAAACAGAGAGTTGGGATAAAGGGGTCATTTTCAGGTTGGCAAACTGTAACTAGTGGGGTGCCACAGGGATCAGTGCTTCAACTATTTACAATCTATATTCATGATTTGGATGAAGGGACCGAGTGTAATGTAGCCAAGTTTGCTGATGATACACAGATGGGTGGGAAAGCAAATTGTGAGGAGGACGCAAAGAATCTGCAAAGGGATATAGATAAGCTAAATGAGTGGGCAAAAAATTGGCAGATGCCGTATAATGTGGGAAAATGTGAGGTTATTCACTTTGGTAGGAAAAATAAACAATCAAATTATTATTTAAATGGGGAGAGATTACAAAATGCTGCGGTACAGAGGGATCTGGGGGTTCTTGTACAGGAAATACACAAAGTTAGCATGCAGGTACATGTTATGCTCCTCCTGTACCATGTGGGAACTCAGGGATGACTCCAGTGTTCCTGACGACTACGTTTGCGGGAAGTGTATCCGCCTCCAGCTCCTGACGGACCGCGTTGCGGAGTTGGAGCTGAGGGTGGTTTCACTCTGGAGCATCCATGATGCTGAGAATGACGTGAGTAGCACGTGTAGCGAGTTGGTCGTACTGCAGGGAAAGGGTCCACAGCCAGATAGGGAATGGAAGACCAGCAGGAAGAGCAGTGCAAGGAAGGTAGTGCAGGGGTCCCCTGTGGTCATCGCACTGCAAAACAGATACACTGCTTTGGGTACTGTTGGGGGGGATGACTCATCAGGGGAGGGCAGCAGCAGCCAAGTTCATGGCACCGTGGCTGGCTCTGTTGCACAGGAGGGCAGGAAAAAGAGTGGGAGAGCGATAGTGATAGGGGATTCAATTGTAAGGGGAATAGATAGGCGTTTTTGCGGCCGCAACCGAGACTCCAGGATGGTATGTTGCCTCCCTGGTGCAAGGGTCAAGGATGTCTCGGAGCGGGTGCAAGACATTCTAAAAAGGGAGGGAGAACAGCCAATTGTCGTGGTGCACATTGGTACCAACGACATAGGTAAAAAAAGAGATGAGGTCCTACGAAACGAATTTAAGGAGCTGGGAGCTAAATTAAAAAGTAGGACGTCAAAAGTAGTAATCTCGGGATTGCTACCAGTGCCGCGTGCTAGTCAGAGTAGGAATCGCAGGATAGCGCAGATGAATACGTGGCTTGAGCAGTGGTGCAGCAGGGAGGGATTCAAATTCCTGGGGCATTGGAACCGGTTCTGGGGGAGGTGGGACCAGTACAAACCGGACGGTCTGCACCTGGGCAGGACCGGAACCAATGTCCTAGGGGGAGTGTTTGCTGTTGGGGAGGAGTTAAACTAATATGGCAGGGGGATGGGAACCAATACAGGGAGACAGAGGGAAACAAAAAGGAGACAAAAGCAAAAGACAGAAAGGAGATGAGGAAAAGTGGAGGGCAGAGAAACCCAAGGCAAAGAACAAAAAGGGCCACTGTACAGTAAAATTCTAAAAGGACAAAGGGTGTTAAAAAAACAAGCCTGAAGGCTTTGTGTCTTAATGCAAGGAGTATCCGTAATAAGGTGGATGAATTAACTGTGCAAATAGATGTTAACAAATATGATGTGATTGGGATTACAGAGACGTGGCTCCAGGATGATCAGGGTTGGGAACTCAACATCCAGGGGTATTCAACATTCAGGAAGGATAGAATAAAAGGAAAAGGAGGTGGGGTAGCATTGCTGGTTAAGGAGGAGATTAATGCAATAGTTAGGAAGGACATTAGCTTGGATGATGTGGAATCTATATGGGTAGAGCTGCAGAACACCAAAGGGCAAAAAATGTTAGTGGGAGTTGAGTACAGACCTCCAAACAGTAGTAGTGATGTTGGGGAGGGCATCAAACAGGAAATTAGGGGTGCATGCAATAAAGGTGCAGCAGTTATAATGGGTGACTTTAATATGCATATAGATTGGGCGAGCCAAACTGGAAGCAATACGGTGGAGGAGGATTTCCTGGAGTGCATAAGGGATGGTTTTCTAGACCAATATGTTGAGGAACCAACTAGGGGGGAGGCCATCTTAGACTGGGTGTTGTGTAATGAAAGAGGATTAATTTGCAATCTCGTTGTGCGAGGCCGCTTGGGGAAGAGTGACCATAATATGGTGGAATTCTGCATTAAGATGGAGAATGAAACAGTTAATTCAGAGACCATGGTCCAGAACTTAAAGAAGGCTAACTTTGAAGGTATGAGACGTGAATTGGCTAGGATAGATTGGCGAATGATACTTAAGGGGTTGACTGTGGATGGGCAATGGCAGACATTTAGAGACCGCATGGATGAACTACAACAATTCTACATTCCTGTCTGGCGTAAAAATAAAAAAGGGAAGGTGGCTCAACCGTGGCTATCGAGGGAAATCAGGGATAGTATTAAAGCCAAGGAAGCGGCATACAAATTGGCCAGAAATAGCAGCGAACCCGGGGTCTGGGAGAAATTTAGAACTCAGCAGAGGAGGACAAAGGGTTTGATTAGGGCAGGGAAAATGGAGTACGAGAAGAAGCTTGCAGGGAACATTAAGACGGATTGCAAAAGTTTCTATAGATATGTAAAGAGAAAAAGGTTAGTAAAGACAAACGTAGGTCCCCTGCAGTCAGAATCAGGGGAAGTCATAACGGGGAACAAAGAAATGGTGGACCAATTGAACAAGTACTTTGGTTCATTATTCACTAAGGAGGACACAAACAACCTTCCGGATATAAAAGGGGTCAGAGGGTCTAGTAAGGAGGAGGAACTGAGGGAAATCCTTATTAGTCGGGAAATTGTGTTGGGGAAATTGATGGGATTGAAGGCCGATAAATCCCCAGGGCCTGATGGACTGCATCCCAGAGTACTTAAGGAGGTGGCCTTGGAAATAGCGGATGCATTAACAGTCATTTTCCAACATTCCATTGACTCTGGATCAGTTCCTATCGAGTGGAGGGTAGCCATGTAACCCCACTTTTTAAAAAAGGAGGGAGAGAGAAAGCAGGGAATTATAGACCGGTCAGCCTGACATCGGTAGTGGGTAAAATGATGGAATCAATTATTAAGGATGTCATAGCAGTGCATTTGGAAAGAGGTGACATGATAGGTCCAAGTCAGCATGGATTTGTGAAAGGAAAATCATGCTTGACAAATCTTTTGGAATTTTTTTGAGGATGTTTCCAGTAGAGCGAACAAGGGAGAACCAGTTGATGTGGTATATTTGGACTTTCAGAAGGCTTTCGATAAGGTCCCACACAAGAGATTAATGTGCAAAGTTAAAGCACATGGGATTGGGGGTAGTGTGCTGACATGGATTGAGAGCTGGTTGTCAAACAGGAAGCAAAGAGTAGGAGTAAATGGGTACTTTTCAGAATGGTAGGCAGTGACTAGTGGGGTACCGCAAGGTTCTGTGCTGGGGCCACAGCTGTTTACACTGTACATTAATGATTTAGACGAGGGGATTAAATGTAGTATCTCCAAATTTGCGGATGACACTAAGTTGGGTGGCAGTGTGAGCTGCGAGGAGGATGCTATGAGGCTGCAGAGCGACTTGGATAGGTTAGGTGAGTGGACAAATGCAATGGCAGATGAAGTATAATGTGGATAAATGTGAGGTTATCCACTTTGGTGGTAAAAACAGAGAGACAGACTATTATCTGAATGGTGACAGATTAGGAAAAGGGGAGTTGCAACGAGACCTGGGTGTCATGGTACATCAGTCATTGAAGGTTGGCATGCAGGTACATCAGGCGGTTAAAAAAGCAAATGGCATGTTGGCCTTCATAGCAAGGGAATTTGAGTACAGGGGCAGGGAGGTGTTGCTACAGTTGTACAGGGCCTTGGTGAGGTCACACCTGGAGTATTGTGTACAGTTTTGGTCTCCTAACCTGAGGAAGGACATTCTTGCTATTGAGGGAGTGCAGCGAAGGTTCACCAGACTGATTCCCGGGATGGCGGGACTGACCTATCAAGAAAGACTGGATCAACTGGGCTTGTATTCACTGGAGTTCAGAAGAATGAGAGGGAACCTCATAGAAACGTTTAAAATTCTGATGGGTTTGGACAGGTTAGATGCAGGAAGAATGTTCCCAATGTTGGGGAAGTCCAGAACCAGGGGACACTGTCTAAGGATAAGGGGTAAGCCATTTAGGACCGAGATGAGGAGAAACTTCTTCACCCAGAGAGTGGTGAACCTGTGGAATTCTCTACCACAGAAAGTTGTTGAGGCCAATTCACTAAATATATTCAAAAAGGAGTTCGATGAAGTCCTTACTACTAGGGGGATCAAGGGGTATGGTGAGAAAGCAGGAATGGGGTACTGAAGTTGCATGTTCAGCCATGAACTCATTGAATGGCGGTGCAGGCTAGAAGGGCCGAATGGCCTACTATTTTCTATGTTTCTAGGTACAGCGAGTAATTAGGAAGGCGAATGGAATGTTGGCTTTTATTGCAAGGGGTTTGAAGTATAAATGTAGGGAAGTCCTGCTACAACTGTACAGGGCATCGGTAAGACCACACCTGAAGTACTGTGTACAGTTTTGGTCTTATGTAGAGAAGGATATACTTGCATTGGAAGCCGTTCAGAGAAAGTTCACAGGGATGATTCCTGAGATGAAGGGGTTGTCCTGTGAAGAAAGGTTGAGCAGGTTGGGCCTATACTCATTTGAGTTTAGAAGACTGAGAGGTGATCTTATTGAAACGTATAAGATTCTGAGGGAGTGTGACCGGGTAGATGCAGAGAGGATGTTTCTCCTTGTGGGGGAATCTAGAATTAGGGGGCATAGTTTCAGAATAAGGGGTCGCCTATTTCAAACGGAAACGAGGAGCAATTTCTTCTCTGAGGATCGTGAATCTTTGGAATTCTCTACCCCAGAGAGCTGTGGAGGTGGAGATAGACATATTTTTGAACGCTAAGGGAGTCGATGGTTATGGGGAGCGGGCGGGGAAGTGGATTTGAGGCCAGGATCAGATCAGCCATAAACTTATTGAATGGCGGAGCAGGCACGAGGGGCTAAATGGCCTACTCCTGCTCCTATTTCTTATGTTCCTATGGTATCGGCTTTTGATTTTACATATTTACTTGATTGAAACCAGGAGCAGATCTCCAATACTGCTCACACTCCAGCATTGAGGAATGCGATCACCTTGATTACCACTAACAGAGCAGCCCCTGTGGTGGAGGTTGGCTGCAAGTCTCCTTGAAACAGATGGCACAGCTCCATAATTGCTTCTGCTGAACATTGAACAGTGTGTAAGCAGAGCAAGGAAAGCAATCTCTGGAGCTTGCTATTGAACAGTGCAGTGACCAGGAACCCCTTTGCCCTATGCCAAAATCAGGTTTGCCTTTAGCGCCAATTTAAAATGGGCCAAGTTAGTGTACAGTATGTTACAGGTCCCCAATTAATAGCTATTTTACATTAGATTTAAATGTTTAATGAAACTTTTTAAATTTAAATTTATAATGACACATTCAAGAATATAGCACAAATGGGCAGAAAATGAGCAAGTTGATAAAGTTGTGATTTTTGCCACCCTTGCATACACAACAGCATAGTCGAGGCGTAGAATACAAGAGCAAGGAGGTTATGCTTCAACTCTATAAAACACTAGTAAGGCCACAGCTAGAGTACTGTGTGCAGTTCTGGTCACCTCATTACAGGAAAAATGTGATTGCACTAGAGAGGTTACAGAGGAGATTTACAAGGATGTTGCCTGGTCTGTAAAATTTTAGCTATGAGGAAAGATTGCATAGGCTGGGTTTGTTTTCCTTGGAGTAGAGGAGGCTGAGGGGTGACCTTATTGAGGTGTATAAAATTATGAGTGGCCTGGATAGAGTGGATACAAAGGACCTATTTCCCTTGGCAGAGGGGTCAACAACCAGGGAACATCAATTTAAAGTAATTGGTAATATGTTGAAGAGATATGAGGGGAAATTTCTTCACCCAGAGTATTATGGGGGTCTGGAACTCATTGCCTGAAAGGGTGGTAGAGCCAGAAACCCTCACCACATTTAAGGGGTGCTTGGATGTGCACTTGAAGTGCTGTAACCTGCAGGGCTACGGACCAAGAACTGGAAAGTGGGATTAGGCTAGATAACTGTTTGTCAGCCGGCACGGACACGATGGCCTCCTTTCATGCCGTAAATTTCTATGATTCTATGAATTCTTGCTGGTTTATACACATTCAATGACAGAAATGTTCAAGTTTATTTCCAGGCCTTGTTTAAAATTGATGTCCATATAGGTAAAGATATAACGGGTTTAATATCAGTTTGTTTGATATAAATTGAACACACCAGAAAAAAACATTTGCGCATCTGTTAATTTGTTCTGTTAAAATTTTACAGTGGATCTGACTTCTGTTGATACTAGAAGCAAGGAGAGAGAAATTGAGACTTACGGCAGAGTCCAAGAAATTTCAATCTCCTATCGAAATTCAAAAATATTTAACAATGTGCTGGAGAATATTAAGGCAGCAAAGCAAACAAAACAATCGGCATCCATTCCTTTCAAGAACACAGCCTCTCCCAACACAGCCGTCAAACTCTGGATACTGATCAGGTAAACCTATTACAACAACAACTTGCATTCAGAAATTATATATTACAACATATATTGCATACATTTATTTTAAAATGGATTATATATCAAGATAGTACAGATCTAGGGTTCTATTTTCACCACCATTGGGCGCCGTTTTTTTTGGCGTCAGCTGATTTTTTTTTTGGAGTAATCGTGAATTTGCAACTCTCCTCAAAGTTTGTACGCCAGCGATGACTGTCAGCGCCAGATATTTTGTACATCAGAGTTTTTGGCGCCAGTTTGGTTGAAAACGATTCCGCGCCGTTTTTGGCCCTTTAAGCGATTTTCCCCAACACCAATTTTATTTTAAGGACGCGCAGAATGGCCTTAAGTACCATTCAGAAAAACCTTACATTAACTTAAGAAAATCGCTGCTCAGGTCTATATCAGAGTTGTTTCTTTGCAGTTTAGTTAGTCTTGCTCATAGATAGTTTATAAATTGGCACTGAGATCTGTATCAGAGCTGTTTCTTTGCAGTTAAGTTTTGCTCATAAAGATAGTTTATAATGATCATGTTAAAGTACGTTCCTTTTTCATCTCTTTTTATTAAAGATTACTTAATTTGGTGTTGGCCCCCCGCTCCCAGTCCTGCTGCAACCCCGGGTGCCCCCCCCCCTTGCTCCCCCCCTCCCCCCCCCCCACCGCTCTCCTGCTCCCCCGCTGCTATGCTGCTGCAAGCCCTGGCCGTGGAACTTCAACTCGCAGGGGGAGCTTCAGCCATCTCTCGTTACCCTGGCAACCTCCCTCTGTGTGTCTCTTGTTACCCAGGCAACCTCAGCTTTTGGCGCAGACTTGAAGCTCCACTCGAGATTTAACTTCGGGTACCGCAGCAGCAAAATTAAATTTAACTTTGGCGAAAGTTGAAACTTTTTTTTTCGTCGCAATCAGGCACAAAAAAAATCGGTCGTTAATCCTCATGGGCGCAAAAATCGGCAAAGAAGAAAATAGAGCCCTTAAAGTTTTCACTAGTGAGAGTTGAAGTTTTCTAAACACTTTTGCAAGCCATTTTCCAATACTGTCCCATGGTAAAATGTGGTCTTTACTGCATTTTGTTTTTATGCCATGTGGATGTTGGAGTGGGTACTCTTTAACAATAATAGTTTCCACATCGTCGAAGTACAGTGAGTCTATTGGGCTTCTAGAGGGTAAGTGATTGGCTGGTGATTGGTGAATAGTTTTTCTTTTTCTTTTCCTTTATCAGTAGGTAACCTTTATCATTGTTGTTGCCAAATTAAGTTAATCTAGGGGTTAAGTCATGGCAGGAGAGCTCGAACACGTGTCATGCTGCTGTTCCTGTGGGAATTCAGGGACACTTACAGTGTCCCTGACGACTACGTGTGCGGGAAGTGTATCCTGCTACAGCTCCTGACAGACCGCTTTGCGGCACTGGAGCTACGGGTGGATTCACTCTGGAACATCCGCGATGCTGAGGATGCCGTGAATAGCACGTTTAGTGAGTTGGTCATACCGCAGGCAGATAGGGAATGGGTGACCAACAGTGAAAGGAAGGTAGTGCAGAGGTCCCCTGCGGTCATCCCCCTCCAAAACAGATACACCGTTTTGGGTACTGCTGGGGGGGATGACTCATCAGGGGAGGGCAGCAGCAGCCAAGTCCATGGCACCATGGGTGGCTCTGTTGCACAGGAGGGCAGGAAAAAGAGTTGGAGAGCTATAGTGGTAGGGGATTCTATTGTAAGGGGAATAGATAGATGTTTCTGCGACCGCAATCGAGATTCCAGGATGGTATGTTGCCTCCCTGGTGCAAGGGTCAAGGATGTCTCGGAGCGGCTGCAGGATAATTTGAAGGAGGAGGGTGAACAGCCAGTTGTCGTGGTGCATATAGGTACCAACGATATTGGTAAAAAACAGGATGAGGTCCTACAAGCTGAATTTAGGGAGCTAGGAATTAAATTAAAAAGTACAACCTCAAAGGTAGTAATCTCAGGATTGCTACCAGTGCCACATGCTAGTCAGAATAGGAATCGCAGGATAGCTCAGATGAATACGTGGCTTGAGGAGTGGTGCAGAAGGGAGGGATTCAAATTCCTGGGACATTGGAACTGGTTTTGGGGAAAGTGGGACCAGTACAAACTGGATGGTCTGCACCTGGGCAGGACCGGAACCAAATGTCCAAGGGGGAGTGTTTGCTAGTGCTGTTGGGGAGGGGTTAAACTAATATGGCAGGGGGATGGGAACCTATGCAGGGAGACAGAGGGAAGTAAAATGGAGGCAGAAGGAAAGTAAAAGTGGAGGGCAGAGAAACCCAAGGCAAAAATCAAAAAGGTCCACACAGCAAAATTCTAAAGGGGCAGACAGTGTTAAAAAGACAAGCCTGAAGGCTCTGTGCTTTAATGCGAGGAGTATTCGTAATAAGGTGGACGAATTAACTGCACAGGCAGCAATTAATGAATATGCGGTGGAGGAGGATTTCCTGGAGTGTATTAGGGATCGTTTTCTAGATCAATATGTTGAGGAACCAACTAGAGAGCTGGCCATCCTAGACTGGATGATGTGTAATTAGCAATCTTGTTGTGTGAGGCCCCTTGGGGAAGAGTGACCATAATATGGTAGAATTCTTTACTAAGATGGAGAGTGATACAGTTAATTCAGAAACTAGGGTCCTGAACTTAAGGAAAGGTAACTTCGATGGTATGAGGCGTGAATTGGCTAGAATTGACTGGCAGATGATACTTAAAGGGTTGACAGTGGATAGGCAATGAAAAATATTTAAAGATCACAATGATGAACTTCAACAATTGTACATCCCTGCCTGGAATAAAAATAAAACGGGAAAGGTGGCTCAACCGTGGCTGACAAGGGAAATTAAGGATAGTGTTAAATCCAAGGAAGAGGCATATAAATTGGCCAGAAAAAGCAGCAAACCTGAGGACTGGGAGAAATTTAGAATTCAGCAGAGGGGGACAAAGGATTTAATTAAGAGGGGGAAAATAGAGTACAAGAGGAAGCTTGCCGGGAACATAAAAATTGACTGCAAAAGCTTCTATAGATATGTGAAGAGAAAAAGATTAGTGAAGACAAACGTAGGTCCCTTGTAGTCGGATTCAGGTGAATTTACAATGGGGAACAAAGAAATGGCAGACCAATTGAACAAATACTTTGGTTGTGTCTTCACGAAGGAAGACACAAATAACCTTCCGGAAGTACTAGGAGACCGAGGGTCTAGTGAGAAGGAGGAACTGAAGGATATCCTTATTAGGCGGGAAATTGTGTTAGGAAAATTGATGGGATTGAAGGCCAATAAATCGCCGGGGGCTGATAGTCTGCATCCTAGAGTACTTAAGGAAGTGACACGAGAAATAGTGGATGCATTGGTGATCATTTTCCAACAGTCTATCGACTCTGGATCAGTTCCTATGGACTGGAGGGTAGATAATGTAACACCACTTTTTAAATAGGGAGGGAGAGAGAAAACGTGTAATTATAGACCAGTTAGCCTGACATCAGTAGTGGGAAAAATGTTGCAATCAATTATTAAGGATGAAATAGCAGCACATTTGGAAAGCAGTGACAGGATCGGTTCAAGTCAGCATGGATTTATGAAAGGGAAATCATGCTTGACAAATCTTCTAGAATTTTTTGAGGATGTAACTCGTAGAGTGGACAAGGGAGAACCAGTGGATGTGGTGTTTTTCGAATTTGAAAAGGCTTTTAACAAGGTCCCACGCAAGAGACTGGTGTGCAAAATTAAAGCACATGGTATTGGGGGTAATGTACTGACATGGATAGAGAACTGGTTGGCAGACCGGAAGCAGAGAATCCAATAAACGGGTCTTTTTCAGAATGGCAGACAGTGACTAGTGGAGTGCCGCAAGGATCAGTGCTGGAACCCCAGCTCTTTACAATATACATTAATGATTTAGATGAAGGGATTGAGTGTAATATCTCCCAAATTTGCAGATAACACTAAACTGGGTGGCGGTGTGAGCTGTGAGGAGGACGCTAAGAGGCTGCAGAGTGACTTGCACAGGTTAGGTGAGTGGGCAAATGCATGGCAGATACAATATAATGTGGATAAATGTGAGCTTATCCACTTTGGGGGCAAAAACACGAAGGCAGAATATTATCTGAATGGCAGCAGATTAAGAAAAGGGGAGGTGCAACAAGATCTGGGTGTAATGGGTCATCAGTCATTGAAAGTTGGCATAGCAGGCGGTGAAGAAGGCAAATGGTATGTTGGCCTTCATAGCTAGGGGATTTGAGTATAGGAGCAGGGAGGTCTTACTGCAATTGTACAGGGCCTTAGTGAGGCCTCACCTGGAATATTGTGTTCAGTTTTGGTCTGCTAATCTGAGGAAGGACGTTCTTGCTTATTGAGGGAGTGCAGAGAAGGTTCACCAGACTGATTCCTGGGATGGCTGGACTGACATATGAGGAGAGACTGGATTAACTGGGCCTTTATACACTGGAGTTTAGAAGGATGAGAGGGGATCTCATATAAGATTCTGACGGGACTGAACAAGTTAGATGCGGGAAGAATGTTCCCGATGTTGGGTAAGTCCAGAACCAGTGGACACAGTCTAAGGATAAGGGGTAGGCCATTTAGGACTGAGATAAGGAGAAATTTCTTCACTCAGAGAGTTGTTAACCTGTGGAATTCCCTGCCGCAGGGAGTTGTTGTTGCCAGTTCATTGGATATATTCAAGAGGGAGTTAGATGTGGCCCTTGCGGCTAAGGGGATCAAGGGGTATGGAGCGAAAGCAGGACAGGGGTACTGAGGGAATGATCAGCCATGATCTTATTGAATGGTGGTGCAGGCTCGAAGGGCCGAATGGCCTACTCCTGCACGAATTTCTATGTTTCTATGTTTCTGTGTTTCTAATATTTGAAGTTTAATAATGCATATTAGTGTCTAGTATGAATTTTAACTTTTGATTAATCGAAACACACTTTATACTGAGATTAATACAAAAGTTAAATATTGCGGATGCTGGAATCTGAAATAAAACAGAAAATGCTGGAAATCTCAGCGGGTCAGGTAGCATCTGTGGAGAGAAAAACAGAGTTAACATTTTTGGTCGATGACCCTTCATCAGATATAACTCTGAGATACTCTGTTTTTCTCTCCACAGCAGCTGCTTAACCCGCTGAGATTTCCAGCCTTTTCTGTTATTATGTAAAGATTAACAGCTATTTAATTATTATTCCAGGCCTTTGGTTTACTAGTCCATTGCGATAACCACTACACTACCGTACCATAATGTAGATTTGTATCTGAGCATGCTGCTGTTTTTTTACAGATTTAAAGGTTCTACTTTATTATATCAAAAAATAACGCAAATCTTACTGAAAAAATGACAAATACTTATAATTTTTTTTAACGTTACCTACCAGTGGATGATGGGAGGTGACTTTGTGCATTAACTATCTGTGTTGAGTAGGGGGAATATTCAAGATCAGTAGAAAAGCAAAAGTCTAGGGTGAAATCAATCCATGCCACTCATGCTCAGCTCCTACTGGTAAATTATATTATATTTCTGTCAATTTGCCCTGCTCTTATCTTCCCAGGGCAGGTGCTGTATCTGGCGAAGAGGAGAGATGCAGAACTGCTTCACCATTGTGTTATAGGCTGCTAGCAGCTGCATCAATACAGCTTAGCGCTCCAGTTCCCCTTCCCTCCCTGTGAGGAAATGGTAGTCTATTCTTCATTCTGACCCTTCCCCACGGTGGCATGACTTGAACTAGAAATTCACCATGAAGGCAATTATTAGTACAAGCCTGCTCCATGGTGGAGTGCTACCATCTACTTAGGATAAAGCTCATTTTAAAACTCGAAGGTGGAGAACAAATATATCAATATCTTTAACAAAATCTGTTTCAGGTTTATTATATAATTATATAAAATGTATTTTTCTTGTATTTCTTTGTGAAAATGATTTTTTGCATTCTTCAGTGTATTTTGCTGACTTTTAAATAAAAAGACCTGTGGCTTCTCATTTTTCATTGCAGGCGAATTGCAAGGAATTTATCAAGAAACAAGACAGGGATTATAATGCGCCTCTCCCAAAATTTGCTCTATGGTCTGTTTGTAGTGTTCTTCTTGATGAAGCTGAATAGCGATCCATCAAAGGGTGCAGTGCAAGACCGAATTGGGATCATCTACCAAAGCATAGGTGCCTTACCCTATACTGGGATGCTGAATGCTGTCGCTTTATGTACGTCACTAATCATGTTTAACTGTATAACTTTATAAGTAGTCCATTTAGTTTGACTAAACAGGTGGGGGTAGGAATTCACTGGTGGTTCGCACCGACCGTTTTTCCTGTGTTTTCACCGCCACAGTGGATGCGGTGGCCTCTTGCCCAAATTTCAGCTCTTTGTCTATTTTTTGAGCGGGCCAGAAGTCGGCCATAATGGGGCGGAACTGGGGCTGAGAGCAGAAGATCGGTCACAAGAGGGGCGGGCGGAGTGGCCGCAGCTGTCAGTCATCGCGCTGGCACGTCACCACATCTTTCCCCTTCACTTAAAGGGGAGAGCCGCTGCGAGCTCTGTGATTATTTTAGTTTGGTCCACCTGGGTCACTAGGGAGGGTTTCGACCAGGCCAGCGGCCTGGCATCCAAGAGGGAGTGCCAGGCTGCCTGTTGGTGGCCCAGCATAATTTTCGAGCCGACCTGGCAGTCGCCGACAAAAAAATAAGATGGCGGCTGCGGCAGTGCACTCTCCTCTTTACTGGTGGCCGCACCACCATTTTACTCACACAGCAAACATAGTGCACCGACAGAAAAAAACGTCGGGGGCACCGCCCAGCAGCCGCAAGATTTTTCAGGTGAATTTTGCTTGCGCTGCAGGAGATCAGCGGTACGCGCTTTGGTGACGCACTTAGGAGGGTTCGGCAGCAGCGAGGCGCAAGTAGAAACCGCCGGAAAAACCTCTGAGGAGAATTTCGCGAGCGGCGGCAATTCGACAAAAAATCGGCACCGATTCAACAATGCCGCGTGGCCACCGCTTTCCAGCAGTAACCGGCCTTATCGGGAGGCTGAATTTCGGCCCTATGGTATGATAAAAAGAATTGTGCCTTCAAAATAGTCAGCGCAGCAAACTACAGGAGGGTAAGAGAAAGATCAGAATGTTCAACTTCAGTTATTTGTAGTCTTTTCAGTACCTCAAAACATAGATCAGTTTATAGCCAGTTTATGTTGTATAGAACCTCTTCATATAGAAATGGCTCTTTGTTGTGACTTTGGTGCTCTGAAATCTGTCCCACTTACATTGAGGGATAGATTTCAGAGTTCTGGCAGCTGTACAGAAACTGCTCATTTGCCAGCTGTGTTTTTTTAATATTCTGGTGTATTTTTGTTGCTAAAACTCTGTAATTTAGTATTTACAAGTCTGAACTAATGTTTCTTTTAATAAAATTGATACTTCAATAATATTTATCTTTTTTGTAAAATCTTAAGATCCTTCATTACGGGCAATTGGCGACCAGGAAAGTACAGATGGTCTGTATCAGAAATGGCTAATGTTGATAGCCTACATTATCCAGATCCTTCCTTTCAGCATCGTCAGTGTGGTTATTTACAGCTTCTTTGTCTACTGGTAAGAATTGTTTCACCTATCACAGGAGCATTTTAGGGATGATTGTATTGTGCCACTGTGGAAGAATGACTTGAAAGTAAAAATCTGTGGTTTTACTTAGGTAAGGCTGATGAAATACATATTCATTTTATATTCTAATATTGATATTACTTTGCACTCTTTAAATATACAATGTACTATTAATTTTCCAAATTGTTTTGTGCATTTCATAAAGAATGCACATTTAAGAAGAGGTATAAAGCAGGTAGTTATACAAAATGGCATCATAATTATAATAACAGGACAGTCTTGGATTTATTGAAGAGTTTTTGAATGTGAAACTTTCCCCAGCTGCTTTCTCACCACACAAAAGAATAGTTAATAGATTAGCCTTTACAATGGCAAGGCAGTTGGGTGAAGGATGTACTGCGAAACTCCAAATTTAAAATACATTTACTTAAACCAAAAGTCTCTCCTAGAAATGATTGAAGATGGAATTAGTTGACCTTTGGCCTGGAAGCAAGTCATGTAACTGTCTGGTTGTAATCTGAGGTGCAGCGTACTACAAAATATAGCAGAAACATTAAAATTAAGCTTAAAATATTGTAAATAAACAAAATAATTAAATTATGGGCAATAGTGAACTGTGGGGGAAGATCACCTCTCGTTGCTGCGTGTTAGTGAAGTCATAGACGTTCTCTGATTGCTTTTGTGATTTTGCTAGAAATCTAAAGTACAAGTTTACACTTTCACTAAAATAGTGATCAGTGGAAATCTCCCTACCGTGTTTAACACGTAATGAGGGTAATTTTGACTTTGGATGATCGTGTGAAATGGCCAATATCTAATCAGCCACCATTGAAGTCAATGGAAATGGAAATTAGAAGAGATGTATAATAGGCGGCTGATTCGACATCGGCCGTGTTACACTATCGCCCAAAGTCAAAATTACCGCCAAATGACTTGAGGAAATTCTTACATTTTTTTTCACAAATGTGTAATAATACTTAGAAATTGTCTTGGTGTGAACTCATATTTTACCTTTCTTGGAATACTGGGGTAGAGTTTCCGCTTTGGGCGTAATCGGCGATTTGGGCACCAATTGTGCCCAAAATTGCACTGGTTTTGAGAAGTGTTTTTTTTCCGAATTCCTGGTCAAATTTATTTGCACATTGCCAAATGCAAAATTTGATGGGAACCAGCGCAATCAGGCATAGTTCTAAAATGTAATTTTTAAAAAAATGAGTTTAAAAAAATATTCCTTCATATATTTATGCATGATAACTTGGTGCAGTTTGCTTAACACAGCTGAAAATGGATTTATCATAAAAATAAGAATTTTTAATCATGTTGTTAAATTACTGAAGATGATTTTTGAAAAAAACATACAGAACCATTTGTTAGTTATATTGGGGTACAGTAGTCAGTTTCTTATTAATTATTTAAATTTTTTTTTAAATGCTTTTAAAATGTGCCTATTAGTGTCCTTTCACCCAAAAGAACCAGCTTTATATTTAGAACCTCCTTGGAGGCCTGCAAACAAGCGCAATTAGCGAAAACTCCAATGGCGATTAATTAATCCTGGATCCGTGGTCAGTTCTGTGGCTGGATTCTACCGCGATGTTTTTTAAACCAACACAAAAGATTGCCAAAACTCGATTTGCACTGGCTATAATTTGCACTCGATATTCCTCGATCTTTTGCATGGTTTTGCCGATTTCGGGCGAATTGTGTCGTAAAAACCAGCACAACCGAGCAGAAAGTTCAGGCCATAGCGTTTTGGTTACCAGTTCACAAAAATATATATATACTTGCATTAAAAGGGTGCAGAAAACAGAAGGCTGAATACAAGTGTAAAGGGGATGAGAGATGAGGAAAGACTAAGAAGTTTGGGCTGGATTTTCAGTCTTCTGTTGCCCCTGTCAGCGCCCTGGAGGGGCAGCAATGGTGGCGGTAAGTACTTCTGGGCAAACAGCCAGCTTCCAGCGCTCCGCTGGCACATTCGATGCTGGTTTCGACAGGGCATTACTGCCCGGAAGTAGCGAGCTGTTTTGCAATGCCCCTGGTTGCGACACCGGCTCGATTTTTGGCTGCCACCCGATCTGTAACGCTCCGTAGAGCGCCCTGCTGGGACCACCTCTGAAAGCTGGCGGTCCGAGCTGCAGCAGCCGCTGTGAGGTAAGTAATGTCAATTTCAGGTAAGTGTAATTGTTTTTTATTTTAATTTTTTGAGATTTATGTTGTGGTGGTGTGAGTTATTTATTGGTATTTTTTTTTCAGGTTTTTATTTCCCCCTCAGGCCTCTCATACAGCCCCCGAGGCTGGGTGTTTAGCTCGGGATGTTCACTTGCTCAACCGGCCTAGCACCCTAAAAGAGGTGTGTAATGCCTCCCTTAGTGCTCTACCTCACACACTGGGCCCAGCTGATGAATTTTGCTGACTGAGGCACAAACTCTTCCTGCAAATTTTTACCGCCCCGCCGTCATTATTGCCCTGAAATGAGCAGAACCGAAAATCCAGCCCCTTAATTTTTATCAGTCTAGAGAGAACTTGGTTAAGCTGGAATTGATACGCTCATAATAAAGGATGAAACTGAGTACTGTGAGCAATCAGTAAGTTTGACCTTAGCTTCTTTAATAAGACTCCAGAGTGTAGGTACCTCGTGGGTGGTCTGCTTATATACAGTGCTCCCAAGGGATGCTTGGGACTCCAACAGGTAGGCCCTCTAATGATGGTGTGATACAGGTTACCAGGGGTTAAATACATAACATCATTCCCTCGTAAAGTTAATAGTACACTTATTTACAGGGTGAGGCGATCTGGGGCTTTTTGCTCCCTTGTCGATCGTCTCGGTACAAATGCGGGTGTGGGTGAGTTGGGTAGTTCTTCACTGGGCTGCTGGGCAGCCGGCCTTGCCGGGCTGCTGGGGATGATGAGTTCAGCTTCGTTGCCAACCATGATGTCGGTTGCCACTTGTGTGTGTGTTGGAGGGTCAAAGTTGGTGGTGTCTTCTTCGGGTTGTTCGTAGCTGTTGGTGAATCGCATTTTGATTTGGCCAAATGTTTTCTGCAAGTTAGTCCATTGGCCAATTTGACCTGAAACACCCTACTCCCTTCTTTAGCTATGACTGTGCCAGCGAGCTATTTGTGACCATGTCCATAATTGAGTACAAACACAGGATCATTGACCTCAATATCGCATGACAAATTTGCGCGGTCATGGTACATACTTCGTTGATGCCGCCTGCCCTCCACGTGATCATGGAGATCAGAATGGACAAGTGAGAGCCTTCTTTTGAGCAAGTGAGCGAGTGGGATCTCGTGCGGTAGCTGAGCAGCACTTGGGACAACCGGGTCTTGCAGGGAACCTTCCGACATGCATTTCAAGCTTTGCTTGATGGTCTGAACTGCCCATTCTGCCTGGCCGTTGGATGCGGGCTTGAACGGGGCAGATGTGATGTGCTTGATCCAATTGCGGGTCATGAATTTCTTGAATTCAGCACTGGTGAAACACGGGCCATTGTCGCTGACTAGGACGTCAGGCAGGCCATGCGTGGCAAACATGGCTCGTAGGCTTTCGATGGTGGCCATGGACGTGCTTACAGACATTATTACACATTCAATCCATTTTGAATAAGCATCCACAACCACCAAGGACATTTTTCCTAGAAATGGGCCCGCATAGTCAACGTGGATCCTAGACCATGGTTTGGAGGGCCACGACCACAAACTTAGCGGTGCCTCTCTGGGTGCATTGCTCAGCTGAGAGCAAGTGTTGCACTGGCGCACACATGACTCTAAATCTGAATCGATGCTGGGCCACCACATATGGGATCTGGCTATGGCTTTCATCATTACAATGCCTGGGTGGGTGCTGTGTAGGTCACAAATGAACATTTCTCTTCCCTTCTTGGGCAAGACCACGCGATTACCCCACAACAGACAGTCCGCCTGCAGGGACATTTCGTCTTTGCGCCTGTGGAACAGCTTAATCTCCTCCTGCATCACCGCTGGGACACTGGACCAGCTCCCATGGAGAACACAGTTTTTTTACCAAGGACAGTAAAGGATCCTGGCTGGTCCAGGTCCTGACCTGGCGGGCCGTAACGGGTGACTTTTCGTTTTCGAATGCATCCATTACCATGAGCAAGTCTGCAGGCTGTGCCATTTCCACCCTGATAGTGGGCAATGTAGGCCGACTAAGAGCATCAGCGCAGTTCTTTGTGCTCGGTCTGTGGCGGATTACATAGTTGTATGCCGACAGCACGAGCGCCCATCTTTGGATGCGGGCAGAAGCATTGGTATTAATCCCTTTGCTCTCAGAGAATAGCTATGAGCGGCTTGTGGTCAGTTTCAAGCTCAAACTTGAGGCCAAACAATTATTGGTGCATTTTTTTCACCCCATAAATGCACGCCACAGCCTCTTTTTCAATCATGCTGTAGCCCCTTTCGGCCTTGGACAGACTCCAGAACGCATAATCCCGGATTTCATTAGTCTGTTGTAACGACACATCGCAAGCTAGCACTAATCGTTTACATGAGTTATACAGGACAAGCAGTTTGTTTGAACACAACAGATTTCTGGCCTTCTCAAAGGCAGTCTCTTGTGATTTCCCCCATACCCAGTCATCTCCCTTGCGCAGTAGCACATGTCGAGGTTCTAGCAAGGTGCTTAATACGGGTAGGAAATTACAGAAATAGTTGAGGAGTCCCAGGAACGACTGCAGCTCCGTCACGTTCTGTGGTCTCGGCATGTTCTTGATAGCCTCCATCTTGGCGTCGGTGGATCTGATGCCATGTGCTGCGATTCTTCTTCCCAAGAACTCGACCTCCGGCGCCAGGAAAACACACTTCGAGTGTTTCAACCTGAGTCCCACGCGATCCAACCGACTAAGAACCTCTTCCAGATTCTTCAAGTGCTCAATGGTGTCCCGACCTGTAATCAGTATGTCATCCTGGAAAACCACGGTGCGAGGAACCGACTTTAGCAGGCTCTCCAGGTTCCGTTGGAAGATTGCCGCAGCTGAACGAATCCCGAATGGGCATCTGTTATAGATGAACAGACCTTTGTGCGTGTTGCTGCAGGTGAGGCCTTTCGAAGACTTCTCCAGCTCCTGCGTCGTGTAGGCTGAGGTCAGGTCCAACTTCGTGAACGTCTTCCCTCCAGCCAGAGTCGCAAATTGGTTGTCTGCCTTGGGTAGCAGGTACTGGACCTGCAGCGAAAAACAGTTAATCGTTACTTTATAGTCCCCACAAATTCTGACCGTGCCGTCACCTTTAAATACCGGGACAATCGGACTGGCCCACTCGTTGAATTCCACCAGCGCGATGATGCCTTCTCGCTGCAGCCTGTCTAGCTCAATTTCTACTTTCTCTCGCAATATTATACGGTACCACCCGTTCCTTTTGGTGGATGGGTCGCGTACCGGGAAACAAATGCATCTGCACTTTCACTTCCGAGAAGCTTCCAATGCCTGGCTCAAACAATGATGGAAATCTGCTCAGAACCTGGGCACATGAGGCGTCGTCGACGGACGAAAGCGCTCGGATGTCGTCCCAGTTCCAGCGGATTTATCCCAGCCAGCTTCTGCCAAACAGTGTAGGGCCATCCCCTGGCACAATCCACAGTGGGAGTTCGTGCACTGCTCCATCATAGGTGACTTTGACTTCTGCACTGCAAATTACAGGGATCAGTTCCTTGGTGTAAGTTCTTAGCTTGGTGTGAATGGGGCTGAGCTTGGGCCTGTGTGCCTTGTTGCACCACAGCCTGTCGAAGGCCTTTTTGCTTATTATGGACTGACTCGCACCCGTGTCCAGTTCCATGGATACTGGAATTCCGTTCAGTTCAACTTTCAACATTATTGGTGGACATTTTGTGGTGAATGCGTGTACCCCATACACTTCTGTCTCCTCGGTTCAAGTCTCCAATTCAGCCTGATCCACAGTGGATCGATCTTCCTCTGCAACGGGGTGGTTTGCAGCTCGCCTGCACACTCGCTGGAGATGTCCCATTGTTCTGCAGCCGTTGCACGCATAGTGCTTGAAGCGGCATTGATGGGCCCGATGATCACCTCCACAACGCCAACAGAGTGTTAACTGCCTCACATTAACGATTAATGGTGGGCTCTGGGTCATCTGAGGTCATGCAGCAGCTGGCGTGTATGTTCTGCCATGTATATTCCTGCTCAAAAACAACGTTACTTTATGCACAGTACTGGCCAACATCTCTTTATGCTGCAAAATTTGTTTGGTGTTGTCGCTGGTGGACATAAATGCCTGGGCTATCGTTATGGCTTCGCTCAGGTTCGGAGTTTCAACAGTCAATAGTTTGCGAAGGATTACCTCATGGCCAATGCCAAGCACAAAAAAGTCTCTCAGCATTTGTTCTAGGAATCCCTCAAATTCGCAATGTCCTGCGAGGCACCTTAGTTCGGCGATGTAGCTCGCCACTTCCTGGCCCTCCGACTGTTGACACGTGTAGAACCGATACCTCGCCATCAAAATGCTTTCTTTAGGATTTAGGTGCTCCCGGACCAGCTTACACAATTCTTCATAGGATTTAGTTGTTGGTTTTACCGGAGCTAGAAGATTCTTCATGAGGCCATAGGTTGTTGCCCCACAGACGGTAAAGAGGATCGCCCTTCGTTTGGCAGCGTTCTCATCCCCTTCCAGCTCGTTGGCCACGAAGCATTGGTCGAGTCTCTCCACGAAAGCCCCCCAATCATCCCCTTCTGAGAACTTCTCTAGGATACCAACTGTTCTATGCATTTTTACGCGGTTGTTCGTTATCTCGTCGCCAATTGATAAGCTCATAATAAAGTGATGCAACTGAGTACTGTAAGCAATGAGTAAGTGTGACCTTAGCTCCTTTAATAAGACTCCAGAGTGTAGGTACCTCGTGGGTGGTCTGCTTGGGAGTCCCAAGGGATGCTGGGATCCCTTGGGACTCCAACAGGTAGGCCCTCTAATGATGGTGTGGTACGGGTTACCTGGGGTTAAATACATAACGGTAATCTTATCGAAGTATATGAAATAATAAATGGCTTGGTTAAGGTAAATGCAATGTGTTACTTCAAAGTATGCCAAGAACAGAGGACATACATGGAAATTAGTGAAAAATAAATTTAGAACAGATGTCAGGAAAAAGAATATCACTCAAATAGCATTAAATGTTTGAAATAATTTACCAATGAAGAAGATAAAAACCTTTGGCTTATTCAAAATATAATTGTGCTATAGAGATGAGTTTTGATTTGCAAAATGACCTATCTCATCTCTGACTGTTCCTATTAATTTCCCACACAGATATTGCCGGTTATTATGTACAGTAAACTATTTATTGGGATTATGATGATTTTACCTCTGCAAATGTTACCAGTAGAGAGGAGTAATGTTGCTCTTAATTTATTTTAATTATTTGGCTTTCTTTTTCAGGACTTTGGGAATGTTTCCATTGTGGGAGCGGTTTGGCTGTTTCTTTGCTGTACTCATTGTGCCGCATCTAGTTGGTGAACTTCTGACACTGGTCTTACTTGGTGTTGTTCAGAATCCAAATATAGTGAACAGCGCTGTGGCTTTAATTAATGTAGCGGGAATTCTAGTAGGATCAGGTTTCTTAAGGTGAGAAGTTTTGGAATGCAAAATATGACTCCTTTGGCATTGCTTACAATAAATTAGAGGATATGCTCTTACATAATGATTGGAGCTTTATACCATATAACGCTCAATATAGGATTCTGCTATTAAGAGAAAGCTGTACGTGGCCTGTCCTTAATTGTCACAAAGTTTTGTTGTTATAACAATTAGTGGTTGATTACTCAGGGACACATTAGAGCCGAATTTAAAGGCCTCTGCCCAGTGGGAAAGGGGTGGTAGCAGGCCAAAAATGGCAATGCACCACCACTCACAATATAGTCACCGTCATTATTTTCAGGGCATTCAGGAGGACAATGCATGCATCCGCCTGTTTTGGGTCTACATTCAAGATGCAATACACCGGTTGGAGGACCCAATGCAATTTTGAGGTACCAATGGACATTGAGTTGACTAACCAGCGATCCTTAAAGGGACTGACATTTTGCTAAAAGTTGTTTCCATTCAAGTTCCTGACACTTTATTGTGAGCTCTGCCTATAATATACCTATGAGCTAAAGTTAAGTGTGTTAATACATTACTTAATTTACCAATGGGAAGAGAAAGCAAACCTGGACAAAACATTATAGAGAATGATTTTCATTCTCTCAGAGCCCCCCCCCCCTCCAGAGTTTTATAATTTTACAGTCCAAGATTGTATGACTGCTCCCTAGATGCCTTAATGGGTAACTGAGCCATACAATCAGGAAAGTAACAGGTACTCTTCCTGTGCTGAGTTAGTTAATCACAACTGGGGCAGTAATTAGAGTAGTACACGTGACCTCCGTGCATATGTTAACGAGAGGAAGAAATCAGCCAGGGTTCTCTTCCTGATCACTGAGTTGTATTGAGGAAATTAAAGGCACTATATAAATGCAAGTTTTCTTTCTCATCCAGTGACTGCTGCTAGAAAGTGCACTATGTGGCATATAATTGAAAACAGGATTGGGATTGGCTCTGGTGCCCTCCGAACCTAATCATTTGTTGACAATCAATGCCTAGGCTCGCACGTGAAAGATGGCCACTTGACAGTTAACACTTATAACGGTTCCAGAGTATTTAGTACCTTCAGGAGAGGACAGATGAAAATTGAAAGGAGGGGAGATAAATGTATGAATACGCTGTATTTCAGCAAGCTGTTAAACAAACTGCTACAAGACGATGTGATTCAATATTGGCTTGCTTTGATTCCATGATTTTAGGAGTGTGGAAGAAATGCCAGAACCATTTCGGTGGCTGAGTTATCTCACATTTCAGAAATATGGAGTAGAGGTCCTGATGGTTAATGAATTTTATGGTTTAAATTTCACATGTGGCAATGGTGAGTATTTAATTTGATGAGTTGTAATGTAATAAAATTAGATGAACTTTGCACTTTATTTATAAATTTAGTTGCTTGAACATTCAAGATTACTCACTTAGATTCAAGGTCAATATTATGGTAGGTAGGGCCATAAGTTTCACAGTTGTCGCACATCCAGAAAGGGCAAATTTCACAAAGTTTTGAACAATCTTAATAAAAACTAACAGCTAGACATAGGTTGTATTAACTGTATGCCTTAACAGGCAGGTGCACAACGTACTTTAAAAAACTCATAGTTAAATACTAAGAGGTAAGCATGTTAAATAGCAAATTTAGAGATTAGATTAAGACATTGCCAAGTTTCTTGATATTATCATCTAAAGTTCGACATTTGGTAGTTTTAAAATTAATTATTATTAAATTGGTGTCAACATTGAATGCTATATTCTTACCAGATGCATAAAAATGGATTGTATTTCCGTAGATTTGTCAGCATTTTCTGATTTAATTCCAGACTTTATCTGTATGCTATGTATACTTTTAATTTCTCCCATCTTTTTGCCTCATCCTCATGTGCCTCTCAGAAATTTAACTATTCACACATTCTTTGTTTCTCTAATATCTTTATTTCATTGCCTAGGGTAAAGAGTAACTCAGTCTTCCAACAACCTCTATTTTTTTTCTTTTAATCAGATTGCAGTTGATTCCAATGATACAAACCAGTGTTTGCCTGTTTTTTTCCTTTCACTCCCCTTTTTAATTCCATTAAAATGCTTATTTATCTTTCCTTTTTCAGTTCTGAAAAAGGGCCCAGCCCAAAACGACAAATTATCTGTTCTCTCCATAGATCTCTGAATAACCAGATGTGTGTTTCCAGCATTTTTTTGTTTCAGATTTCCAGCATTTTCATTTTTTTGCTTTTTATTTGTCTTCAAACCTCTGATTCTGGCAAGGGAGCAAATGTATATATTTTTTTAAATAATAAAAGTGGAAACCACAGTCCATTCTATGATTTGCTTTGTTTTCAGAGATTTTGGGGTGGTGACTTGTACATACATAGAATTACATAGGATATACGGCACAGAAACAAGCCTTTCGGTCCAACCAGTCCATGTTGGCGTTTATGCTCCACTTGAGCCTCCTCCCGTCTTTCCTCATCTAAATCAATCAGCATAACCCTCTATTCCCTTCTCCCTAATATGCTTTCTAGCTTCCCCTTAAATGCATCTATACTTTTTGCTTCAACCACTCCCTGTGGTAGCAAGTTCCACATTCTCATCACTCTTTGGGTAAAGAAGTTTCTTCTGAATTCCCTATTGGATTTCTTGGTTACTATCATATTGATGGCCTCTAGTTATGCTCTTCCCCACAAGTCAAAACATTCTCTCTGTATCCACTCTGTCAAAACCTTTCATAATTTTAAAGACCTCTATTAGGTCACCCCTCAGCATTTTTTCAAGAGAAAAGAGCCCCAGCCTGTTCATCCTTTCCTGATATGTATACTCTTGCATTTCTGGTATCATCCTTGTAAATCTTCTCTGCACCCTCTCCAGTGCCTCTATATCCTTTTTATAATATGGCAACCAGAACTGTACACAGTCTGGTCTAACCAAGGTTTAATACAGGTTTAGCATAACTTCCCTATTTTTCAATTTTATACCTCTAGAAATAAACCCTAGTGCTTGGTTTGCTTTTTTATGGCCTTGTTAACCTGTGTCGCAACTTTTAGTGATTTGTATATTTGTACTCCGAGATCCCTTTGTTCCTCTACCCCACCTAGATTCTCAGCCTCCAAGTAATAAGTGATTTCCCTATTCTTCCTACCAAAATATAATACCTCACATTTATCTGTGTTGAACTTAATTTGCCAATTATATGCCTATTCTGCAAGTTTATTAATGTCCTCCTGTAATTTGTTGCAGTCCTCCTCAGTATTGACTATCGCCTTCAGTTCGGTGTCATCCGGAAATTTAGAAATTGTGTTTTTGATTCCAAAGTCTAAGGGCTGGATTTTCGGCTGCCTAATGCTTCAATTAACGGCCAGAGGGGGCGTTAATAGGAGCATGAGGTTACCGACTGGGAGCACAGTGTTTAGCGCCCCGACCGAAAATTCATTAGAGGCTCACCGGGGGTGCTAACCAGTAGTGCCTAGCCACTGATGATCACACCAATCATGACGTATTCCTGGTGCAATATCCACGCTTGCACCCCGGTTGGAAAATTAGGTGCAGCCGCCTCATTTAGTGGCTGCCAAGAACAACATCTGGAAAAACAGTCGGTACAGGCTTGCAGAGTCGTTAACTGGTGGCTACTTAAAGGGATGAGGAAGCGCTTCCCTCGGAGGTCACAGTCAGTGCAATGTTTACACACAACACGGTGGGGAGCCTCCGAGTTTGCAGCGGCAGGCCGACATAACAGTATAGGTTGAAAACAAGTGATTTTGAAAACTTTAATGGATGCATTACTATGCCGCCCCAAATTTCCACCCTACATCTGTAATATTAAATTGTGAATAACAGTGGTCCTAGCACTGATCCTTGTGGAACACCACTACCCACTTTCTGCCACCTTTTATGCCTACTCTCTGCTTTTTGTCTTGAAGCCAACTAGCTATCCATTCTGCTACTAGCCCCTGACTCCACATTCTCTGACCTTGTTCATCAATCTACTGCATTACCATTGTCTACTCTCTCTGTTACTCTTCAAAAACTTCACTGAGGTTGGTCAAGCAAAACTTTCCCTTTTGAAATCCATGCTGACTATTCGTTATTCTATTTTTTGTTTCTAGATGCTCTCCTATTTTCTCTTTTAGTAGGGAGTCCATTATTTTTCCTACCACTAATGTTAAACTGACTATTTTTCCCTGGTCTATAATTCCCTGGACATGTTCTATCCCCCTTCTTAAATATAGGTATTACATTAGCTATCCGCCAGTCCTCTGGCACTACACCTTTTTCCAACGAATTATTAAATATGTGTAGTAATGCCTCTGCTATCTCTTCCCTGAATTCTTTTAAAATGTGTGGATACAATCCATCCAGACCAGGGATTTTATCCTCTTTGATTAGTTTATTTAATATATCCCCTCTTTTTATGTTAATGTATTTATCTCATTACTAATCTCATCATTCACTGCCATGTCCACCTGTTCTATCACCCTGGTAAATACTGAAGGAAAATAATTATTTCATGTTTCTGCCTTCTCTCTATCGTTACCTGTGGTATTATCCTGTCTATCCCATAATGGCCCTATTCCCATCCCAATCTTCCTTTTTTTATTGATGTGCCTGTAAAATATTTTACTATTTTGTTTTATGATCCTTGATAATTTAATTTCATAGATCTTCTGCCTTTTAATTGTTTTTTGACTTCTCTCCTAATCTTTTTGTATTCTCCCTTATCATGCACTCCCCTGCTGTCTATGTACTTAATATATCCCTCTTTCCTTACCCTCAATTGTTGACTTCTGGCTTTATTCATCCATTTGTGTTTAGTTTGTTCTTTCCTTTTAGAGGAATATATTGTTCCTGCATTGTGTTTAAATGTTTCCCATTGCTGATCTATGTCGATTTTGCCAATACATTAATTATCACATTATTGATTTTAGTCATCTGTTTTCTGGTCTGTGTGATTATTAATTAATTTAAATGCAGAATCTTCTTAAATTCAGAATATTAAAACCAAGGAACATGATTCTAGAGAGTTGAGGATGTGGGTGAATTTCACAGAATTCGTCCTATAACAGAGATTAAGTGCAACCTGTGCAAGATGTACAGTACTAATAAGTTATATAGACACAGTTCATACAAGTACAGATTTTGAACTTTCTCTTAGCTTGTTAATTGTCTATCTGCAGGTTCATTATCTAGTTAGTCATGCTCTTAGACTTTTAATCTTTTTGACAGCGTTTATTTTTGGAAAAGAACTCTAATGGTTGATGTTGCTGAAAAAAAAACTTGTGTAATCATAAAACCTAAATATTACAAATAAATTTACCACATTTATAATATCCATTCATTAGCAGTAAGTAGGACTATTTAGATTTCTTCATTTTTGTTAAAATAATTACATGATTTCTGAAGTAATAAAAGGCCTTTTCTAGGAAAAACATTTATGCCTTGGGTCTTGTATCTCCTAAAGTAACTGCATTAACCATGTCTTACCATAGTAGCAAAATGATTATCTACAGTTTCATGAACATAGTTGTTGTTGAATATTTAAAATTGCATGCCAGGCAATAGAAGTTCATACACATGATACTTATAATGTGCAACATATTATTTGTGAGATTCCAAATTATTTGTGACTGATTGTGTTTGATATTTGTACCTGCAGGTGAACAGTCATCTCCTAACACCACAAATGTCCCTTGCTGGATTACACAAGGGATTCAGTATCTTGATACGACATACCCTGGGGCACCTTCCAGATTTGTGTTTGATTTTCTGATGCTATATGCTTTCTTGCCTGCTCTAGTTATCCTCGGCATTATTAGTTTTAAGATCCGAGATTTAATAATCCAGTGGTAGTGAGAACAAAGAGCTGTGACTTGAAATGCTTACACTCCTGGAAGAAAGAACGTGAGGAAACAAGATTTTCAAGTTTAAAAATTATTTTTCCATCTGATCAATTTTCTTCTTTCCTCGCACCCCACCTGCTGAGGTATGGTTCCATGGGCTAGTTGCCATCCCATTCATCACCCATGTGACCATCATTTATGTGTGAATATTGACAGTGAATATTGCCAGGCTATTCAATATCAGCACCACAGCCCAGCCAAGCCCAATTCTGTACTCAATGGCACTTCCAGTTGGGATGGTGGATAAAGATCAAGAGCAGGAACCCTGACTGACTTGCCCTCTTGTCCTGAGACCAATTGTAGCTCCCCTATCGCCAAGATATGGTAATTCAGCATAGATGGAGGATGAAAAATAGGACATTCTTGGTCTGGATGGATTAACTGTTTAATGGACAAACTCACTGAGCCATGGAGAGGAGAGAAGGAGGAAGTGATCAGTGATGTCCTTGTGCAGACTTGGAATTGGGACCTCCAGTAATGTTTAAATGAAAAGCGCTCAGAGTGAACTTTGTTAAAAGTATACTTTAAAAAAAATGTAGTGTGCCCCCATAGCACTGAATGTTGCATCTAGGCTGACAAATGACGATAGCACACTGGTCGTAGACAAAATGTATGACACCAGTAAGGTGGGTAGAAAGAATATGCAAGACTCGGGAATAGTCAGATCACAGATGGGCAGCCAGCTATGTTCGATTGCAAATTGTCAGTAGTATTTGAAGATTTTTTACTATTAAAATATTATGTTAAAATGGATAGTGATGTGCCAGGGATTTCTGCTCGTACCCATCTATTCTGATACAGAAATGCCCAATTCGTTGGCTAAGATTATAAAGTATTTTGGGAAATTGTATCCATGAACGTATTTCCAAACATTGGCTGGAATTTTGCCGGCGCTCAGAGTGCGGGTTTGGTGATCGGTCTGCTGTCAAAATCAAAAAGATTGACAGCGGGTCGGTATCCCACTGTAAATCTGCCTCCTTGTCAGTTTCCCAAGTGTCAGCTCTGTCATTCCTTAACAGACCCGACACCACGTGGCGGGTCAGCCAATTTAGATAGTTAAAAGCCTGTTAAAAGGTAGTTAAGCAGGATTTCACCATGTATTTACCATTTTACCAGGTTTTTAACGGGTTTCCCGGAGCACGGTTATCACGTCGGGTAAGTAGGTCGTGTGTTGTGTCAGCATCGAATGATTCACTAACCTGATGATCTATGAAAGCTTCCATTTCATAGGTCTTCACTTTCCAAGATTAGAAGCAGTTGCTTACTGCATTTAGAAGACAGATTGATCTTTATGCAGCTAGCGGGTGTTTGGAGCAGTGTCCCCTCATTAGAACAACCTCTCTCAGCATTGACATCGCTTCTGCCATCTCAACCTCACCTGCCATCTATTCCATCAGCATTTGAAAAAAATCTCACCTTGGTGCTCAGATTCCCCAACTCGATCAGTACCAACACCAGCATCACTGGGCACACGAGCAGCATCACCATCCACACCACCCTTCTCCACAATCAGCTAATGCTCCACTGGACACGACATGATCACCCGTGCACATTGTTGTCTTGCATGCCAGCGATGACCTCACCATGTCCAGATTTGCTTCACTTAACACTGTACACCCTGGCTGTCACATGATAGGCCAGGTTAGCACCACCCCACACCAGCACCATAAAGCATCCCTACAATGTCCAAGCCATTCCTTTCACACTCATCACCATGATGGGTGGGGGTGGGAGGGCGGTGGAGGGGGACGTTTTGTCTTACCATTCACTGGAACTCGCTATGACACTTTCAAAGGTGCATACAAATCTGTCCAAGAAGGCAAGTAGTGAAAATAAAGATTTCAATGCTTTGACAACACATTAACAGAAACTTTACACGAATATTCGCTACAGCACCCAAGTGTCTACCCTTGTGTGTTAGTTTCAATGATTGGACAAGGATGAGTGTGAGGGGTGGCTAGTGAGATGGGGAAGTGATAACGTAGATAGAGATAGGTGGAGGTGTAAGGTAAGTTGGTGAGAGTATGGAGGTGCAGGAGTAGGGTAGGGAAGGCAGAGTGATGGGGATGTGATGGGTGGTACATGAGGTTGAGTGTGGCTTTGCAGTAACATTTCATGATCCACTCAGATCATTGAAAGGTTTGTGCCACTGCAGCCAGATCCTCCTGATGACATCGCTGCTTGTGCCTTCCTGTGCAATGTGCAACCAGGCTGTGTTGATCTCCAGGGGAGGTCTCTTCCATCCATTGGAAGGGAAGAAAACCTTCCTGCGTGCTGTGACTCCCTCCATAAGCACATGGAGGGTGTCATGGGAGTATCTGGCTGTAGCTGTGTACCTTTGTGCAGTATTTGTCAGTGTTTGCAGCAGCTCAATGCTGTAGAACACTGACAGCATAACTGTCAAAATGAATGTGGACATGGCCCCTTTAAGGAAACCGGCTGATGGTGCGTCATCAGATGACATCATCAGACCCGCTTCCTTTTATTTGGCCGGGAACTTCGCAGGGTGGGCGTAACAAGCCCTATCACGGCAAAATCACTTGGAGGAGGTGGGATGAAGGCGGGAGTGGGTTTCAGGCCGCTGTCTACCGTCCGGCCACACTGAATTCACCACAGCTGGCGGAATCGCAGCCATTCTGTGGCACAATATGATGCTTCATTGTTGTCACTATTTTGACCAGATTTTTAAAAACTTGGTTGTGAATGCTTTTGTCTTACAGATAAAATGGAAGTAATGGTGTTATTTGCTTAATTTTTAATAAAGATTTTGCTTTCAATCCAGCTGAAAGGTTTAAGTTGCACACAGATTTATTATTTAATGTGATATACAGCAAATGTGTTTATCAGCATAATGGTTATTTTGAAAATGTGTTTAATAGAGCACATAAGTACCAGACTAGGAAATGATTTTCATTTTGTTAGAATTATATAATTGTGTGATTTGTAAAAAAAAAACTGTGAACTTATACATACAATAGAAAATAAAACTAAGTTATCCCAAAGAGATATTTTCAGTCACATTTTGTTACATGTTCAGTTGAAGTTTTGTTGGACAGTATGTTTATAGTTATAATCACCAGGGATTTGGTGTGATGGTTAAGAGCAAACTGTTGCAGTTAAATGCAAAAGGCTTTCAGTTTTAAAAAAATTGTTCCTGGGATGTGAGCATCGCTGGCGGCAACAACTTGTATTCATATAGTGCCCTTAACGTACTGAAACGTCTCAAGGCGCTTCACAGGAGTATTATGCGATAAAAATTTGACACCGAACCGCATAAGTAGAAATTAGCGCAGGTGAGCAAAAGCTTGATCAGAGTGGTATGTTTTAAGGAGCATCTTGAAGGCGGTAAGAGAGGCAGAGAGGTTTAGGCAGGGAGTTCCAGAGCTTGGGGCCTAGGTAATAGGAGGTATGGCCACCAATGGTTGAGCGATTATTATTAGGGATGCTCAGGAGGGCAGATTTAGAGGAGCACAGACATCTTGGGGAAGTTGTGCGGCTGGAGGAGATTAGAGATAGGAAGGGGCGAGGCCATGGAGGGATTTGAACTTAAGATGAGAATTTTGAAATCGAGACGTTGCTTAGCTGGAAGCCAATGTAGGTCAGCGAGCACAGGGGTGATGGTTGAGCGGGACTTGGTGCAAGTTAGCACACGGGCTGCCTAGTTTTAGATCACGTCTAGTTTACATAGGTAGAATGTGGGAGGCCGGCCAGGAATACTTTGGAATAGTCAAGTCTAGAGGTGAGAAAGGCATGGATGAAGGCTTCGGCAACGGATGGGCTGAGGAAAGGGTAGAGACGGGCGATGTTATGGAGGTGGAAATAGGCCGTCTTAATTATGCTGCGGATAAAAAAATGTGGCTACGAGAGCAGGTCAGAGATTGGGTATTCTGTGGCGAGAGCCTCATCTCCTGACTCCCCAAAGCTTTTCCACCATCTACAAGGCACAAGTCAGACGAGCAGTTATTGCCCATTCCTAATTGCCCTTGAGAAGGTGATGGTGAACCGCTGCAATCTGTGTGATGATGGTTCTCCCATAGTGCTGTTAGGGAGGAAGTTCCAGGATTTTGACCTAGCGACAATGAAGGAACGCCGATATATTTCCAAGCCAGAATGCTGGGGAACTTGCAGGTAAAGGTGTTTCCATGCACCTGCCGCCCTTGTCCTTATAAGTGATAGAGGTCGCGTGTTTGAAAGGTGCTGTCGAAGAAGCCGTGGCGAGTTGCTGCAGTGCAACTTGTAGATGGCACAGATTACAGCCACGACGCGCTGGTGGTAGAGTGAGTGAATGTTTAAGCTGATGGATGGGGTGCCAATCAAGCAGGCTGCTTTGTTCTGGATGGTGTCAAGCTTCTTAAGTGTCGATGGAGCTGCACACATCCAGGCAAGTGAAAATTATTCCATCACACTCCTGACGTACCTTGTAGATGGTGGAAAGGCTTTGGGGAGTCAGGAGATGAGGCATTCACCACAGAATACCCGACCTCTGATCTATTCGTGTAGCCACAGTATTTATATTGCTGCTAAAGTTACATTTCTGGTCAAGGCTCCAGACCTCACTACAACCTTGGTCCAAACATGGGCAAAAAAGAGCTGAATTCCAGAGGTGAGGTGAGAGTGACTGCCCTTGACATCAAGGCAGCATTTGACCGAGTACGGCATCAAGGAGCCCTAGTAAAATTAAAGTCAATGAGAATCAGGGGGGAAACACTCCATTGGCTGGAGTCATAGCTAGCGCAGAGGAAAGTGATTGTTGGAGGTCAATCATCTCAGCTGCAATCACTGCACGAGTTCCGCAGCCCAACCATCTTCAGCTGCTTCATCAATGACCTTCCCTCCATCGTAAGATCAGAAGTGGAGATGTTCACTTATGATTGCACAGGGTTCAGTTCCATTTGCAATTCCTTTTATAATGAAGACGTCCATGCCCATATGTAGCAAGATCTGGACAACATTCAGGCTTGGGCTGATAAGTGGCAAGTAACATTCCTGCCACACAAGTGCCAGGCAATGAAACACGACCCCTTGACATTCAACAGCATTACCATTGCCAAATCCCCCACCACCAACATCTTGGTGGGGTTACCATTGACCAGAAACTTAACTAGACCTGCCACATAAATACTATGGCAAGATCAGGTCAGAGGATGGGTATTCTGCAGAGAATGTCTCACCTCCTGACTCCCCAAAGCCCATCTACAAGGCACAAGTCAGGAGTGTGATGGAATACTCTATACTTGCCTGGATAAGTGCAGCTCCAACAACACTGAAAAGCTCGGTTGATTGGCACCCCATCCACCACCTTAAATAGTCACTCCCTCCACCACCTGCGCACCATGGTTGCAGTGTGTACCAACTACAAGATGCACTGCAGTAACTCGCAAAGACTTCGACAGCACCTCCCAAACCCACACCCGCTACCACCTAGAAGGACAAGGCCAGCAGCCGCATGAAAACACCATCCTATCTAAGTTACACACCATTTGACTTGGAAATACATCACTGTTCCTTCATTGTCGGTAGGTTAAAAATCCTAGAACTCCCTCCCTAACTGCACTGTGGGAGTACCTTCATCAGACAGATTGCAGCGGTTCAAGAATGCAGCTCACCACCACCTTCCCAAGGGCAATTATGGATGGGCACTAAAAGCTGGCCTTGCCAGAGATGCCCACATCCCAGAACAAATAAAACATTTTTTTAGATTTAAGTATGTTAAGTACCAAAATCTGGTGAATTATTGGCTGTACAGGTTGACCCTCTCTTATCCGGCACCCTCAGGACCTGGCCTATGCCAGATATGAGATTTTGCCGGACGAGGGGAGGTCACGTTAAATTGAATGGTACAGGTACTGAGCAAGTGGATATTGGGACTGGCTGGCTTGGGGTTGGGAGTGCGGCAGAGATTGTGGGATGGTGGTGGCAGGCAGTGGATTGTGGGGTCAGGCCAGCGATTGCGGGAGTCGGCAGCGAGGAAGGACTTCAATTTGTTCATGTTGGAGTTCTGTGCATGTGCCACCCGGTGGCCGGGAATGATGCCAGACAAGGGATGGTGCTGGATAAGGGAGATTCAACCTGTATTACTTCAGTTTATTAATTTTGCACTAATAATTTCAAAACTTTACAGGCATCAAGATTTATTATGCTTTGAAATATGCTGCCAGGTGTATTGCATGCTGTTCTAATCCTGAGTTTCTTTTGCAGATGTGATTATATCACTTCTCAACAGTAATTGTAAGAATAAAAGTGTTTAGTAATGATAAAATTGATTCTATCTATCTATATATATATATATATATATGTTAAAAGTGTAGATTATACGGAAAGGCTGCAGTGTTGAAACAAAATGGCTGACTTCCCCAAGTTCATGTCTCCATGGCTTTGAAACTCACCAAACTAGAAAAGGTGTTAATTGGAAGTCCATTAACCTAATCAAGGAATGGCACCGGCCCTCCAGACAGACACATGTAGGAGGAGCAGTCAATCAGAAACGGCCCTGGAACCAAGATCCAATCCTGAGGCTTCCTGAGATACAATGGTCGTAAGGGGTATAATAAGTCAAGCCAAAGATTGCTGGGTCTCTTCTCTTTTAAGCACATGGCAAAAGCAGAACCTTCCTCTACAGACCAAGAAGCAGGCCTTGTGCTTTGTCAGAGGGAAGTGATGTATATCTTTTTATAAATCATTATTGTAACATTGTATCTATTGTAACTAAGTCGCTCCATAGGATAGCTGATGACTGCTGATAAGATGTGCATGTGTGTGTGTTTAATAAACTATTCCAAATTGTTTTAAAAGAATCAGTCTTGCTGTCAATTTAACACCAGAGATTTAGAAATCTTACAAATTGGGGTCTCGTCCGGGATCTGGCGAGACAGCTTTTTGATGATTCTTTTGAACAATTGGAAATTTCGGGAGTTGCGATTCTAACCTGTGTTGTGAAGTATCAACTATAAACGGTTAAACGAATCAGGAGAAGTTGCGTCTCAAGGAGCAGTCATCTCTATAGTTGGAGAAGTGGGGACCCACCAATAGTTATATTCAAAAGACACAGGATGAAGAGATCGGTCATGAACAGAAAGCCAACAAAAAAAAATGTTGAGATAGTTTATCAGGAGAAGTTGTCCAAAAAGGTACCCATGAAGAACATAGAAGAGTTACAGGCACCGTACTTCCGTAAGGGCCAACATGCGTCCTTTGGGGAGCTCGTGGCATTTATCCAGGAGAAAGTAGATCAAGAAGAGCTAAGGCCAAAACGGGCAAACGTTCTTTTGGCATTCAGCACATTTTATTGTGCCCAGAGAGATGAGGAATTAATGAGGCAGGAGGCCAAAGTGATACAAGATTTTAAAAGAACTACAAGTAAAAGAGATTCAAAGTGAAAGAACAAAGGGCAAAAGAGATACAGGATTTAAAAGAATTGCAAGTAAAAGAGATACAACTAAAAGAAAAAGCAATTCAAGGTATAAAACAACAAAAGGAAGAAAGCCTCCAACTCGTAAAGCAGTTAAGAGGGACAAATACTGCATTGAAGACAAGAAATTGGTCAATTAAACCACGGTATTAGACAATTAGAAAGAGGGGCCGAACAGGCAGCTTCATTGCTACAACAACAAATTCTCTCAAATTTAAATGCGACAGCAGCCGTCGTTGAAGCAAATGAAAACAAATTAGAGTTAAAAAATATAAATTGGAAAACTTGGGGCTCCAGCAAGAGATAGAAGATGCTAGGGGTGCATTAAGGGAAGTAATTAAGAAGCCACATAGGGATGCCTGAAATATTGATCAGGACAGGCACAATTTCATGTTTAACATTATCATACAATAATTCCCCTTCGTTGTACATTACAATCCCATTCTCTGGTCCCTTAGTAGTTATGGGACAAGGCAGTTCCTCGGGCAATGTAGTGGTTCTTATGGGGCGCGGTGTCGGAGAGAGTGAGAAGCATACATACAATGATATTGCAGCCACCCCCACCTCCTCGTAGTACCCACACAGCCCCATTCCCTTCTTGCAGATGACCGATTGCTGGGACTGTCCCGGAGGCGCGCAAATTATGCCGAAAGTACATTCATCGGGCCCTTTGACATCCCTCCGTTTAATGCATCTGCTCCTTATACCCGTGGAGCACTGTACACATACCCGGTCCTTATTAGGATTTACTTGTAACCATGCATTAAAATAAGTCCTGTCCTTGCTCCAATCTTTAGTCGCTGGGACACATACTCCGTCCGTCAAATTGAATAAAACTCCATAGTTCATGTGATTGTTTATTTCCAGCGTGCTCTGCTGTCCATCGGTGTTGCCCAGGGTACGTGCATGTCGCAGGGCTATCCATATTACGAGTAGCGCCGTTCGTATTCCCATTCTGGTAAGTATTATCTGTAGTTTTAAACAGACGGCCTGGTCGTCACCAGTGGTTAAGTTTTTTTGCTCTACAAATGTCCCGGTCACCCTGCGAAATCAGAAGCACAAGGTTACAATCGAACCATTTCGAGCTGAATCTGTAGGACGTGCGTCCATGTCTTTACCCACTTAAATATTACCCAAACTCCTACTATCACCAAGGCCAAAGCTATTCCTCCGAACACCCCTTCCAAAAGGGTGTCTAACCACTCCTGGTATTTTACAGCATACCATTCCGTCTCGTCTAGGCGTATCACCCTTGGTTCAGCCATTATCCTTCTGAGTTATACCTTTTTAATTGCGACCAGTGCTTCCACCGGCCTTTTCCTCTCATGTCGACACATGCACATGTGTCGCTAGTCAAAATGATGTCATACGGTCCGGTCCACCTTGGGGCAAACCCCGTCCTGTGGGGGTTGACTTGTACCAACACTTTGTCGCCTACCTGTGGGATCCCTTGTTTTGGGTCTCCAAGTCCCGTATGGTCTGTTGCTCTACCACCTCTTTCCTTAGTTCCTTTAGCTGTGAATCTAATTGTTTTACATATTGTTTAATCCGATCTCATAAAGGCCCCATGTCCTCTCCCCCCGTTATGACGCCTTCGGGAAGTCTCATGGCCCTCCCCGTCATTAATTCAAAGGGGGTCAGGCCTGTGGTCCGGTTAGGGGTAGCCCTAAGTCTCATTAATATACAGGGTAAAACATCCACCCATCCCTTCCTGGTCTCAGTTATGGCTTTGGCAATTGCTGTCTTGAGGGTACGGTTCATTCGCTCAACCATTCCTGAGCTCTGGGGGTGGTATGGGATGTGGAACCATTGTCGGATTCCGAGCAGACCACATGCCCGCTTCATGACCTGTCCTGTAAAGTACGTCCCCTGGTCTGAGTCAATTTGAAGGGGCACTCCCCACCGTGGGATTATGTCGAATGCGAGAATCTGCGCTACCGTGGGTGGGAAAAACCTCAACCCACCTGGTAAACTGATCGATAATAACCAGGCAGTATTTCTTTCCCCGACTGTTGGGTAGGGGCTCTGTGAAATCAATTTGTAGATTCTCCCACGGGCCCCTGGGACGTGTCTGATGCGCCATTTTGACCTTTATGGGTCTGCCTGGATTATGCTGTGCGCATACTATGTCGTGCTGGCAATGCTTGGCTACGTCTCGCCCTACCCCGGCCCACCACCAGTCTTTGAGTAGACGGCTCAGCATTCCGTCTCGCCCAGTGTGGTCCGGCTCGTGGTGTAGCCGGAGTAGTTCGGTTTGGATTGAGGACGGAGCGACTACTTGTAATCCCTTTCTCCATACCCCGTCCTCTCCAATATCCCTTTGCTTTCCCATTGCGACCGTTCCTCCGAGCTACTTTCTTCCTGTACCTTACGGATATTCAGCTCTCCTGGTCCTATCACGGCCACTTTAATTATCTGGGGCTCATCTTCTTCCGCTGCGCTCCTAGCTGCTTGATCTGCCAGCATGTTTCCCCGCTGTTCCCTGGTCTCTGCCCTTTGATGGCTGCTTGATCTGCCAGCATGTTTCCCCGCTGTTCCCTGGTCTCTGCCCTTTGATGGCTGCTTGATCTGCCAGCATGTTTCCCCGCTGTTCCCTGGTCTCTGCCCTTTGATGGCTGCTTGATCTGCCAGCATGTTTCCCCGCTGTTCCCTGGTCTCTGCCCTTTGATGCGCCTTGATCTTTATTACTGCTGCCGCCGCAGGTCTTTTAACGGCTTTTACCAATTCCCGAACTATATTCTCGTGTTTAATGTGTCCCCCCCTGAAGTTATGTATCCAGTCTACTCCAGGCTATCATGTAGTCGTGTACTACCCCGAATGCGTACCGGCTGTCAGTATAAACATTTACACGCTTCCTCTTTGCCCATTTGAGGGCTTCGGTCAACGCTACCAGCTCCGCCACTTGGGCGGACACTGTTCCTTCCAGTGCCCCTCACAGGAGGGTGGCACCGTCCTGGTCTACCACGCCCCATCCGGTGCGGAATTGCCCGTCAATATATCGTCAGGACCCATCAACGTAAAGGGTTAAATCGGGGTCGATCAGAGGTTCATCGGCTATTCCCCCTTCTGTTCCTTCGTCTATCTCAGTTTTGCAGCTATGGGGTTCACCTTCGGTCACTATTCCCTCCGCGGGATTAAAACCTATATCCCTGATTACTTGTATGGACTGGTCTTTGGGTAATAGTACTGCCTCCCAGGTAGCTCGTCGCGCATCTGACACTGTTTTTAACCTCCCGGTGTTTAGTAATTCCACTATGGTGTGCTTCGTGTGTATGATTAGCTGCCCCGACATCGTGACTGGTTCGCATATTCTTGCAGCCCAAGCGGCACAGTCGAGGGCAGCCACACACCGATGAAGTCCCTTCACTACCGGGGACTCTTGTGTTGAGTAATACACTACTGGTCTCATTACCCCTCCTTTTTCCTGGGTTATGACGGCGCTATAGAAACCTCCCTCGAGATCATAATATACATGGAACGGCTTCGTCATGTCAGGTAGCTTCAGCGCCGGGGCTGCCAATAATTCGGCTTTTAATTTCCCATAGGCTTCCTCTTGCTCCAATCCCCACTCTACCTGTTCCGTTCCTGGTTTTCCTCCCCTCACTAGTTGCTGAATGGGTTCGGCCATATTCGCAAATTGAGGAATGAAATTCCTGCAATAGTTGAACAAGCCCATCACCTGTCGCACTGCCCGCACCGTAGTTGGTCGGGGCATATCAGCGATGGCTGTCTTTCGGTCTGCTGGAAGGGTCTTTTTCCCCTGACTGATATCGTGTCCCAGATATCGAACCATGGCTTGCCCGATCTGTGCCTTTTTTGGATTTATTTGAAAACCTGCCTTGTCTAGAGTCCTTAAAACCGTGGCTACGGCCCCTAAGTGCTCTCGGTCGCTTGATGAGGCTATCAAGATGTCATCCACGTACTGAAGGATTGTGCTATTGTAAGGGGTTAAGTTACACTGTTCCAAGGCATTACTCATGACTCGGTGGAAAATGTTCGGACTGTTATGGAATCCCTGAGGGAGTCGGGTCCATGTGTATTGTCTGCCTCTGGCGGTAAATGCGAATCTTTCCTGAGACGCAGGGTCCAGCGGGATTGACCAAAATCCGTTAGCAATATCTAAAACGGTGAAAATCCTGTGTTCCGGATTCAGACCGTTGAAGATAGTCGCTGGGCTGGCCACAATCGGGTGTTCCCTGGGCGTTACTTTATTTAGGGCTGTGTAATCTATCGTTAGTCGGTAACTCTCATCCGGCTTTTTAACTGGCCACATCGGGGAGTTCGTGACTGACACGGTCTGTCGTAATATGCCTTGGTCTACCAGGGCTTCTATTATTTCCTCAGTGGCCCGCATGGCCTCTGATTTGATAGGGTACTGCTTGTGGGGGGGGGTGTACCGGTCCCGTTACCTTCTCCGGTGTCATGTCAATAAGCCCACAGTCCTGTTTGCTTTTTGCCCAAACTCCCGGAATAGCCTGACACAGCAATCCCAACATCCCATCCTTAGACCAGTCTCTCGTCAAGGTGCCTGTTTTACCTAATGTGGCTATATTTTTTACTAGGGCCCATCTCCTGGCCACTTTATCCTTATACCCTTTCTTAGTTTTCCAGGTTACCCGCCTTCGCTGTGCATCCACTATGGTGCCTAATTCGCGGAGTAGGTCCATCCCTAATATAGTGCCCTCTGAGTTTTGACATACCCAGAACTGGACCGGTACCATTATACCGTCCATCTCTAGCACTTGTGTTTCACTTTGATATGCCGTGGTCCTGCCCCTCCCTACCCCTTGGATTATGATGGATCTTCGGGTAGTGGGTAGGTCTAGATTCGTTAGGGATACCGACGCCCCGGTATCTATCAACATATCGCATCGCCGGCCCCCTAACGATGCGTTGATCCACATACGGGCATCGGGTTCTTGGCTGGGGGCCGATGCGATTCATTGAGGATTCGTCTGCTTCTGGGTCAGCTGCTGTATAATGTCCAGCAGCTGCTGATTCCCGAGGGCACTAACGTCTGGGGCTCTTTCATTGGGGTTTTGTCCCATTTTAGGTCCCCGTTGCGGTCCCTTCCCTTCCTTGCCACCTCCCTTGGCCCAACAGTCCTTTGACTCGTGACCTAGTCCGTCACAGTTCCTACACTTTTTGCGTCCGTCGCGTTTTGGGGCTCTACACTCGGCGCGGCGATGTCCCGTTTTGTTGCAATTATAGCATGTCTCAGCCGCCTTTTTGTTGGTGGCCGCGCAGAGCTCCGCTGTACTGGCGGCTATTTTGGACCTTTGTTGATTGTCTACCGAGGTCGCCCAACTTTCCAGATCATCAAAATTATTATAGACCACTAAGCCTGTTTTTAGGATGGCTTGGTGTGCAGAGCTTAGTCCGTCCTTATACAACTGTAGGAAGGCTGGGTTCTGCCGGTCTGCGTCCGGTACTCCGCTATGTGCTAAGAACGCCTCAAATTTCCTAACCCCGTACTCTTGTGCCCGTTCGTCCTTCTTTTGCACTACTTCCACTATAGAGTTCCAGTTTACAGGAACCTGGCCTAAAACGAGTGTCACGTTCGCTTTGAATGCTGTCATAGAAACATAGAAACATAGAAACATAGAAAATAGGTGCAGGAGTAGGCCATTCAGCCCTTCTAGCCTGCACCGCCATTCAATGAGTTCATGGCTGAACATGAAACTTCAGTACCCCATTCCTGCTTTCTCGCCATACCCCTTGATCCCCCGAGTAGTAAGGACTTCATCTAACTCCCTTTTGAATATATTTAGTGAATTGGCCTCAACAACTTTCTGTGGTAGAGAATTCCACAGGTTCACCACTCTCTGGGTGAAGAAGTTTCTCTTCATCTCGGTCCTAAAGGGCTTACCCCTTATCCTTAGACTCTGACCCCTGGTTCTGGACTTCCCCAACATTGGGAACATTCTTCCTGCATCCAACCTGTCCAAACCCGTCAGAATTTTAAACGTTTCTATGAGGTCCCCTCTCACTCTTCTGAACTCCAGTGAATACAAGCCCAGTTGATCCAGTCTTTCTTGATAGGTCAGTCCCACCATCCCGGGAATCAGTCTGGTGAATCTTCGCTGCACTCCCTCAATAGCAAGAATGTCCTTCCTCAAGTTAAGAGACCAAAACTGTACACAATACTCCAGGTGTGGCCTCACCAAGGCCCTGTACAACTGTAGTAACACCTCCCTGCCCCTGTACTCAAATCCCCTCGCTATGAAGGCCAACATGCCATTTGCTTTCTTAACCGCCTGCTGTACCTGCATGCCAACCTTCAATGACTGATGTATCATGACACCCAGGTCTCGTTGCACCTTCCCTTTTCCTAATCTGTCACCATTCAGATAATAGTCTGTCTCTCTGTTTTTACCACCAAAGTGGATAACCTCACATTTATCCACATTATACTTCATCTGCCATTCATTTGCCCATTTACCTAACCTCTCCAAGTTACTCTGCAGCCTCATAGCATCCTCCTCGCAGCTCACACTGTCACCCAACTTAGTGTCATCCGCAAATTTGGAGATACTACATTTAATCCCCTCGTCTAAATCATTAATGTACAATGTAAACAGCTGGGGCCCCAGCACAGAACCTTGCGGTACCCCACTAGTCACTGCCTGCCATTCTGAAAAGTACCCATTTACTCCTACTCTTTGCTTCCTGTCTGACAACCAGTTCTCAATCCACGTCAGCACACTACCCCCAATCCCATGTGCTTTAACTTTGCACATTAATCTCTTGTGTGGGACCTTGTCGAAAGCCTTCTGAAAGTCCAAATATACCACATCAACTGGTTCTCCTTTGTCCACTTTACTGGAAATATCCTCAAAAAATTCCAGAAGATTTGTCAAGCATGATTTCTCTTTCACAAATCCATGCTGACTTGGACCTATCATGTCACCATTTTCCAAATGCGCTGCTATGACATCCTTAATAATTGATTCCATCATTTTACCCACTACTGATGTCAGGCTGACCGGTCTATAATTCCCTGTTTTCTCTCTCCCTCCTTTTTTAAAAAGTGGGGTTACATTGGCTACCCTCCACTCCATAGGAACTGATCCAGAGTCAATGGAATGTTGGAAAATGACTGTCAATGCATCCACCATTTCCAAGGCCACCTCCTTAAGTACTCTGGGATGCAGTCCATCAGGCCCTGGGGATTTATCGGCCTTCAATCCCATCAATTTCCCCAACACAATTTCCCAACTAATAAAGATTTCCCTCAGTTCCCCCTCCTTACTAGACCCTCTGACCCCTTTTATATCCGGAAGGTTGTTTGTGTCCTCCTTAGTGAATACTGAACCAAAGTACTTGTTCAATTGGTCTGCCATTTCTTTATTCCCGTTATGACTTCCCCTGATTCTGACTGCAGGGTCCTACGTTTGTCTTTACTAACCTTTTTCTCTTTACATACCTATAGAAACTTTTGCAATCCGTCTTAATGTTCCCTGCAAGCTTCTTCTCGTACTCCATTTTCCCTGCCCTAATCAAACCCTTTGTCCCCCTCTGCTGAGTTCTAAATTTCTCCCAGTCCCCAGGTTCGCTGCTATTTCTGGCCAACTTGTATGCCACATCCTTGGCTTTAATACTATCCCTGATTTCCCTAGATAGCCACGGTTGAGCCACCTTCCCTTTTTTATTTTTACGCCAGACAGGAATGTAGAATTGTTGTAGTTCATCCATGCGGTCTCTAAATGTCTGCCATTGCCCATCCACAGTCAACCCCTTAAGTATCATTCGCCAATCTATCCTAGCCAATTCACGCCTCATACCTTCAAAGTTACCCTTCTTTAAGTTCTGGATCATGGTCTCTGAATTAACGTTTCATTCTCCATCCTAATGCAGAATTCCACCATATTATGGTCACTCTTCCCCAAGGGGCCTCGCACAATGAGATTGCTAATTAATCCTCTCTCATTACACAACACCCAGTCTAAGATGGCCTCCCCCTTAGTTGGTTCCTCGACATATTAGTCTAAAAAAACCATCCCTTATGCACTCCAGGAAATCCTCCTCCACCGTATTGCTTCCAGTTTGGCTAGCCCAATCTATGTGCATATTAAAGTCACCCATTATAACTGCTGCACCTTTATTGCATGCACCCCTAATTTCCTGTTTGATGCCCTCCCCAACATCACTACTACTGTTTGGAGGTCTGTACATAACTCCCACTAACGTTTTTTGCCCTTTGGTGTTCTGCAACTCTACCCATATAGATTCCACATCATCCAAGCTAATGTCTTTCCTAACTATTTGCATTAATCTCCTCTTTAACCAGCAATGCTACCTCACTTCCTTTTCCTTTTATTCTATCCTTCCTGAATGTTGAATACCCCTGGATGTTGAGTTCCCAGCCCTGATCATCCTGGAGCCACGTCTCCGTAATCCCAATCACATCATATTTGTTAACATCTATTTCCACAGTTAATTCATCCACTTTATTGCGGATACTCCTTGCATTAAGACACAAAGCCTTCAGGCTTGTTTTTTTAACACCCTTTGTCCTTTTAGAATTTTGCTGTACAGTGGCCCTTTTTGTTCTTTGCCTTGGGTTTCTCTGCCCTCCACTTTTCCTCATCTCCTTTTTGTCTCCCTCTGTCTCTCTGCATTGGTTCCCATCCCCCTGCCATATTAGTTTAACTCCTCCCCAACAGCACTAGCAAACACTCCCCCTAGGACATTGGTTCCGGTCCTGCCCAGGTGCAGACCGTCCGGTTTGTACTGGTCCCACCTCCCCCAGAACCGGTTCCAATGCCCCAGGAATTTGAATCCCTCCCTGCTGCACCACTGCTCAAGCCACGTATTCATCTGCGCTATCCTGCGATTCCTACTCTGACTAGCACATGGCACTGGTAGCAATCCCGAGATTACTACTTTTGAGGTCCTACTTTTTAATTTAGCTCCTAGCTCCTTAAATTCGTTCCGTAGGACCTCATCCCTTTTTTTTACCTATGTCGTTGGTACCAATGTGCACCACGACAACTGGCTGTTCTCCCTCCCATTTCAGAATGTCCTACACCCGCTCCGAGACATCCTTGAGCCTTGCACCAGGGAGGCAACATACCATCCTGGAGTCTCGGTTGCGGCCGCAGAAACGCCTATCTATTCCCCTCACCATTGAATCCCCTATCACTATCGCGCTCCCACTCTTTTTCCTGCCCTCCTGTGCAGCAGAGCCAGCCACGGTGCCATGAACTTGGCTGCTGCTGCCCTCCCCTGATGAGTCATCCCTCCCAACAGTACTTAAAGCGGTGTATCTGTTTTGCGGGGGATGACTACAGGGGACCCCTGCACTACCTTCCTTGCACTACTCTTCCATTCCCTATCTGGCTGTGGACCCTTCTCCTGCGGTAAGACCAACTCACTACACGTGATACTCACGTCATTCTCAGCATCGTGGATGCTCCAGAGTGAATCCACCCTCAGCTCCAATTCCGCAACGCGGACCGTCAGGAGCTCGAGGCGGATACACTTCCCGCACATGTAGTCGTCAGGGACACCGGAAGTGTCCCTGAGTTCCCACATGGTACAGGAGGAGCATAACACCCGACCGAGCTCTCCTGCCATGACTTAACCCTTAGATACACTTAAATTGGCAACAACAATGTTAAAAGTTACTGACTAATATAAAAAAGAAAAAGAAAAACTACTTACCAATCACCAGTCAATCACTTACCCCCTAGGCTGTGACGTCACCTTTCTGTTTCTTTCTACTTCTTTTTTGCCTTCTCCCTGTAGCTGCACAAGTACGCCTCTCGCCGACCCCGGACTCACGCCTCAGCGACCACGAACTCCCCGCTGCCTGCTTGTCTCCTGCTGTTGCCTAGTAGCAGACAGGTCGGTACACCAGGTACCACTTCGGTAATCATTATGTAGTCTGTCCCAGTAGTTTTCTGGCATTTTAATCCTAACTATACCAGCGATATCTTGATTGTGGAGCTGGTGGCAAATTGTCATTTCCTTGAGCTTCTGCCAGAAGGTTGCATTGCTATGGCGGGGTATTAGGGGTGGCAGTTTGTCTAACAACTGCATCGTGTCCCCGGGGGTCAACGATGTGTATGTTATTCGTGTTTGTGCGGGCATGGCGGGACTGCCATGACGTCTTGCTTCTGCTGGGATCTCGGGTATGTGTTCCACCTTTAGCGGCGCGATCTGGGCCGGGTTTATTGTGGCATATGGGGGTGGTAAGACGCCCCCTTTAACTGAGTCGCAACTATCCGTTTCATTCCCTAGGCATTCCCAATCTTCCTTACTAGGTGGTGGACTTGGGCTATTTATGGTCAGGACTGGCAAAACTGTCTGTCCGTTTTCAACAGTTACTTGCTTTCTTTTTGTTTGCACATACTGGTTAACTTCCTCTGTTAACTTTACATGGGCTCGCAGTATCAAAACTACTGTCTTCTCCTTTTTGTCTTTCTTTTCTTTCTCCCACCATTCCCTTTCCTTTGCTGGCAGTTCCTGAGGATTCCACCCTGCTTTAATCATTTTTTCAATTAGCTTCTTTTGTTTTTCCGCCAGGTGGCGGGTAAGCGACCTTTCTGGTCCCCACTCAAGGTTACTTGTTTTCATGGCCATTCCTGGGTAGGAGTAGTACCGTTAGTAATCTACTCTCAGAGGTCCGCTTTCTTCCTAGCGCAACTTGTAGTAGATCGTCTCTGGGCTACTGTCAGGTCACAAGTTCTGCTGTTACACAAACTTATACAATTCTTAAAACGCGTTTAAGCAATTCCCGCAGTGCTCTACGTATCCTTAACGACTACCTACCACCGCTCTGCCCATTGGTCCGACCCTGTTCACAGGTTTGGATTCCGTTAGCCGCTGTACACCGCTTGGTTCTACCCCGGGGTATATCTCAAATTACACTGCTGGGTCCAGAAGATGTCTTTCAGTATCACAATCCCACAGTGTTCCCGGCACCTACTTAATTCCTGGCCGTCACGTGGGACTGAAGTCCTCTTAATTCAGGCTCAGGCTAGGTGTTTGAGATATTGGACCGTCTCCTCGTGTCGATCAACCAACATCCACCTTCCGCACCCTTTATTTTGTTTAAGATATACTCACCCGGTTTCTCCAAGAGCGTCAGCACCCCTGAAATCCTGTTCGTGACGCCACTGTTAGCGTGAATGTTTTCTCAGAAGAATCACTCAACACTCAGAGTCGGTTCCAACGCCAATGCGGCCTTTATTAACGCCAGCGGGGAGAGAAGCCTGGATCCAGTCCTGAGACTTCCTCCCCGCTGGCGTTAATAAAGGCCGCATTGGCGTTGGAACCGACTCTGAGTGTTGAGTGATTCTTCTGAGAAAACATTCACGCTAACAGATACCTTGGAGACACAAGAGCCAATTGTAGCCGTAGTAACCACTTCTTTATGACGTAATACGCATGGTCACATCGCCAGTAACCATCGTGACTCACAGCCCATATCTTGTGCTGACGCCACGGCGTGTAGCCACAAGTTGGGGCCCATTAATGATGAAGATGACCCCCTGGAAGTTAATAGGAGGTGGGCAAATTTCAGGAGGGGTCACTCCGAGTTAGAAGAGAGAGACTTAACACGAGTCCTCCTCTTCCCTAAAAGATAATCTGCCAAATGCAGTCCTCCAGCCTGGCACAGCGGCCGATGCACTCATGACCGAGATCCTAAACCATTTAGGGATCCAAAACTTGAACTTAGTGGCTCTGCACCAAGCAGTGCCCAGAAGAGACCCCTAGAGCCTTCAGTAATCGCCTGTACGATATCTATCAACATACCCAGAACCAGGCACCCGCAAATGCTACAGTAGGAAAGAATCAGGAATAATTTAAATCAATGTTCCCGACCCAACTGCACTCTTTAGTTAAAACCACACTGGCCATAGCCATGAGGCCCACCAATCAGAGGACAGATATAGAGACCAGTGCTCAAATAGCCTGGGAGATTTTTTATTTATTTCAAAATATACTTTATTCATATAAAAATTTGCACAATACATTCGAAAGCAGTTCAGTACATTTGGATGCGGTCAGCAATTCCATACATTACATTTGGATGCTGACCGCAGTTCCGTTCAATACATTTCTTTACTTTACATTTCAAGGTACAATTCATACAATCCAGAATACATTGTGGTACGTTCATCAAGTTACATTACATGTGTCACCATACGGGACACAGTGAGGGTACAGTTACATTTCTTTCCAACATGCATTACACAACAGAACTTGCATTATACGTGGCACTACATAGGTGTTTGCAGATCATGGTGCTCTATGTATGCAAAAGGTTTACCATTGCAGCCCGGGAAGAGTTTTATACTGATACCAGCCCCTGGGTTTACCGTGGCGGAAGGGCTTTAAACTGTGGCTCTTCCCCACCGTGGCTTTGCGGCGGCTGCACCAATTTTTAGTGCGTCCCTCAGCACGTAGTCCTGGATCTTGGATTGCGCCAGTCTGCAACACGAAGACGTGGACATCTCCTTGCTCTGGAAGACCAGCAAGTTTCGGCAAGACCAAAGTGCATCTTTCACCGAGTTGATAGCCTGGGAGATGGTAAAAGACCAGTTAAAGGTGAAGTCACCACCCACTGCAAATAAACCAGTGTCAACAGTGGAGGGATCTCGAAACTACCCCTTTAAGTGACAGTGTTTTAATTGTAAGAAGGTAGGCCACCTAGCAAAAGACTGCAGCAGACCCAGACCGGCACCAAACCATGATGCAACGCATAGATACTTCCCGAGGGATGAACCCAAACCCTCTGGGATGGAACAACAATTGGCTCCGTTAGTAACCCTTCTAAAGAAGGATGAATCCAAGCCCTCTGGGACAGAGCAACGATTGGACCAGTTGATAACCCTCAAAGAAACCCAAATTGCCACGGGAAGGATGCAAAATAATTTACCGGTGCACACAATCGTCGATGCACACGCATTAGAGAGACCCATTCCAGGGTCGACCCTATGACTGGGTTCAGCCCCCAAAGATTGGTCAGAAGTGGGGTTCCGACGTGTGATTATCGATACTGGCTCAGCTGTTACCATCATCCACACCCCATACCCTATACAACCACTATGTATACAGGGAAGGCCACTGAACTTCATTTGGGAGGTCTCACCTGTAAGGTCCCAACGCCGATGCTGATGACCACCCCAACGGAAGGGAAATTGTAGGGACTGATGTGTTGGATCAGTATGGCGGCATGATGGATTATAATCAGGAATGTGTTTAGATGGGATTGAGAGATAAAGCAGGAGTGATAGAAATTTCAGATGCTGCAGTACTGCTGGCAACTGACAGCATGGAGGAGCATCTGTCCCTTTTGCACGAACTTTTGACATTGTTGGCTCAGGCGGGACTAAAGGTGAATGAATCCCTGTACGGCCCAATTTGTGAAAGAACGGGTCACTGTTCTAGGAGTGTTCATTTCTCCAGAGGGATCATCCCCCAACTCTCACAAGGTGGAGATAATACAGCGACTGCCATTACCCACTTCCAAAACAGCCCTACAATCATTCTTGGGTTTGGTGGGGTACCAAAGGAACTTTATCCTATGCTTTGCAGAGCGTGCAAAGCCCCTGTATAATTTAATAAAACTGCAGGGTGATGACATACGCCCGGCATGGACTGATGCTCACACCCATTCCGTGGCTAAATTAAAAACTGCAGTGATACAGGCCGCATGTCTGATCCCTCCTGATCCCACTCACCCCTTCCATTTGGAGGTTGGGGCCACAGAACAAAGCCTCACTGCAGTTCTATGCCGAACGTGAGCTGATCGACTACAGTCCATTGCATATGCGTCTCGAATCCTGCAGGGGGCAGAAAAAACCGTATACCGCTAGCGAGCGCCATCTACTGGCTGTCTTCTGGTCGTACATCACTTTATCTTTATTACTGGGTTGCAGGCTACAATCCTGCACAGTGGACACACACCTCTGAAACTACTGATGAAACCGGGAGATTCGCTAGCTTCCTCGCAGCGCCTCAACAAATGGACATTGGAATTTATGGAAAGAGACATTGATAACATTTCCAAACCCACCACCTTGCTGCCAGTTTCTGATCTATGAGGGGGACCGCACGAATATCCGTTACCCCTGATTAACTTTGAGACCCATCCTGTGCAAAAAGAGCCCATACAGGGTGCCCCAGATGTCTATATCGATGGGTCCTCTTATCACATTGAGGGATCCCCTCACACTAGGTATGCTGTGGCATTGCCAGAAAGAACCATCCAGCGAAGATGCAACAGACAGTCTTCATAATATGCAGAAATCACTGCACTTCTAACTGCTGTGAAGGAAACCTCAGATAGACCCGTGAATATTTGGTCCAATTGTGCCTATGCTATAAACACCATGCTCTCCTTGCACCCATACCACAAAAATGACCATCGTACGATAGACGATAAGGCCCTGGTCCATGGGCCCTGGTTACGCCTGCTCTGGTCATACCTTAAACAGCGATCCCAGCTCTGCTCCATAGGAAAGGTAGCAGCCCAAAGAAAAGGTGGTCCACATAGTGAGGGAAATTCCAGAGCAGCCAAAGAAGCTGCAATTGATGGGGAGATAGAGGATTATAGTTGTTGAGCCCTGCAATACTGTTAGCAAGGCCTCCCCAACAGATCACCTAGATTTAAAATCCCTGCAGCAGCAATACTGGTCATATGCTGTTGTAAGACCCTTTCCTCAACCAACAGTCTGGGCTCCCAATACCATACTAGCCACTGGCCCTGACTCAGATGAGCAGTTGCTGATGTTCGAAAGAAAGCCAAACGCCTGCCCGGTGGTGTGTTCTCCATCAGATGTGGGTCAGGAACTGCTCTCCCTCTTTCACTCCCACCTCACAGCAGGGCACTATTCGGCCCTAGTAACCTTCTGTAAGGTAGCATCCACAACTTGGTGGCCTTCCATAAGGGAAACAATCAACCAATACGTGACACCATGCCTACCGTACCTGCAACACAATCCTCCCCCATGCACTAACCGAGCCTTGCTTCAAAGCGCACCCCGACCTCAAGGGCCATGAACTCACCTCCAGATAGACTTCATTGGGCCACTTCCATAGGTGCAAGGCAATTTTCAGCATGCCCTAGTTGTGGTGGATCAATTCACTAAATGGATCGAAGTATTCCCCTGCTGCTCCAACACCACAATCGCAGCAGCCAAAACACTATTGAATCATGTGGTTTGTAGGTGGGGAGGACCAGTACAAGTGGACAGCGATCAAAGTTCACAATTTACCGGTAACATTTTTACCCATCTGCAGGAAATGTTGTGGACAAAACATAAATTACATATTGCTCACCACGCCCAGTCATTCGGAGGGGTCGAAAGGGGGAACAGGACCCTCAAGTTAATGGTAAAAAAATTGTGCACGGACCACCCCACTCAATGGGCTAACGTGCTGCCAATGTGCTTAATGGCAATGAGGTCCACACCTCATAGAACAGGGGTCTCTCCATATCAGGACATGACAGGGTAGCTCATGAGAACACCAGGCCAGCTAACACTAACAGGGATGAGTCCCCTGACAATGAAACCATGTAGTTCCAAGTGGCTGGAACAAGTGGTAGATCACACCGATCAGATCAATCGATTTGTGGCCACCAAATTGGGGAAGTCAAAAAGACAAATTAAAAGGTACTTTGACAAGAAAGTACGTCCCTTTGAATATGAGGTGGAAGACTCAGTAATGATTCCAAATTATGGGAAAAAGAAGCTGCCTTTGAGCCCAGGTGGTGGGGACCACATACGATTATAGACCGATTGAACCCCACGGTTTATTTGATTGTTACCGGGGAAAAAGGGTGTTAAGTACAAGAAGTGGTTTCATATTAATCAGTTAAAAACTGTCAAAGAGTAAATACTGCACTGATCTTGTTTCCCCACAGACCATGATACGGATCCTCACAATTGTCAGGACGATACCGGTCACGACCAAAGTCGAGGGAAGGTGGAGAAGCGGGAGCTGCAGCATGACTCACGAACATCATCAATCATCAATGTGCTTTGAGAAGCGACGGTGCACTGAAGATACGGGAAGGGGAGAGTCTCCGCTGGAGATGTTATGGTACTATAGTAAATGCACGTGTGGCATACACCTTATGAGGTGGGACTGAGTCAGGCCATCCACTTTTCTCTCTCTCTAAGTTTAAAACTCATTAAACAGCAGTCATCCACAGCACAGAAACATAAACAGCAGAGCTATCAGAACCCTCTCATGTTTATAATATGAGCCCTGAGGAGGCGTGAATTGGCTAGAATAGACTGGCAAACGATACTAAAAGGGTTGACAGTGCATAAGCAATGGCAAACGTTTAAAGATCACATGGATGAACTTCAGCAAATGTACATCCTTGTCTGGAGTAAAAATAAAACTGGGAAGGTGGCTCAACCATGGCTAACAAAGGAAATTAAGGATAGTGTAAAAGCCAAGGAAGAGGCATATAAATTGGCTAGAAAAAGCAACAAACTTGAAGACTGCGAGAAATTTAGAATTCAACAGAGGAGGACTAAGGGTTTAATTAATAGAGTACGAGCGGAAGCTTGCAGGGAATATAAAAACTGACTGCAAAAGCTTCTATAAATATGTGACGAGAAAAAGATTAGTTAAGACAAACGTAGGTCCCTTGCAGGCAGATTCAGGTGAAATTATAATGGGGAACAAAGAAATGGCAGACCAACTGAACCAATACTTCGGTTCTGTCTTCACGAAGGAAGATACAAATAACCTTCCAAAGGTACTCTGGGACAGTGGGTCGAGTGAGAAAGAGGAACTGAAGGATTATTAGGCAGGAAATTGTGTTAGGGAAATTGATGGGATTGAAGGCCGATAAATCCCCAGGGCCTGATAGTCTGCATCCCAGAGTGCTCAAGGAAGTGGCCCTAGAAATAGTGGTCTTCTGAGGAAGGACGTTCTTGCTACTGAGGGAGTGCAGCGAAGGTTCACCAGACTGATTCCAGGGATGGCTGGGCTGTCATATGAGGAGAGACTGGATCAACTGGGCCTTTATTTACTGGAGTTTAGAAGGATGAGAGGGGATCTCATAGAAACATATAAACAGGACTGGACAGGTTAGATGCGGGAAGAATGTTCCTGATGTTGGGGAAGTCCAGAACCAGGGGACATAGTCTTAGGATAAGGGGTAGGCCATTTAGGACTGAGATGAGAAGAAACTTCTTCACTCTCAGAGTTGTTAAACCTGTGGAATTCCCTGCCGCAGAGAGTTGTTGATGCCAGTTCACTGGATATATTGAAGAGGGAGTTAGATATGGCTCTTACGGTTAAGAGGATCAAAGGGTATGGAGAGAAAGCAGGAAAGGGGTACTGAAGGAATGATCAAATATGATCTTATTGAATGGCGGTACAGGCTCGAAGGGCCGAATGGCCTACTCCTGCACCTATTTTTCTATGTTTCTATAAGGAGTCAATAAGGATATTTCCCCCTCAAGGCGGGGAGTCTGTAAGAATAAAAGTGTTTAGTAATGATAAAATTGATTCTATATATATATGTTAAAAGTGTAGATTATACAGAAAGGCTGCAGTGTTGAAACAAAATGGATGACTTCCCCAAGTTCATGTCTCCATGGCTTTGAAACTCACCAAACTAGAAAAGGTGTTAAATGGAAAGCCATTAACCTAATCAATGAATTTCACCAGCCCTCCAGACAGACACATGTATGAGGAGAAGCCAATCAGGGATGGCCCTGGAACCAAGATACAATCCTGAGGCTTCCTGAGAAACAATGGCCTTAAGGAGTATAGTAAGTTAAGCCAAAGATTGCTGGCTCTCTGCAAAAGTAGGACCTCCCTCTACAGACCAAGAAGCAGGCCGTGTGCTTTACCAGAGGGAAGTGACGTATACCTTTTTATAAATCATTATTGTAATATTGTATCTGTTGTAACTAAGTCGATCCGTAGGATAGCTGACGACTTCTGATAAATGTGCATGTGTGTGTGTTTAATAAACTGTTCCAAATTGTTTTAAAAGAATCAGTCTCACTGTCAATTTAACACCAGAGATTTAGAAATCTTACATAACACAAGTTGTTGATACTGAATTTCAAAAAATGTACGAACCACAACTTTCTCCCTTTTTTAATGTACATCAAATGCATAAACTTACTATATTGAATACATATTTATTGAACAGGAAAGAAACAAACGTTAAGAAATAATCACTGAAATATGTGAATATGTTAATATATGTTAATATAGAAACAAGTACAATGACACTTAAAAAAATGACTTTTGGAAATAAAAATTAAAATATTACCAAAAAGCTATTCACTTCCAATTATATATAAATTATGCATTTTCAAAATCAAAATTTAAAATTCCATCATACAAATGCTTAATGTTAAATTATCTCCCATGTGTATCAAATTCCATCTCTTTCCATGATTTGGAAGCATTTCTTTTATATTGCTCAAGCTCCTGAAAAGATAAAGTAAAGATAAAATAAAATTAGAGAATTTTGTTTATTGGTTCAGCAACATCTAGGAATTAAAAACAACTGAATGATCTAATAATGTTTTAAAACAATAACACAAGTAGTAACTTACAAATCACAGGTATGATTTTATAAGCATCTACTTTAATGAGAGGCAGGTAGTTTATTTGTTCAGGAACCCAAACATTTAAACTACCAGTATAATTGGCCAAATGAAATCATCTTCCAGTGTTACTGTGACAAAAACATACTTTTAGTCTCTGAAATGTTTAACTTTACTACTAGAAACAACACACATGGGCTTAATTATGGTTTGTGAGCTAGGCTCCGCATTGCATTGCAAACAAAAGGGCAGAAATTCCGAGGAGGACTTCCCACGGGCAAAGCAATAAAGCATAGAAATAAAATGCGCACTTACCTGAAGCTGCTGCGCCCACTGGAACTCCCGATCCACAGGCCACCTCTCCCTGCGATGCGCAGCGCGTGCATGTAGGGACGTCCGCAGGAGTCATGTGTGCCTGGACACCCAATCACAGGTAAGTATTTTCTCATTCATTGTAATAGGTGTTTCGTAAGTTACGAAATTCCTATTACAATGAATGAGGAAAAACCCCAAAACTCACCAAAAATACATAAAATATTGAAAAAACACCTCACAATAAACTAATAGAAATTAAAAATGTTACACATGTTTTTTAAAGAAAAAAATTCCCAATTTTTAAAAAAAAAATTAGGGTTAGTATTTAAAATATTATCTGAGTGGGCAGGGTTTTAACATGTTTTTAAAATTTTTATTTTAATCATGTTTTTTCTATGTTTTTAAACTCTTATTCCTGTAAAAATAGGCTATGCGCCTGCTTTTTCAGGCGCAAGAGTTTTGAGGACATTTGCCATGCATGATATGGGTAAATAGCCCAAATTTCCACGTACAAATGTCCTCGTTCCAGATCTGTGGATGATCTGTCAAGCTCCAGCTTGACAGATAGGAAAAGCCGGTTTTCAGCGCATGCGCATTGTGCATTGAAAACCGGCTTTTACGATGCCTTCCCGGGTCCGTAGAAACTTCGTATGGGTCCGGGACATCGGAAATTCTGCCCCATTATTGCAAACTAAGGTCAGTTCAATGCATCGGGTGATGGTCCCTGAAACAAATGTGTTCTCACGTTAATACAAGCTGAATGAAAGCAATCAGTTCCACACACATAGATCAGTGTGTTAGCTGTGCAGCCACAGCCAGTGGGCTTGGTGTTACTTAAAGCTTTGGGCTAGTCTATGGAGGGAAGTTAGGCTCGAGTGAAGTTATATTTTATCTATCAAGGAAAAGGAAAGATATATTTGAGTATTACACTGTTAACTGTTCATTCATCGGTTTTATTTAAATAATCCATTAGTAGGTTCAAATGCCCGAGTCTCTGATTTGGTGAGTGAATATCTCATTTCACCTTTGAAGAAGATCTCGTAGCAGCACTTCATACATTCCGATAATTAGTGTACAGTGTAAGGGTTCTCTGCGATATCCTCTGGGCCTCAGTATTCTTCACCGAGATATTGAACAGAAAAAGGTACACTCCAGGCAATATGGAAAGCAAGGTTCACTTATAGAAGTGTCTGGGGGTATGGTAGCATTGAGGCTATGTTACTAGACTAGTAACCCAAAGGCCTGGATTAATGATCCGGAGACACAAGTTCAAATCACACCACAGCAACTGGGGAATTTAAATGCAGTTAATTAAGTAAATCTAGTACAGGGTGTCAGTAATGGTGACTATGAAAAAAAAACATCTGGTTCACTAATGTCCTTTCGGGAAGGAAATCTGCCGTCCTTACCCTATATATGACTCCAGGCTCAGCTATATGGCTGACTTTTAACGGCCCTCTTAAATGGCGTAACAAGCCACCAAGTTGTACCCAACAACACCGTGGGAGTACCTTCACCACACAGACGGCAGCAGTTCATGAAGGGCAAATGGGATGGCATGCATTTTTGAACATAAAAAAAAATTCTTTGCATGAATATCGGGTGGGTAGCATCGGACATGCAAACTTCTCCCATCAGTTTAACGCTCATACGGTGAAGATGAAAATTTACCCCATTTTGTTTGGAATTGTGGGTTTAAATCCCATCATTCCATGGAACCATTAGGGTGCCAAGTAAATTGTTTTAAAATGTACAAGTTTCGGTTACAAACAGTCTACTCACGCTTCCATGTTAACTTTCAACTATCATCACTACATCTATTGCTGAATATGGTACTAAAGATTAGCTAAACTTGAAGTCGCAACATCCTTACAGATTTGAATGGGACAAAACAAGAAATAAGGAACAATTTAGGAATGTTATACTTCCAGAAAGAAGGAAGGACATTTTTCACAAGTTGGATCCTAGTTTAAGGCTGAGCCTGCTGTTTTACCAACATACCTTAAATCTAACCAAAATTCAAATCTTTTGATGTGGAAGGCTCCAAGGAAGTTTGTTACTTGCTATTGCCTGCTATTGAAACTAAAAATGACAAATCTACCTCAGTACTCAGAAATCTTGATAAAATAACTTGGACTGGCATCAGAGCTGTGAATTTGTTTTTTTAAATGTGATTTGTATACTGTACTTTTATTGTGTAATTAAATGTAAACTAAAGTGAACTGTTACATACACAATTCATATAATGGATCATCAAAAGATAATTCAATGGGTTACTAAAGGTTATGAGGAAGCTTTTTTGTGATCTTACAGTATTATTGCACCTAATTAAATATTACTGTTTGCTTATCTTAAAAATGAAATTTGACACAGTTTAACCAGAGTGCAAACAAATATACACCCGCGAGAGGGTACTAAAGTGCAACAATAGTTGAGACAAAATAAACACCCATTTTTTTTTTTAAACTCAAATTTTTCTTCTAAAGTATACAACACAGAATTGTTAACCTGAAAGCAGCATCAGATCTATAACTACCAAAAAAGGGGATAAATCACTATGATCTGCTCTTGTTTACCTCCTCTGAGTGGCTTACAGAGTGGCAATGGCAGAAGTCACACAACATATTGTGGAATATAAACCATTGATATTTATTAATTTTAAACATGGATGTTCCCCTTTTAAAATATCCATAAAGAAAAAGGCAAGAAGACTCAGATGAACTGAAGTAACCAAGGAAAATTATAGACTGTGATGTAAGGAATTTATAAACTTTAGTTCAAGGCTAAATTTACATAAAATAGCACGCCCATTGTGAGTGCACAGTACAACTAAATTTCTATCATCCAAGCAAGCTTATACAGTTTTTTACCTTTGGATTGAGTATTAACTAACTCCAAGATAACTGGGGACAATGTACCATGTGAACTGCTGCAGAAAAACCTGCAGTCACCTCTTTCATTATCTCACAAGTTATCTAAGAAATTAGTCAAGAGCAACTCTTGTAATTTTGGTCAATTAATATACAACATGTCCTGAGGATTAAATTTATAATCCAGTCACTAAGATACGAATTATCATTTCAACTTTCACCAGGGTATTTTGCAATGGCATTGATAAAATTCAAAACTTTGGCCGACATAATTGACATTTAAATGAAACAAACTTTGAAGGGATGAGAAATAATTTGACCCTCAGGAAATTGAGCTGAACTGTTATTGGGTAAACTACAGACAAACATTGGGTAGTATTCAAAGTACATGGTATGATACAAAGTCAGTACATATCCCTAAAAGGTAAAGTATCCACTTGTGTAGTTAAGCAACCATGGTCAACAAACAAGGTAATAGACAGTGTCAAACTAAAGGCTTACACAATACAATAAAAAGTGGAATACAAGTGGAATACAGCAGACTGGGAGAGCTATAACAAGCAACAAAAGGAAAGTAGTAATCAGGTGCAAAAAGGAATATGATCACAAACACAAGCAATGTCAAAACTAATAGCAAAAAAGTTTTTATAAATAAGAGAAAGTGGTTAAAAAGGAATGTGGGCCTATTAAATACAGATTCAGGTGAGACGATAATGGACAATAAGGAAATGACAGACTTTTTAAATGAGTACTTTGTCTGCTTAGGAGCAGACATTTTACATGGATCTCCTCCTTCAACATTATCACTTTCCGCTCCAGTGACAGTGAATAGGATGCCCAATTTAAAAAAAACTGCATTTATACAGTGCTCATGACATTAACATGTCTCAAAGCATGAGCAAATTCCTCAGCAGCTTGGTTTGGAGGCTCTGCATGACTGACCTGATAAGCATGGAAGCTCAATAAGAAAAATCAAGTAATCTTAATTTTTAAAACTTTTACGTTGCATGGACTGGAATGGACTAGAAATCTACCAGATAAACAAATATAATTAGTGTATACTGCAATTGTGTACATTACCTGGTCCTTTTGTGTCCTCATTGCATCCACTTCAGGTTCAGCATACTGTGGGTCTTTAGTTGGATCCTCAATATCTTTCAACTTGCTAGTGTTCTATAAATATAAAACAATTTGTTTTAAGTCAAAATTAAATAGCTATAACTGCATTACATGAGTTAAGGTTTAAACATTTCTATATTAAATGTCATTATTCACAAATGGATTCCATGTATTAAATGGATTCCATGTGCTCAACAGACTTGCAGTGAATAGCTGCGATACAACCTGTATGTACACTCATTCATTCATTGCCTTTCATAGGAGGGGGGTGGGATGAGAGCAGACACCGAGTAGTAATTAGAAAAATTAGGGGAAGTGACTGAAGTCGTAGCCAGTAATATAGGTACTGAGGAGGCTTTTGACAGTGGGGGGAAAGGTAACAACGTGGAGGGGTTTAGGAAAGGAAATTATCTGTCCTTTAAATGCAATGTCCACGCTGTCTTCAGCATTTGCACTTTAGAACTGCTGACTGAAGGCAGCTTAGGAGCAGACATTTTAGATGGATCTTCTCCTTAAGAACATAAGAAACAGGAGCAGGAGTAGGCCATTTGGCCCCTTGAGCCTGCTCCGATAGGATCATGGCTGATCCCTCAGTGACATTATCACTTTCTGCTCTAGAGACAGTGAATAGGATGCCCAATTTTTCAAAAACTTCATTTATCTAGCGCTCATAATGTCAAAATGTCTCAAAGCACTTCATACAATGAATTACTTTTGAAGGGCAGTGATTGTTGTTATTGCAAGCAAATGCAACAGTCATTCTCTGTCAGCAGTGAACCATGAATAGCCAGGAGATGAATGACCACTTAATCCATGAGGATATTTTGATGGTGCGAGTTAAATGTGTGGGAATCCTGAACTCCTTGCTCTTTTAATACAATATGGGAATTTGAACATCCACCTGCACCACTGAAACAAGCAGAAAAAACACCCAAGAGACAATAGGGTAGATTTTCTGACCACACTCCCATTGCAGAGCCTTGGTTTAACATCACAGCCGAAGGATGCTTCAGACTGTCATAAAGCCACACAATAGCCAGTTATAAAAATGTCTGCGCCCAGACACTTAAAAAAAAATATTTTTATGCTTATCAAGGTGAAGGTTGTTAGTGCTGAGGAATGGAACTCTTTCCATTTTAGGCACACAGCGTCAGTAACAAGCATTCCCAGGTGAGGTGTAGCACAGCCAAGTGCGCAGTAATGCTCCCTCTACTTGGAAGAAGGGACTGTGTGTAACGTAGCCAAGTCGAGGAGGCGAAAGTCCGGGGCAGCATCCGAGGCCTATAAAAGGCCCAGTCGGTGAGTCGGAGGAGGCGGGAGTCCGGGGCAGCGTCCGAGGCCTATAAAAGGCCCAGTCGGTGAGTCGGAGGAGGCAGTCGAGGAGGCGGGAGTCCGGGGCAGTGTCCGAGGCCTATAAAAGGCCCAGTCGGTGAGTCGGAGGAGGCGGGAGTCCGGGGCAGCGTCCGAGGCCTATAAAAGGCCCAGTCGGTGAGTCGGAGGAGGCAGTCGAGGAGGCGGGAGTCCGGGGCAGTGTCCGAGGCCTATAAAAGGCCCAGTCGGTGAGTCGGAGGAGGCGGGAGTCCGGGGCAGCGTCCGAGGCCTATAAAAGGCCCAGTTGGTGAGTCGGAGGAGGTGGGAGTCCGGGGCAGTGTCCGAGGCCTATAAAAGGCCCAGCCAGTGCAGCTGCAGCGGGGAGACATAAAAAGTAGAAAGAAATTGAAGGTGATGTCACAGCCAAGGGGGTAAGTGATTGGCTGGTGATTGGCAAGTAATTTTTCTTTTCTATATCAGTAAGTAAAATTTGGCAACAACAATGCTAAATGAAGTAATATAAGGGTTAAGTCATGGCAGGACAGCTCGGACACGTGTTATGCTCCTCCTGTACTATGTGGGAAGTCAGGGACGCTCCCGGTGTCCCTGACGATTATGTGTGCGGGAAGTGTATCCGCCTCCAGCTCCTGACGGAGCGCACTACGGCACTGGAGCTGCGGGTGGATGAACTCTGGAGCATCCACGATGCTGAGAATGACGTGAATAGCATGTTTAGCGAGTTGGTCTTACCGCAGGAAAAGGGTACACAGCCAGATAGTAAATGGGTGACCAGCAGGAAGAGCAGTGCAAGGAAGGTAGTGCAGGGGTGCCTACGGTCATCCCCCTGCAAAACAGATACACCGCTTTGGGTACTGTTGAGGGGGATGACTCATCAGGGGGGAGCAGCAGCAGCCAAGTTCATGGCACCGTGGCTGGCTCTACTGTACAGGAGGGCAGGAAAGAGAGTGGGAGAGTTATAGTGATAGGGGATTCGATTGTAAGGGGAATAGATAGGCATTCTGCGGCCGCAACCAAGACTCCAGGATGGTATGTTGCCTCCCTGGTGCAAGGGTCAAAAGGTGTCTCGGAGTGGGTGCAGGACATTCTGAAAAGGAGGGTGAACAGCCAGTTGTCGTGGTGCATATAGGTACCAACGATATAGGTAAAAAAACGGGATGAGGTCCTATGAAACGAATTTAGGGAGCTAGGAGCTAAATTAAAAAGTAGGACCTCAAAAGTAGTAATCTCAGGATTGCTACCAGCGCCACGTGCTAGTCAGAGTAGGAATCGTAGGATAGCTCAGATGAATACGTGGCTTGAGGAGTGGTGCAGAAGGGAGGGATTCAAATTCCTGGGACATTGGGACCGGTGGGACCAGTACAAACCAGACGGTCTGCACCTGGGCAGGACCGGAACCAATGTCCTAGGGGGAGTGTTTGCTAGTGCTGTTGGGGAGGAGTTAAACTAACATGGCAGGGAGATGGGAAACTATGCAGGGAGACAGAGGGAAATAAAATGAAGGCAAAAGCAAAAGATAGAAAGAAGAAAAGTAAAAGTGGAGGGCAGAGAAACCCAAGGCAAAAAACAAAAAGGGCAACATTACAGAAAAATTCTAAAGGGGCAAAGTGTGTTAAAAAGACAAGCCTGAAGGCTCTGTGCCTCAATGTGAGGAGTATTCGGAATAAGGTGGTCGAATTAACTGCGCAGATGGCAGTTAACGGATATGATGTAATTGGCATCACGGAGACATGGCTCCAGGGTGACCAAGGCTGGGAACTCAACATCCAGGGGTATTCAACATTTAGGAAGGATAGGCTGAGAGGAAACGGAGGCGGGGTGGCGTTGCTGGTTAAAGAGGAAATTAATGCAATAATAAGGAGGGACATTAGCCTGGATGATGTGGAATCGGTATGGGTGGAGCTACGGAATTTCAAAGGGCAGAAAATGCTAGTGGGAGTTGTGTACAGGCCACCAAACAGTAGTAGTGAGGTTGGGGACAGCATCAAACAAGAAATAAGGGATGTGTGCAATAAAGGTACAGCAATTATCATGGGCGACTTTAATCTACATATTGATTGGGCTAACCAAACTGGTAGCAATGCGGTGGAGGAGGATTTCCTGGAGTGTATTAGGGATGGTTTTCTAGACCAATATGTCGAGGAACCAACTGGAGGGCAGGCCATCCTACACTGGGTGATCTGTAATGAGAAGGGACTAATTAGCAATCTTGTTGGGGAAGAGTGACCATAATATAGTAGAATTCTTTAAGATGGAGAGTGACAGTTAATTCGGAAACTAGGGTCCTGAACTTAAGGAAAGATAACTTCGACGGTATGAGGCGTGAATTGGCTAGAATAGACTGGCAAAGGATACTTAAAGGGTTGACGGTGGATAAGCAATGGCAAACATTTAAAGATCATATGGATGAACTTCAGCAATTGTACATCCCTGTCCGGACTAAAAATAAAACGGGGAAGATGGCTCAACCTTGGCTAACAAGGGAAATTAAGAATAGTGTTAAAACCAAGGAAGAGGCATATAAATTGGCTAGAAAAAGCAACAAACCTGAGGACTGGGAGAAATTTAGAATTCAACAGAAAAGGACTACGGGTTTAATTAAGAAGGGGGAAATAGAGTACGAGAGGAAGCTTGCAGGGAACATAAAAACTGACTGCAAAAGCTTCTATAAATATGTGAAGAGAAAAAGATTAGTGAAGACAAACGTAGGTCCCTTGCAGGCAGATTGAGGTGAATTTATAATGGGGAACAAAGAAATGGCAGACCAATTGAACCAATACTTTGGTTCTGTCTTCACGAAGGAAGACACAAATAACCTTCCGAATGTACTAGGGACAGTGGATCTAGTGAGAAGGAGGAACTGAAGGATATCCTTATTAGGCAGGAAATTGTGTTAGGGAAATTGATGGGATTGAAGGTCGATAAATCCCCAGGGCCTGATAGTCTACATCCCAGAGTACTTAAGGAAGTGGCCCTAGAAATAGTGGATGCATTGGTGATCATTTTCCAACATTCTATCGACTCTGGATCAGTCCCTATGGACTGGAGTGTAACTAATGTAATACCACTTTTTTTAAAAAGGTGGGAGAGAGAAAACGGGTAATTATAGACCGGTTAGCCTGACATCAGTAATGGGGAAAATGTTGGAATCAATCATTAAGGATGAAATAGCAGCACATTTGGAAAGCAGTGACAGGATCAGACCAAGTCAGAATGGATTTATGAAAGGAAAATCATGCTTGACGAATCTTGTGGAATTTTTTGAGGATGTAACTAGCAGAGTGAACAAGGGAGAACTGGTGGATGTGGTATATTTGGACTTTCAAAAGGCTTTTGACAAGGTCCCGCACAAGAGATTGGTGTGTAAAATCAAAGCGAATGTTATTGGGGGTAATGTACTGACGTGGATAGAGAACTGGTTGGCAGATAGGAAGCAGAGAGTCGGGATAAACGGGTCCTTTTCAGAATGGCAGGCAGTGACTAGTGGAGTGCCGCAAAGCTCAGTGCTGGAACCCCAACTCTTTAAAATATATATTAACGATTTAGATGAAGGAATTGAGTGTGATATCTCCAAAGTTTGCAGATGACACTAAACTGGGTGGCGGTGTGAGCTGTGAGGAGGACGCTCAGAGGCTGCAGGGTGACTTGGACAGGTTAGCTGAGTGGGCAAATGCGTGGCAGATGCAGTATAATGTGGATAAATGTGAGGTTATCCATTTTCGGGGCAAAAAAAAGGCAGAATTTTATCTGAATGGCGGCAGATTAGGAAAAGGGGAGGTGCAACGAGACCTGGGTGTCATGGTTCATCAGTCACTGAAAGTGGGCATGCAGGTACAGCAGGCAGTGAAAGCAGCAAATGGTATGTTGGCCTTCATAGCTAGGGGATTTGAGTACAGGAGCAGGGAGGTCTTGCTGCAGTTGTACAGGGCCTTAGTGAGGCCTCACCTAGAATATTGTGTTCAGTTTTGGTCTCCTAATCTGAGGAAGGACGTTCTTGCTCTTGAGGGAGTGCAGCGAAGGTTCACCAGACTGATTCCAGGGATGGCTGGACTGTCATATGAGGAGAGACTGGATCAACTGGGCCTCTATTCACTGGAGTTTAGAAGGATGAGAGGGGATCTCATAGAAACATATAAGATTCTGACGGGACTGGACAGGTAAAATGCGGGAAGAATGTTCACGATGTTGGGGAAGTCCAGAACCAGGGGACATAGTCTTAGGATAAGGGGTAGGCCATTTAGGACGGAGATGAGGAGAAACTTCTTCACTAAGAGAGTTGTTAACCTACTGATTTCCCTGCCGCAGAGAGTTGTTGAGGCCAGTTCATTGGATATATTCAAGAGGGAGTTAGATATGGCCCTTACGGCTAAGAGGATCAAGGGTATGGAGAGAAAGCAGGAAAGGGGTACTGAGGGAATGATCGGCCATGATCTTATTGAATGGCAGTGCAGGCTCGAGAGGCCGAATGGCCTACTCCTGCACCGATTTTCTATGTTTCTATGTTTGCTGATGATACAAAGACGGGAGGAAACGCAATGTGTGAGGAGGACATAAAAAAATCTGCAAAAGGACAGACAGGCTAAGTGAGTGGGCAAAAATTTGGCAGATGGAGTATAATGTTGGAAAGTGTGAGGTCATGCACTTTGGCAGAAAAAAAATCAAGAGCAAGTTATTATTTAAATCGAGAAAGATTGCAAAGTGCTGCAGTACAGCGGGACCTGGAGGTACTTGTGCATGAAACACAAAAAGATAGTATGCAGGTACAGTAAGTGATCAGGAAGGCCAATGGAATCTTGGCCTTTATTGCAAAGGGGATGGAGTGTAAAAGCAGGGAAGTCTTGCTACAGTTATACAGGGTATTGGTGAGGCCACACCTGGAATACTGCGTGCAGTTTTGATTTCCATTTTACGAAAGTATATACTTGCTTTGCAGGCAGTTCAGAGAAGGTTCACTAGGTTGATTCCGGGGATGAAGGGGTTGACTTATGAGGAAAGGTTGAGTAGGTTGCGCCTCTACTCATTGGAATTCAGAAGAATGAGGTGATCTTATCGAAACGTATAAGATTATGAGGGGGCTTGACAGGGTGGATGCAGAGAGGATGTTTCCACTGATGGGGGAGACTGGAAATAGAGGGCATGATCTTAGAATAAGGGGCCACCCATTTAAAACAGAGATGAGGAAAAATTTCTTCTCTCAGAGGGTTGTAAATCTGTGGAATGCGCTGACTCAGAGCTGTGGAAGCTGGGGCATTGAATAAATTTAAGTCAGAAATAGACCGTTTCTTAAACGATAAGGGGATAAGGGGTTATGGGGAGCGGGCGGAGAAGTGGAACTGAGTCCATGATCGGATCAGCCATGATCTTATTAAATGGTCTACTCTTGTTCCTATTTCTTATGCTCTTATGTACTCTGCCCCAACAGTGTGGTTCAGCCCCAACCTCAAAAACACCCACTACTGCATCTTACAATAATATTTTAGTTATGAAAGAAGTTGAGTATTTAGAGATAATGTGGTTTACGAGACGGTTCACAGAAGTCAGCATGCAGCAAAATACAAAATATATTAATTGGTTTACAAACAGATGGCAATGTTACCTCAGATGGAAATTGCTTCTCATATACTTTCTTCCACAGATCAATTGGATTCCGTGCATTTATCTTTCCCAAGTCAACTTCAGCAGCTGGTGGAGACCCTGTGTGTATATATAAAAATGATCAAGACAAATGCTAAAGAACAACAGGATTGCTGGTCTACAACCTCCCATTTGTCCTACCATAATATCACTATGGTTATAATTGCTAAATTTTGAGTAATCCTTTATTTTTAATTTTAATGTTCCTTGTGTCACAAATGTAACTTGACAAGTACAGATGCTATTGTGTGCAGTTTCACTATTATTGTAGTAACTTCCAGTGAGAAGAAATGTGACTTAGTTTTTTGGTCAGCCAGGCATCCAACACACACACAAAAACCCTTCACCATGTTACAAGTCTCCAAATCAAGTTACTGAGACATCCACCCTTAACCTACTCATTCTCTTCAACTACCACACCATCTCTAAGCTCTCTTTCCTCTCCAAGAACTCAAATGAGTCATTGCCTCCTAGTTCAATGCCATTTCTTGCAACTCTCTGTTCTGGTTGGGCTTCTACCATTCTGAAACAGCCCTATGATATCCTTTATATATTATCCATCCTCCTCCTTTATGCAACACTTAATATCTTGTCCGGGGTCAAAAGAGTTGAGAGGCCTATAAAGGCCAGTGAGACCAGGAGCTCGGGGAGTCGGAGAGATGGGAGTTCCGGCGGCAAAGAGGAGAGGCCTATAAAGGCCCAGCCGGTGCAGCTGCAGCAGGGAGGCAAGAAAGTAGAAAGAAATCGAAAGGTGACGTCACAGCCAAAGGGGTAAGTGATTGGCAAGTAGTTTTTCTTTTTCTTTTCTTTATCAGTAAGTAACCTTTAGCACTGTTGTTGCCAAATTAAGTTTATCTAAGGGTTAAGTCAATGGCAGGACAGCTCGGACATATGTTATGCTCCTCCTGTACTATGTGGGAAGTCAGGGACGCTTCCGGTGTCCCTGACGACGACGTGTGCGGGAAGTGTATCCGCCTGCAGATCCTGATGGACCGCATTGCGGCACTGGAGCTGCGGGTGGATTCACTCTGGAGCATCCACGATGCTGAGAATGATATGAATAGCACGTTTGGCGAGTTGGTCTTACCGCAGGAAAAGGGTACACAGCCAGATAGGGAATGGAAAACCAACAGGAAGAGCAGTGCAAGGAAGGTAGTGCAAGGGTCCCCTGTGGGCATCCTCCTGCAAAACAGATACACCGCTTTGAGTAATGTTGAGGGGGATGACTCATCAGGGGAGAGCAGCAGCAGCCAAGTCCATGGCACCGTGGCTGTCTCTGCTGCACAGGAGGGCAGGAAAAAGAGTGGGAAAGCGATACTGATAGGGGATTCATTTGTGAGGGGAATAGATAGACGTTTCTGCGGCCGCAACCGAGACTCCAGGATGGTATGTTGCCTCCCTGGTGCAAGGGTCAAGGATGTCTCGATACGGGTGCAGGACATTCTAAAAAGGGAGGGTGAACAGCCAGTTGTCGTGATACATATAGGTACCAACGACATAGGTAAAAAAATGGGATGAGGTCCTACGAGATGAATTTAGGGAGCTAGGAGTTAAATTAAAAAGTAGGACCTCAAAAGTAGTAATCTCAGGATTGCTACCAGTGCCACGTGCTAGTCAGAATAGGAATCGCAGGATAGCTCAGATAAATACGTGGCTTGAGCAGTGGTGCAGCAGGGAGGGATTCAAATTCCTGGGGCATTGGAACCGGTTCTGGGGGAGGTGGGACCAGTACAAACCGAACGGTCTGCACCTGGGCAGGACTGGAACCAATGTCCTAGGGGGAGTGTTTGCTCGTGCTGTTTGGGAGGAGTTAAACTAATATGGCAGGGGGATGGGAACCTATGCAGGGAGACAGAGGAAAACAAAATGGAGACAGAAGCAAAAGATAGAAAGGAGAAAAGTAAAAGTGGAGGACAGAGAAACCCAAGGCAAAAAACAAAAAGGGCCACTTTACAGCAAAATTCTAAAGTGTGTTAAAAAGACAAGCCTGAAGGCTCTGTGCCTCAATGCGAGGAGTATTTGGAATAAGGTGGACGAATTAACTGCGCAGATGGCAGTTAAAGGATACGATGTGATTGGCATCACGGAGACATGGCTCCAGGGTGATCAAGGCTGGGAACTCAACATCCAGGGGTATTCAGCATTTAGGAAGGATAGACAGAAAGGAAAAGGAGACGGGGTGGCGTTGCTGGTTTAAGAGGAAATTAATGCAATTGTAAGGAAGGACATTAGCTTGGATGATGTGGAATCGGTATGGGTGGAGCTGCGGAATACCAAAGGGCAGAAAACGCTAGTAGGAGTTGTGTACACCAAATAGTAGTAGTGAGGTTGGGGACACCATCAAACAAGAAATAGGGGATGTGTGCAATAGAGGTATAGCAGTAATCATGGGTGACTTTAATCTACATATTGATTGGGCAAACCTAGCTGGTAGCAATGCGGTGGAGGAGAATTTCCTGGAGTGTATTCGGGATGGTTTTCTAGACCAATCTGTCGAGGAACCAACCAGAGAGCTGGCCTATCCTAGACTGGGTGATGTGTAATGAGAAGGGACTAATTAGCAATCTTGTTGTGCGAGGCCCCTTGGGGAAGAGTGACCATAATATGGTCGAATTCTTTATTAAGATGGAGAGTGACAAAGTTAATTTTGAAACTAGGGTCCTGAACTTAAGGAAAGGTAACTTTGACGGTATGAGGCGTGAATTGGCTAGATTAAACTGGCAAATGATACTTAAAGGGTTGACGGTGGATAGGCAATGGCAAGCCTTTAAAGATCATATGGACGAACTTCAACAATTATACATCCCTGTCTGGAGTAAAAATAAAACGGGGAACATGGCTCAACCGTGGCTAACAAGGGAAATTAATGATAGTGTTAAATCCAAGGAAGAGGCATACAAATTAGCCAGAAAAAGCAGCAAACCGGAGGACTAGGCGAAATTTAAAATTCAGCAGAGGAAGACAAAGGGTTTAATTAAGAAGGGGAAAATAGAGTACGAGAGGAAGCTTGCCGGGAACATAAAAACTGACTGCAAAAGCTTCTATAGATATGTGAAGAGAAAAAGATTAGTGAAGACAAACATGGGTCCCTTGTAGTTGGATTCGGGTGAATTTATAATGGGGAACAAAGAAATGGCAGACCAATTGAACAAGTACTTTGGTTCTGTCTTCACAAAGGAAGACACAAATAATCTTCCGGATGTACTAGGGGACCGAGGGTCTAGCGAGAAGGAGGAACTGAAGGATATCCTTATTAGGCGGGAAATTGTGTTAGGGAAATTGATGGGATTGAAGGCCGATAAATCCCCAAGGCCTGATAGTCTACATCCCAGAGTACTTAAGGAAGTGGCCCTAGAAATAGTGGATGCATTGGTGATCATTTCCCAGCAGTCTATCGACTGGAGTTCCTATGGACTGGAGGGTTGCTAATGTAACACTTTTAAAAAAGGAGGGAGAGAGAAAACGGGTAATTATAGACCGGTTAGCCTGACATCAGTAGTGGGGAAAATGTTGGAATCAATCATTAAGGATGAAATAGCAGCGCATTTGGAAAGCAGTGATAGGATTGGTCCAAGTCAGCATGGATTTATGAAAGGGAAATCATGCTTGACAAATCTTCTGGAATTTTTTGGGGATGTAACTAGTAGAGTGGACAAGGGAGAACCAGTGGATGTGGTGTATTAGGACTTTCAAAAGGCTTTTGACAAGGTCCCACACAAGTCATTGGTGTGCAAAATCAAAGCACATGGTATTGGGGGTAATGTACTGAAGTGGATAGAGAACTGGTTGGCAGACAGGAAGCAGAGAGTCGGGATAAACGGGTCCTTTTCAGAATGGCAGGCAGTGACTAGTGGAGTGCTGCAGGGCTTTACAATATATATTAATGATTTAGATGATGGAATTGAGTGTAATAGCTCAAAATTTGCAGATGATACTAAACTGGGTGGCGGTGTGAGCTGTGAGGAGGACGCTAAGAGGCTGCAGAGTGACTTGGACAGGGTAGGCAAATGGGCAAATACATGGCAGATGCAGTATAATGTGGATAAATGTGAGGTTATCCACTTTGGGGGCAAAAACACGAAGGCAGATTATCCGAATGGCGGCGGATTATGAAAAGGGGAGGTGCAGCGAGACCTGGGTGTCATGGTTCATCAGTCCTTGAAAGTTGGCATGCAGGTACAGCAGGCGGTGAAGGCGGCAAATGGTATGTTGGCCTTCATAACAAGGGGATTTGAGTATAGGAGCAGGGAAGTCTTACTGCAGTTGTACAGGGCCTTGGTGAGGCCCCACCTTGAATATTGTGTTCAGTTTTGGTCTCCTAATCTGAGGAAGGACATTCTTGCTATTGAAGGAGTGCAGCTGGAAAATATGCATCCACTATTTCTAGGGCCACTTCCTTAAGTATTCTGGGATTTAGACTATCAGGCCTGGTGGAGACTGGGGTTTCCTGCCCCTGTGGCAGAGGCTGTCCACCAGAGGGCACTGCGGTGGGAGACCTGAGGGTCATTTGCATAGATGTGCAGGGCCCAGTATAAAAGGCTGCCCACCATGCTTGTGCCTCACTCTGGAGTTACAAATAAAGGACCAAGGTCACTACAGTTTGAGTACAACACATTGGCTTGTGGAGTCATTCATAAGTGCATTACAGACATAACAGCTGGCGACGAGAATACGGACTTTCACGTGATTATGGCTACCTTTGGCACACTAAAAGACTTCGCAGAGGGTTATGATTGGGATGGGATGCCTTCACGGAAAGGCTCGAGTAATATTTCGTGGCAAACGACCTGGCAGGGGAGACGGACACATTGGCGGAGAAGCGCAAGCCTATACTGTTGACCAGTTGTGGGTCAGAGGTCTACCGCCTCGTCAGGGACTTGCTGGCACCCACGAAGGCCAAGGATAAGACATACGATGAGCTGACTGAACTAATTCGCGACCAACCAAACCCAAAACAGAGCATCCTCACTGCCAGGCACAGCTTCTACACTCACCGCAGACCTGAGGGCCAGGAGATTGCAAAATATGCTGCCAACCTCAGGAGACTTGGACTTGCGGCACCGTGTGATTTTGGCACGCACCTCAACGAAGCATTGCGAGACTTCTTCATTATGGGAATTGGCCACGAGGGTCTCCTTCATCTGCCGACACCACAATCAACCTGCAGAAGGCCATCAACATCAGTCAGGCGTTCATGACCCTCGACCTGCAGCACCAAGCAAATTATTCATCTTGTGGACTCAAACCCGGCAAGTACTGTACACAGAATGGTGCCTTTCACAAGCAAGACTGTAGAACGTGGCTCTGCCCAGGGCAGAGAGCACAGATCTCAGGGTTCCAGAACTCAAGAGTCCGCCGAGGGATGCTAATCGAGTAGCACCATGCTGGCGTTGCGGAGGAAACCATAGGGCTCACCAGTATCGGTTTGCTGAGTACGTACGCAAAGCCTTTAACACGAAGGGCCACCTCCAGCGTATGTGTAAAAGAAATACGACTCCGTCTAGCAGAGGAGTCGGTAGATGACTTTGAATCCAGCGGGGATTATGATGATTTGACCAGGGAGGCAGCTCAGCCCCAAGAAGAAGTGTGTGGAGTGTATACCGGCACCACCAATTGTCCTCCAGTGAAGATGGAAGTCGAGATAAACAGCGTTCCAGTCTTCATGGAAGTGGACACGGGAGCGAGCCAGTTAGTGATGAGCCAGGATGCCTTTGAGAGGTTATGGAACAAAAAACGACCCGAGCTGGTTCCAGTACAGGAAAAGTTGCGCACCGACACCAAGGAGCTGATCCCAGTCCTTGGTAATGCGGATGCAAGTACAATCCATAATGACGTGGTACAAAAGTTACCTCTGTGGATTGTTGCAGGTGATGGTCCAACGCTACTTGGAAGAAGGTGGATAGGGAAGATCCAGTGGAAATGGGAAGACCTCTTCACTCCAGCAATCGATGTTCCCCGTGCTCAGAGGCAGAGCAAAATCTCACCTTCGCTTGGGCCAGACACCAGAGAACAGACCAGCGCAGCACCTGAAGCACAGAGCATCCATCACGACTGCGTGGCAATGATCCAACCGGAACAACCTAAAAGTACCTTCCTAGCTCCAGTGGCAGGACTCCTGGGGAGGAAGATCGAGTTCACAGGCACTCTTCCAGCTTTTGTGGCAGAATCGCGGGAGAGAAGGATCAAGGCAGTCGACCTCGAGGACAGAGGCAAGATGGTGTCCCTGCTGCAGCGAGGTGCAGCGTGGCTGAAAAAAAAAGATGGCTTTGGCCATATCACGGGGTGCAACGCTGAGGGACCAACACGTGGTGTCTAACAAGGGATTTGATTGGGGTAAAGCCAGCAGGGTTCTCTTAAAGGAGACCTGCAACCAACTGAACATAAAGAGACATTGTATGCATGGCAATCAATGTAACGAACCGATTAAGATTGTGAACAAAATGTTGTTGCGAGATGTCGGTACTATTCCTAACGTAAAGAACAAAATGTTGTTACGAGATGTCAGGAATAGAGTGTACCCAAAAGTAGCAAGCGAGTGAATTCGGGAGGGTAAAGGCGCTGATCCCGATTCCCTGCCCCAGGTATCCCCACAAGTTATAGGCCAGCGACCTCAGGAGGGTGAAGGCACTGATCCTGATACCCTGCCCCAGGTCTATCCCATGCTGCAGGCACCCGATGGCACTATTCGCCACGGACCTGGAAACGAAAACAGTGCCAATACGCGCAGTCGGCCGCCGTTGCCCACCACCCGGGTGGAGACGGTGCAGCCCCCAGACCCAGTCACTACCTCGGCCATGTCCGGGAGTGAAAGGTCAGAACCAACGAGTTCCCCAAACGGGACCTGGAACAGCCAGGTTCCCAACATCGTTAGGGAGCAGGCAGAAGATTCTGCAGCCCTCAAAGGAGGACAGGGAGGCCACACACATCTGTGGCTCTGCCCACCACTAGGCAACAGCAAAGGCCCCCCCAAGTCCTGGCTAGGTTAGCGAACCAAGCCCACTCTGCTAGCAGGGGGCGCAATGCTGCTATCAGACGACGAGGACCCCGCCCAGTTGTTCTGGAACCTGCGTCCTTCAAACTAGGGTCCTGAACTTAAGCAAAGGTAACTTCGACGGTATGAGGCGTGAATTGGCTAGAATAGACTGGCAAATGAAACTTAAAGGGTTGACGAACAATGGCAAACATTTAAAGATCACATGGATGAACTTCAACAATTGTACATCCTGTCTGGAGTAAAAATAAAACGGGGAATGTGACTCAACCTTGGCTAACAAGGGAAATTAAGGATAGGGTTAATCCAAAGAAGTGGCATATAAATTGGCCAGAAAAAGTAGCAAACCTGAGGACTGGGAGAAATTTAGAATTCAGCAGAGGAGGACTAAGGGTTTAATTAAGAGGGCGAAAATAGAGTACGAGAGGAAGCTTGCCGGGAACATAAAAACTGACTGTAAAAGTTTCTATAGATATGTGAAGAGAAAAAGATTAGCGAAGACAAACGTAGGTCCCTTGCAGTCGGATTCAGGTGAATTTATAATGGGGAGCAAAGAAATGGCAGACTAATTGAACAAATACTTTGCTTCTGTTTTCACGAAGGAAGACACAAATAACCTTCCGGATGTACTAGGGGACCGAGGGTCTAGTGAGGAGGAGGAACTGAAGGATATCCTTATTAGGCGGGAAATTGTGTTCAGGAAATTGATGGGATTGAAGGCCGATAAATCCCCGGGGTCTGATAGTCTGCATCCAAGAGTACTTAAGGAAGTGGCCCTAGAAATAGTGGATGCATTGCTGATCATTTTCTAACAGTCTGTCGACTCTGGATCAGTTCCTATGGACTGGAGGGTAGCTAATGTAACACCACTTTTTTAAAAAGGAGGGAGAGAAAACGGATAATTATAGACCGGTTAGCCTGACATCAGTAGTGGGGAAAATGTTGGAATCAATCATAGCAGCGCATTTGGAAAGCAGTGACGGGATCGGTCCAAGTCAGCATGGATTTGTAAAAGGGAAATCATGCTCGACGAATCTTCTGGAGTTTTTTGAGGATGTAACTTGCAGAGTGGACAAGGGAGAACAAGTGGATGTGGTGTATTTGGACTTTCAAAAGGCTTTTGACAAGGTCCCGCACAAGAGATTGGTGTGCAAATCATGGTATTGGGAGTAACCAGGAGAGAGAACCGGTTGGCAGATAGGAAGCAGAGAGTCGGGATAAATGGGTCCTTTTCAGAATGGCAGGCAGTGACTAGTGGAGTGACGCAGGACTCAGTGCTGGGACCGCAGCTCTTTGCAATATCCATTAATGATTTAGATGAAAGAATTGAGTGTAATATCTCCAACTTTGCAGATGACACTAAAGTGGGTGGCTGTGTGAGCTGTGAGGAGGACGCCAAGAAGCTGCAGGGTGACTTGGACAGGTTAGGTGAGTGGGCAAATGCATGGCAGATGCAGTATAATGTGGATAAATGTGAGGTGATCCATTTCCGGGGCAAAAACGCGAATATTATCTGAATGGTGGCAGATTAGGAAAAGGGGAGGTGCAACCAGACCTGGGTGTCATGGTTCATCAGTCATTGAAAGTTGGCATGCAGGTACAACAGGCGGTGAAGAAGGCAAATGGCCTTCATAGCTCGGGGATTTGAGTATTGGAGCAAGGTGGTCTTACTGCAGTTGTACAGGGCCTTGGTGAGACCTCACCTGGAATATTGTGTTCAGTTTTGGTCTCCTAATCTGAGGAAGGACAGGGATGGCTGGACTAACATATGAGGAGAGACTGGATCAACTGGGCCTTTATACATTGGAGTTTAGAAGGACGACAGGGGATCTCATAGAAATGTATAAGATTCTGACGGGACTGGACAGGTTAGATGCGGGAAGAATGTCCCCGATGTTGGGGAAGTCCAGAACCAGGGGGCACAGTCTAAGGATAAGGTGTAGGCCATTTAGGACTGAGATGAGGAGAAACTTCTTCAGAGAGTTGTTAACCTGTGGAATTCCCTGCCGCAGAGAGTTGTTGATGACAGTTCATTGGATATATTCAAGAGGGATTTAGATATGACCCTTACGGCTAAAGGGATCAAGGGGTATGGAGAGAAAGCAGGAAAGAGGTACTGAGGGAATGATCAGCCATGATCTTATTGAATGGTGGTGCAGGCTCGAAGGGCCGAATGGCCTACTCCTGCACCTATTTTCTATACCTGTACTGCTACCTCAGTACTTACCATGACTGAACCATGAATGGAATCTCACCAATCCTGGCACACGACCGCAAAACGGAACGAATGTAAGTCACCGAACCAAGATGTCATGATACAAACTGTAACTTCCTTTCTTTATAATTGCACTGTGTCTGACCCTGTATGTTAATGTACAGTCTCTCGCCGCTCCTTCGCCCAGACGTCGCCTCTCCTGCTGTACCTGCCCACGCTCCAATCACCGACTTGGACCCTTTTCACTGCTGTTGCTCTCCTGCTCCAGCATGTGCTGCTCCCTGGAGTGGCATGGCCGCCACGCTGCTCCTTCCGCTCCCCGGCTTGCTCCAATGGTGCTCGCAGGCCGGGGGCCACTCAGCCTGCTGAGAGAGGTGCGAGTCGGGGTTCAGAAGAGGCGAGGGCCCAGGGGCAGCATGGGCAAGCCCACACTGTGATATGTGTGCGCACTTGGTCCGTGCAGCAGAGCAGGTCTCCAATCGTCTTGGTTAATCCTCACTACTGGACCAACTCCTCGCTCTGTCAAGCCCGTGTGGTGGCTGGTGTGCAACGGTCACCATACATTAATAAAATCCAAGCACAGGCACCTTCCATCCCTTCAAGATTTAGTTCGGATCTGGAATTTTAGGTCCATCATTGAAACACCTGTGAACTTTTTGACATGGAAGCAAGTCATCCTCAGTTCAAGGGACTGCTTATGATGATGTTAATGTAACGGGCCTGCTGTATGATCTCGCTGTGGGGGGGCGGGGAAATGGATGTATGTAGCCATGGACACACACATGGATCACACCCAGAACCCACTGGAATCTCCACTGCATCATCGAACCATCCAAACTGGTAACCACTACCCAACGTTGTGGCAAAAGGACTTGGGGGTTAACAGGGAGAGAGCCAAGCCAAAGCACAGCCAAGGTGCAAGGGCTATTGGCACTTAAGTCTGGGGTAAGCTAAGCCAGAGCACATAGCGCAAATTAATCGGCATGAAGACTTGGGGGGGAGTGATGTTATATATGCAGACTATAGATATACTCTGTGTATTCACTGTATAGTTGCATAAGATGGAGACTTGTTACCTGATGTACTATCAATAAGGTTTACACTGTGGATCTACTATGCTGGCACCACTAGAGGGTGCAACTGGTGGAGACCGGGGTTTCCTGCCCCCGTGGCAGAGGCTATCCACCAGAGGGCACTGCGGTGGGAGACCTGAGGGTCACCTGCATAGGTGTGCAGGGCACAGTATAAAAGGCTGCCCACCATGCTTGTGCCTCACTCTGGAGTTAAGAATAAAAGATCCAGGTCACTACAGTTTGAGTACAACACATTGCCTTGTGGAGTCATTCATAAGTGCATTACAAGACATAACAACCTTGACCACCTATTTCCATCTCTGTAACATTGCATGTCTTTGTCCCTGATTCAGCTCATCTGCTGCTGAAAACCTCATCCATGCCTTTGTTACCTCTCGACTTCATTATTCCAACACTCTCCTGGCAGCCTTCCATCTTCCACCTTTTATGAACTTGAACCCATCCAAAATTCTGCTGCCCATATCCTAACTTGCACCGTCCTGTTCACCCATCATCCCTGTGCTCGCTAACCTACATTGGCTCCTAGTCTGACAACGCCTCATTTTTAAAATTCTCATCCTTGTTTTCAAATCCCTCCATGGCCCTGCCCCTCCGCATCTCTGTAACCTCCTCTGGCCCTACAACCCTCTGAGATCTCTACGCTCCTCCAATTGTGCATCCCCGATTTTAAATCGCTCCTTTGCCGGCCATGCCTTCAGCTGCCTGAGCCCTGAGCTCTGTAATTCCCTCCCTATGCCTCTCTCCTCCTTTAAGATGCTCCTTAAAAACTACCTCTTTGACCACGTTTTTGGTCACCTGTCCTAATATCTCCTTATGTGGCACAGTGTTTGATATCGCTCCTGTGAAGCACTGTGGGACGTTTTACTAAGTTAAAGGCACTATATAAATGCAAGTTGTTGTTCTGCTGAAGTCCTTTAAATGCTACACTAACAGTACAATGTTGCTGGTAATATTGGACTATCTTTTTTGGGATATTTAAAAACAAGCATAATGTACATAAGGCCTGCTTTTACCAGCGTAAGAGTTTTAAAAGATAGAAAAATAAAACGTTATCAATAATTTTTATATTATATTTTTATATTAAAAACCCAGTCCATTAAGGAAAGTTTATTTTTTACTCCTTTTAAACATATTAAAATAATTTCAAAAAAATAATTTTGTCTAAAACATTTAATTAAATTCAATTTTAATTAATTTTAAGTCTGTCAGGTGTTTTTCTTATCTTTCTTTTGTGTTTCTGGGGTATCCCCGTTTATAGAAATGGTGAACTCCGTACAAACGAAGATCACCATTATTGGCCTCAAGTTTCCACATGATTTGCTCCTGATTTTTAGGAGCAACTGGTGTAGAACGGAGTATCTTAGAAATCGGAATTCTCCACATTTAGTTTGCTCCAGTTCTAGTCAGGTAGAACAGTTTCACTTTGGAACAGAATTTTTTTTTCAAAAGGGGGCGTGTCTGGCCACTTGCGCCTGATTTCAAAGTTTTGGGAGTGAAAACTTACTCCAAACTAACTTAGAATGGAGTAAGTGAAGATTTTTGTACGCTGGAAAAAACCTTGTCTACACTTTAGAAAATCAGGCGTAGGTTACAAATTAGGCGTAGGGAACGAGGGGGGGGGGGGGGGGGAGGGAGGGGGAAGGGAAGTCTTTAAATTCTACAATCAATCCTTAGTTATACTTATACAAATATTATACAAATAAATCCAACCTGAATAAAAATTTATAAGCAAAGAAAAGATTAAATAAACCATGTTCCTACCTGTGTGAAAGTGCTTCAGGCAGGCCTTTCATGTTGGAGACAGGCAGCGGTGTGGCGTCAGTGTCTCGACGGCAGCGGCAGCAAGCTTCGAGCTGAGCTGCAGTGCTTGAGGCAGGCCTTCATTCTCTTCGTGGCTGGCCGCGAAGAAGCAGCACCGGACGGACCCGAGACCATTCGGCCATGAGATATCAGCGGTGTCAGTGGCTGGCCAGCAGCCAAAGAATCAGCAGCGGACGGACGTGAGACCATTCAGCCATAGGATATCAGCGGCGTCAGTGGCTGGCCGGCAGCCGAAGATACAGCAGCAGCCTTCGAGCTGTGAGGGGGACTGAGGCCATTTGGACAGGGAGAGGCAGCCACATCGACAGTTTTATATTTAAATTTGCAGAATGGGTGCTGCATTGTCAACACCACGTATTATTGCAAAGTTGAATTGGCACTCTTATTTCTCCAAACACACAGTCCTTAATTTGCATGCACCAATGCAGCACCGGTTCTGCAAGTTTAGCAGTGAAAAGCTGAACTCACTGGTTTCAGCAGGTGATTTATTCAGCAGTGCTGCTAAAAGCACTCCCTCACACACAGAAATATCAAAAAAAATTAAATTACAAGCCTTTGCAGGGGTCCAAGAAACAAATCTTCACTTTTTCTGCAGTATTTTAAAAAATGGCTGAGTGCTAATGTTTGTGTGAGACTGCGCGTGCGCGCACGCTCCAACGCGCATGCGCAGGGTTGCCGGCACCACGAAGGCTAATTTAAATTGTGCCCGCCCGCTGTTTAGAAAATCGGCGCGAGTGTTAGGCTCCGCCCCCTGCTACGAAGAGCACGCCACGCCAAGCAGACATCGAGCTCCCAGAATATCCGGATTTTTTTTTTTAGGCGCAGTTTTCGGCACGAAAAACAGGCGCCCAGCTCGGAGGTGCGCCGTTTTCGCCGCGGCACGAAACGTGGGGCCATTGTGACTGGGGATACGCCACTTTCATTGGTTGGTCCAGCCCACGTGATCCCAGGCTGCACATACCTCCTGGAATACGTGGGTCCCTACGCTGGACTGTGAATGGATGCCTCGGAGTGCAAGTCTATATTCCACTGGGAACACAAGGTACTTTCGTAAAAAGAGTTTCGGTCAGAGGCATCTGCCGGGAGGAAGCCTCCGGCTGCAAATTCTGGGCCAGTAAAAAAAAACAAATATTAAGCGGGGGGAGGGTGGGGGGGGTGGAGAACAGCAATAAAAACACACACACTACTAAAAAGGTGGGAAAGAAAAGCTGATTCCCCTATGAATTGCACATGGAGCTTCCTTTGCATCCATTCAAAATAGACAAAAAGTGCAATCCCACGATAAAACCTAGGAAATTGTGGCAGAAAGCCATTTAAATATTTATAAATCTTTCCTGGGGCCTTAAAGAGGCAATGGCACAAAATATGCAAAAGCATTTGAATACATAAAATACAACTGGCTGGTATATCGCAGACAAATGAATTGGTTGCAAAACATGTTCAAGGGCTGTTTGTTCAGTTTTCTTATTCTGACACATGATACTGTAATTTATTATAAGGGGTTTCACCCTTTCTGATAAGCACTCGATGACCTTATGCAATTACAAAAATATATTTCGGAGAGGAAATTCCAGGTCACACAACTGGAGCTAAGCAAGTTAACAGGCAAACTGCTCCTAGTCATTGGGATGGCGGGAAGCGAGTCCTCGGGGACAACTTTCTACCTCTGATTTCCTCCTCTTGTGGAAAGGCCGGCTGCGGGAGATTAAACCTGCATCCCAATCACATATTATAATAAGTGATAGCCAGTGGGATATTGTATCCCCTCAACACTATAAATTACTATGTGGTAAAAGAGTTTTCTATTGCTTACTTACCAATCTGACTCAGTGAATCCAGCCCAGCTGGGACAAACAGCGGCTTGTTGTGCTCTACAGATATTGTTTTGCTACAAAACACAAAAGAACATGAGAGATTTTGATGGATGACATGTTTAATTTTAAAACAGCTTCCCAAAACAGTGGAAGGGAGGCCAAAAAAACCTGGCTGTTGGGGATGAAGGGGCCTCCCTTCCTGTGTCATACTAGTATGCTTCGTGGGCTGGAAGACTAACAGCAGCAGATGGCATCCATGGAGGTATGTAGAGGCTGATCTGTCATTCCTTTTTGACAAGAATGAGAGTCAGTAAATCAGTGCTTTGTGCCATATGTTTCAAGAATGGCCCTACATCTAGGAGCTATCTTCCTTATAACTTAGTAATCACCACAATAGAGACATGGCCATTGCAAGTACAACATACATGTTGCTCACCTTCTGTCAGTGCCGAATGCCAAATGGTTTAGGACAGTCCGCATCTTAGACATCATACTTTCCAATTTATTGCTGAAAAACTGAATAGATATGGTACAATTTTTTTAGGATTTGAAATGAATGTTCCTCTTCTAATTTCTTACTAATTGATGCATTCATTGCAAGGAACGCTACAGGCATGAGAAAGATATAATACCAATATAAATACAAAAGGGAAAGAATTACAAATGTGAAATTAGGCATAACATGATGTCAGCATTAGGTATGTTTTCCTTCTTTTCCTATACCCTAAAGACTTAGTGGCAGAGTGTACAAGTACACTGTTGTGAACTACCTCTGAACCTGGATTTAAATGGAATTCAAAATGATGGAATGAAGGTCAAGGGTTCTGCATAAAATGGGTTTGGCTGTCTCAAACCAACTCTTACTGACTGTGAACCCACAGCATTAAACTGCCAAAAGTTTGGTGCAAACTGTCAAACTTACTCAGATATCCCACAAAGATGACTGGTGTGGAAAATGGAAAGATAGTTGGTGAGAGGGGAGCGACCTATCAAAAGCCCAGAGGGAGATCGAGAGCCAGCGGCAGTTGGTGAGAGGGGAGCGGCCTATAAAGGCCCAGCGGGAGATCGAGAGCCAGCGGCAGTTGGTGAGAGGGGAGCGGCCTATAAAGGCCAGCGGGAGATCGAGAGCCAGCGGCAGTTGGTGAGAGGGGAGCGGCCTTTAAAGGCCAGCGGGAGATCGAGAGCCAGCGGCAGTTGGTGAGAGGGGAGCGGCCTATAAAGGCGTACCGGTGCAGCTACAGCGGGAGAGAAAGCAAAATAGAAGTAGAAAGGAATCAAAAAGTGACGTCACAGCCAATGGGGTAAGTGATTGGCTGGTGATTGGTGAGTAGCTTTTCTTTTTCTTTTTTATATCAGTAAGTGAACTTTAGCATTGTTACTACCAATTTAAGGGTATCTAAGGGTTAAGACATGGCAGGAGAGCTCGGTCACGTGATATGCTCCTCCCGTACCATGTGGGAACTCGGGGACACTACCGGTGTCCCTGGGCGCTACGTGCGTGGGAAGTGTATCCGCCTCGAGCTCTTGATGGTCCGCGTTGCGGAATTGGAGCTGAGGGTGGATTCACTCTGGAGCATTCACGATGCTGAGAATGACGTGAGTAGGTCTTACCGCAGGAGAAGGGTCCACAGCCAGATAGGGAATGGAAGACCAGCAGGAAGAGCAGTGCAAGAAAAGTAGTGCAGGGGTCCCTGTGGTCATCTCCCTGCAAAACAGATACACTGCTTTGAGTACTGTTGGGGGGGATGACTCATCAGGGGAGGGCAGCAGCAGCCAAGTTCATGGCACCGTGGCTGGCTCTGCTGCACAGGAGGGCAGGAAAAAGATTGGGAGCGCGATAGTGATAGGGGATTCGATGGTGAGGGGAATAGATAGGCGTTTCTGCGGCCGCAACCGAGACTCCAGGATGGTATGTTGCCTCCCTGGTGCAAGGGTCAAGGATGTCTCGGACGGGTGCAGGATATTCTGAAATGGGAGGGAGAACAGCCAGTTGTCATGGTGCACATTGGTACCAACGACATAGGTAAAAAAAAGGGATGAGGTCCTACGAAAAGAATTTAAGGAGCTAGGAGCTAAATTAAAAAGTAGGACCTCAAAAGTAGTAATCTCGGGATTGCTACCAGTGCCACGTGCTAGTCAGAGTAGGAATCGCAGGATAGCGCAGATGAATACGTGGCTTGAGCAGTGGTGCAGCAGGGAGGGATTCAAATTCCTGGGGCACTGGAACCGGTTCTGGGGGAGGTGGGACCAGTACAAACCGCACGGTCTGCACCTGGGCAGGACCGGAACCAATGTCCTAGGGGGAGTGTTTGCTAGTGCTGTTGGGGAGGAGTTAAACTAATATTGCAGGGGGATGGGAACCTATGCAGGGAGACAAAAATGAGGCAAAAGCAAAAGACAGAAAGGAGATGAGGAAAAGTGGAGGGCAGAGAAACCCAAGGCAAAGAACAAAAAGGGCCACTGTACAGCAAAATTCTAAAAGGACAAAGGGTGTTAAAAAAACAAGCCTGAAGGCTTTGTGTCTTAATGCAAGGAGTATCCGCAATAAAGTGGATGAATTAACTGTGCAAATAGATGTTAACAAATATGATGCGATTGGGATTACGGAGACGTGGCTCCAGGATGATCAGGGCTGGGAACTCAACATCCAGGGGTATTCAACATTCAGGAAGGATAGAATAAAAGGAAAAGGAGGTGGGGTAGCATTGCTGGTTAAAGAGGAGATAAATGCATTAGTTAGGAAAGACATTAGCTTGGATGATGTGGAATCTATATGGGTAGAGCTGCAGAACACGAAAGGGCAAAAACGTTAGTGGGAGTTGTGTACAGACCTCCAAACAGTAGTAGTGATGTTGGGGAGGGCATCAAACAGGAAATTAGGAGTGCATGCAATAAAGGTGCAGCAGTTATAATGGGTGACTTTAATATGCACATAGATTGGGCTAGCCAAACTGGAAGCAATACGGTGGAGGAGGATTTCCTGGAGTGCATAAGGGGTGGTTTTCTAGACCAATATGTCGAGGAACCAACTAGGGGGGAGGCCATCTTAGACTGGGTGTTGTGTAATGAGAGAGGATTAATTAACAATCTCATTGTGCGAGGCCCCTTGGGGAAGAGTGACCATAATATGGTGGAATTCTGCATTAGGATGGAGAATGAAACAGTTAATTCAGAGACCATAGTCCAGAACTTAAAGAAGGGTAACTTTGAAGGTATGAGGCGTGAATTGGCTAAGATAGATTGGCGATTGATACTTTAGAGGTTGACTGTGGATGGGCAATGGCAGACATTTAGAGACCGCATGGATGAATTACAACAATTGTACATTCCTGTCTGGCATAAAAATAAAAAAGGGAAGGTGGCTCAACCGTGGCTATCTAGGGAAATCAGGGATAGTATTAAAGCCAAGGAAGTGGCATACAAGTTGGCCAGAAATAGCAGCGAACCTGGGGACTGGGAGAAATTTAGAACTCAGCAGAGGAGGGCAAAGGGTTTGATTAGGGCAGGGAAAATGGAGTACAAGAAGAAGCTTGCAGGGAACATTAAGGTGGATTGCAAAAGTTTCTATAGGTATGTAAAGAGAAAAAGGTTAGTAAAGACAAACGTAGGTCCCCTGCAGTCAGAATCAGGGGAAGTCATAATGGGGAACAAAGAAATGGCAGACCAATTGAACAAGTACTTTGGTTCAGTATTCACTAAGGAGGACACAAACAACCTTCCGGATATAAAAGGGGTCAGAGGGTCTAGTAAGGAGGAGGAACTGAGGGAAATCTTTATTAGTCGGGAAATTGTGTTGGGGAAATTGATGGGATTGAAGGCCGATAAATCCCCAGGGCCTGATGGACTGCATCCCAGAGTACTTAAGGAGGTGGCCTTGGAAATAGCGGATGCATTGACAGTCATTTTCCAACATTCCATTGACTCTGGATCAGTTCCTATCGAGTGGAGGGTAGCCAATGTAACCCCACTTTTTAAAAAAGGAGGGAGCGAGAAAGCAGGGAATTATAGACCGGTCAGCCTGACCTCAGTAGTGGGTAAAATGATGGAATCAATTATTAAGGATGTCATAGCAGCGCATTTGGAAAATGGTGACATGATAGGTCCAAGTCAGCATGGATTTGTGAAAGGGAGATTCATGCTTGACAAATCTTCTGGAATTTTGAGAGGATGTTTCCAGTAAAGTGGACAAAGGAGAACCAGTTGATGTGGTATATTTGGACTTTCAGAAGGCTTTCGACAAGGTCCCACACAGGAGATTAATGTGCAAAGTTAAAGTACATGGGATTGGGGGTAGTGTGCTGACATGGATTGAGAACTGGTTGTCAGACAGGAAGCAAAGAGTAGGAGTAAATGGGTACTTTTCAGAATGGCAGGCAGTGACTAGTGGGGTGCCGCAAGGTTCTGTGCTGGGGCCCCAGCTGTTTACATTGTACATTAATGATTTAGACGAGGGGATTAAATGTAGTATCTCCAAATTTGCGGATGACACTAAATTGGGTGGCAGTGTGAGCTGCGAGGAGGATGCTATGAGGCTGCAGAGTGACTTGGATAGGTTAGGTGAGTGGGCAAATGCGTGGCAGATGAAGTATAATGTGGATAAATGTGAGGTTATCCACTTTGGTGGTAAAAACAGAGAGACAGACTATTATCTGAATGGTGACAGATTAGGAAAAGGGAAGGTGCAACGAGACCTAGGTGTCATGGTACATCAGTCATTGAAGGTTGGCATACAGGTACAGCAGGTGGTTAAGAAAGCAAATGGCATGTTGGCCTTCATAACGAGCGGATTTGAGTACAGGGGCAGGGAGGCCACACCTGGAGTATTGTGTACAGTTTTGGTCTCCTAACTTGAGGAAGGACATTCTTGCTATTGAGGGAGTGCAGCGAAGATTCACCAGACTGATTCCCGGGATGGTGGGACTGACCTATCAAGAAAGACTGGATCAACTGGGCTTGTATTCACTGGAGTTCAGAAGAGTGAGAGGGGACCTCATAGAAACGTTAAAAATTCTGACAGGTTTGGACAGGTTGGATGCAGGAAGAATGTTCCCATTGTTGGGGAAGTCCAGAACCAGGGGTCACAGTCTAAGGATAAGGGGTAAGCCATTTAGGACCGAGATGAGGAGAAACTTCTTCACCCAGAGAGTGGTGAACCTGTGGAATTCTCTACCACAGAAAGTAGTTGAGGCCAATTCACTAAATATATTCAAAAGGGAGTTAGATGAAGTCCTTACTACTCGGGGGATCAAGGGGTATGGCGAGAAAGCAGGAAGGGGGTACTGAAGTTTCATGTTCAGCCATGAACTCATTGAATGGCGGTGCAGGCTAGAAGGGCTGAATGGCCTGCTCCTGCACCTATTTTCTATGTTTCTATGTTTCTGAAACTGAGGCGAAGATACATTGCTGGAGCAATGCAAAGGGAACTTTGCTTTGCACCTAATCCATTCTGGAACCTGATCTCCAAAAATAATCAAAAATTGGGATTACGATTAGAATAATTATCTCCACTTGCTAGCAACAACAGGAGCCGATGGCTGGGTATTGGTCTGGATCTACATTACTTATAGTGTGGAAATGGAGAGGACCACATTGCTTTCATAACTGTAAGCAAAGCTCTTAAATGGGATCCTGTCTCTGTGATCTTCTTGCTCTTTGATGAAGAACTTAGCCTAGGCATAAATGAATGAGGAACCATTCAGCTTTTGCCAAAGGAGACACTGATTACAAATATCACCCTGTAAATAATCCAAACATACCAATAATGAAGCTCCATAGTAATGGGCCACAAAGCGCAGTGTCTTGCAGATTACTTTTCTCTTTTCAGAGTCAAAATCCTACAGAAAGAACCCACCAGTTAACAAATCAACAGAATTATAGCTTTCATAATGGTATATAAGTAATGGAAATGCATAAATTAAAACTGACAATATAATCTGCACTGTACCTGAAAAATATCATACTGGCTCCCAATTATAACAAGAGGAATGGGAAATGGATCAACTAGTTCCCAGTCCTATTGGAATTAAAAAAAAAGAGAAACACAAAAATAAATTTATTTTGGAGCTTAAGGAATTCAAACATCTTGGTATATCTATACAAAATAGCTAGAGAAATGCATACGAATCAAAATATCTGGACCCCTCATCCAATTCAAAGAAGTCACTGAATTAAGGTTGACATCAAATGAGATCCTACTAAAATGTTGTGACACCCCTAGCAAAGAGCTGGCATAGACTCAATAGATCCAATAGCCTACTTCAGCACTATAAACTTCTACGGACAGATTCCACTTTATTTTACCCTAACAAGATTAAAACAAAAGATTAAAACTGATGCTATCTTACACCAGGATGTTTGAGTAATGGAAGGGATACATGCACCAAATAAGGTACAAATTTTAAGAGAGGGACTTTTGACATTCTCACGATATGAAATAACCTCTGTGGAGGAAGTAGTATTTTGAAGCCATTAGCAGCCTCTTTAAAATCCTTTACAAAAGTACTTCCAAGCCATTTGGCCCATGCCGGCTCCCTGCAAGAGTACTTCAGGGAGCCGGCATGGGCCGCACCTGGAGTATTGTGTACAGTTTTGGTCTCCTAACTTGAGGAAGGACATTCTTGCTATTGAGGGAGTGCAGCGAAGGTTCACCAGACTGATTCCCGGGATGGCGGGACTGACATATCAAGAAAGACTGGATCAACTGGGCTTGTATTCACTGGAGTTCAGAAGAATGAGAGGGGATCTCATAGAAACGTTTAAAATTCTGACGGTTTAGACAGGTTAGATGCAGGAAGAATGTTCCCAATGTTGGGGAAGTCCAGAACCAGGGGTCACAGTCTAAGGATAAGGGATAAGCCATTTAGGACCGAGATGAGGAGAAACTTCTTCACCCAGAGAGTGGTGAACCTGTGGAATTCTCTACCACAGAAAGTAGTTGAGGCCAATTCACTAAATATATTCAAAAAGGAGTTAGATGTGGTCCTTCCTACTAGGGGGAATCAAGGGGTATGGCAGGAAAGCAGGAGTGGGGTACTGAAGTTGCATGTTCAGCCATGAACTCATTGAATGGCGGTGCAGGCTCGAAGAGCTGAATGGCCTACTCCTGCACCTATTTTCTATGTTTCTATGTTTCAGCTAGGCCAACTCCCCTGCCCTTTCCCCGTAGCCCTGCAATTTTTTTCCTTCAGGTACTTATCCAATTTCCTTTTGATAGCCACGATTGAATCTGCCTCCACCACCCTCTCAGACAGTGCATTCCAGATCCTAACCACTCGCTGTGTAAAAAGTTTTCTTCATGTCATCGTTGGTTCTTCTACTAATCACCTTAAATCTGTGTCCTCTGGTTCTTGATCCTTCTGCCAATGGAAACAGTTTCTCTCTATCGACTCTGTATAGACAGCTCTATCAAATCTTCTCTCAGACTTCTCTGCACTAAGGAGAGCAACCCCAGCTTCTCTAGTCTATCCACGTAACTGAAGTCCCTCATCCCTGGAACCACTCTTATAAATCTTTCTGCACCCTCACATCCTTCCTAAAGTGCGGTGCACAGAATTCTGCGCTAAATTTCATCTGTCACACGTGCACTCATTCCATCAGTCTGCCTATGTCCTCTTGAAGTCTATCAATATCTTCTTCATTGTTCACTATACATTCAAGTTGTGCGTTATCTGCAAATTTTGGAATTGTGCCCTGTACACCCAAGTCTAAGTCATTAATATATATCACGAAAAGCTATGGTCCCAGTACTTAACCCTGGAGTGTACCTTCCTCCAGTCCGAAAAACAACCATTCACATTGTTTCCTGTCACTTAGCCAATGTCGTATATTTGCTGCCACTGTCCCTTTTATTCCATGTGCTTCAACTTTGTTGGCAAGCCTATTATGTGGCATTTAATCAAATTTCTTTTGTACGTTCAATGTGCACAACATCAACTGCATTGCCCTCATCAAAAAACTCAACGGGTTGGATTTTCGGTTGGATGGCGCCTTGGATGGAACGGTAAAGGATGTCGAGATGCTTACCGCCCCGGACGGCCAGCTTCCAGCGCCCTGCTGGGAAATTTGGTGCCGATTTTGCAGCGTCGCAAAACGCCTTGCTCTGTAGTTTCATTCAGTTCATGACTTCAGGCGTCGTGCAACGTCCCAGTCACTAAATTAGATCGAAATGCCACATTTAACATTCGCCCCAAGTCACGCCTGAAAAATCAGGCAGTCCCACGATCGATTAGGTGAAATTTACAGCATATTTAAAGTGAAGGAGGAGGATTCTAAATCGGAGGTAACATTGAGTGCAACGTTTTCGCAAAGCAAGCTGCATGAACCTCCAACTTCAAAGCGGCAGATTTATCTGCCATTACAGGGTCCTTACAACTTCAGGTGAAATAATTTAATGAGGGCATTACAAAGTTTGCCTACTCCATGCCCTTGTTAGGCGGCGCCAAGATAGAAGGACTGTTGGCCATGTCGGACCACGGACGAGGAGAGGCCGTCGACGTCGGGACAAGATGCCTTAACCTCCAGGGATTTACAGGCAGCAACGCTCATACCTCCAGCTCTCTGAGGGGCAGTATGTGAGAAGGCTGCCTCCTACAGGCAGACCTGCAGCCTCACATTGACACCAGGACTGTGCTTCCCATCACAGTAAAGGTCACTGTGGCGCTGGTCTTCTATGGCTCCGGCTCCTTTCAGGCTGCATCGGGGACAAGACAGCGTCTCTCAATATGCTGCACATCACTGCATTCGCCATGCCACAAAGGTTCTGTACGCCCGCAGAATGGACTTTATAACATTCCCAATGAGCAGGGAGAGTCAGAATGAGCAGGCATGTGGGTTTGGCAGGATTGCGGGCTTCCCGAGGGATTAAGGAGCCATTGACTGAACACACGTGGCCTTGCGAGCACCATTCGACAACGCAGGGGTATTCAGAAACTGAAAGGGATACCACTCCCTAAATGTGAAGCTGGTGTACGACCACAAGCAGCGCATCCTCGCAGTGAATGCTCACTATCCATGGAGTGCACATGATGCTTGAGCACCCCTACTGTCTGCTCGATGATGTTGCTGGTGGCCGTATAGCTCTCATCGTAGTGATGCTCCGTTTGTGTGGTGGGTTTGCGGAGGGGGGTCATTAGCCAGCCTGCATGAGATCACTGTGCCAAGGGCAGGGCACGACTGGCTGCTCGAAGACAAAGGATACGACCTAGCCACCTGGCTAATGACCCCCCTCCGCAAACCCACCACACAAACGGAGCATCACTGCAATGAGAGCCATGCGGCCACCAGCAACATCATCGAGCAGACAATAGGGGTGCTCAAGCAGCGTTTTCGATGCCTGGACCACTCTGGAGGCAGTCTTCAATACTCAACAACAACTTGAATTTATATAGCGCCTTTAACATAGTAAAACGTCCCAAGGCGCTTCACAGGAGTATTATGCAATAAAAATTTGACACCAAGCCCCATAAGTAGAAATTAGCACAGGTAACCAAAAGCTTGGTCAAAGTCGCAGGTTTTAAGGAGCATCATGAAGGAGGAAAGAGAGGTAGAAAGGCAGAGGGGTTTAGGCAGGGAATTCCAGCAGATTGGAAAACTGCAAACGTAACGCCTCTTTTAAAAAAAGGAAGCAGACAAAAAGCAGGAAACTATAGACCTGTTAGCTTAATATCGGTGCTTGGGAAAATGTTGGAGTCCATTATTAAAGAAGCAGTAGCACGACATTTGGAAAAGCATAATTCAGTCAGGCAGAGTCAGCATGGATTTATGAAGGGGAAGTCGTGTTTGACAAATTTGCTGGAATTCTTTGAGGTTGTAACAAACAGGGTGAATGGATAAATGAGAACCAGTGGATGTGGTGTATTTGGACTTCCAGAAGGCATTTGACAAGGTGCCACATAAAAGGTTACTGCACAAGATAAAAGTTCACGGGGTTGGGGGTAATATATTAGTATGGATAGAGGATTGGCTAACTAACAGAAAACAGAGAGTCGGGATAAATGGTTCATTCTTGGGTTGGCAATCAGTAACTAGCGGGGTGCTGCAGGGATCAATACTGGGACCCCAACTATTTACAATCGATATTAACGACCTAGATGAAGGGACTAAGTGTAACGTAGCCAAGTTTGCTGATGTTACAAAGATGGGAGGAAAAGCAATGTGTGAGGAGGACACAAAAAATCTGCAAAAGGACATAGGCTAAGTGAGTGGGGAAAAATTTGGCAGATGGAGTATAATGTTGGAAAGTGTGATGTCATGCACTTTGGCAGAAAAAAAATCAAAGAGCAAGTTATCATTTAAATGGAGAAAAATTGCAAAGTGCTGCAGCACAGCAGGACCTGGGGGTCCTGGTGCAAGAAACACAAAAGGTTAGTATGCAGATACAGCAAGTGATCAGGAAGGCCAATGGAATCTTGGCCTTTATTGCAAAGGGGATGGAGTATAACAGTAGGGAAGTCTTGCTACAGTTATACAAGGTCATCATCATAGGCAGTCACTCGAAATCGAGAAAGACTTGCTTCCATTCTAAAGTGAGTTCTTAGGAGACTGAACAGTCCAATACAGGAGTTAGTCTCTGTCACAGGTGGAACAGAGTCGTTGAAGGAAAGGGTGGGTGGAGAGACTGGTTTTCCGCACGCTCCTTCCGCTGCCTGTGCTTGCTTTCTGTATGCTCTTGGCGACGAGACTGGAGGTGCTCAGCACCCTCCCGGATGCTCTTCATCCACTTAGGGCGGTCTTTGGCCAGGTACACCCAGGTGTCGGTGGGGATGTTGCACTTTATCAGGGAGACTTTTGAGGGTGTCCTTGAAACATTTCCTCTGCCCACCTGAGGCTCGCTTGCCATGTAGGAGTTCCGAATGTGCGGCAAACCTGTCCCATCCTCCCTTACCCTCAACGACTGTCTGTCCCACCTGTGGCAGGGACTGTGGCTCCCGTATTGGACTGTTCAGCCACCTAAGGACTCATTCTAAGAGTGGAAGCAAGCCTTCCTCGATTCCGAAGGACTGCCTATGATAATGAGGAGTTCTGAATAGAGTGCTTGCTTTGGGAGTCTTGTATCAGGCATTGTGGCCTGCCCAACGGAGCTGGTCAAGTGTGGTCAGTGGTTCGATGATGGAGATGTTGGCCTGATCGGGGACACTAACATTGGTGCGTCTGTCCTCCCAGGGAATTTGCAGGATCTTACGGAGACATCGTTGGTGGTATTTCTCCAGCAATTTGAGGTGTCTACTATATATGGTTCACGTCTCTGAACCATACAGGAGGGCAGGTATCACTACAGCCCTGTAGATCATAAGCTTAGTGCCAAATTTGAGGGCCTGATCTTCGAACACCCTCTTCCTCAGGAGGCCAAAGGCTGCGCTGGCGCACTGGAGGCGGTGTTGAACCTCATCGTCGATGTCTACCCTTGTTGATAATAGGCTCCCAAGGTATGGAAAGTGGTCCACATTGTCCAGGGCCGCGCCGTGGTTCTTGATGACTGGGAGGCAGTGCTGTGTGGCAGGGTCAGGTTGGTGGAGGACCTTTGTCTTACGGATGTTTAGTGTAAGGCCTATGCTTTCGTACGCCTCAGTGAAGATGTTGACTAGGACTTGGAGTTCAGCCTCTGTATGTGCGCAGATGCAAGCGATGTCCGTGTACTGTAGCTCAACAACAAGAGGATGGGATGGTCTTAGATCTGGCCTGGAGACGATGTAGGTTGAACAGGTTCCCACTGGTTCTGTAGTTTAGTTCCACTCCAGCAGGGAGCTTGTTGAATGTGAAGTGGAGCATTGCAGCGAGGAAGATCGAGAAGAGGGTTGACGCGATGATGCAGCCCTGTTTGACCCCGGTCCAGACGTGGATCGGTGGTGGATTCGTTGGTCAGGATCATGGCTTACATGTCGTCGAGCAGGCGGGGGATGGCGACAAACTTTTGGGGGCAGCCGAAATGGAGGAGGTCCGAACCGGTGCCAAACAGGGCTGCATCATCGTGCCAACCCTATTCTCGATCTTCCTCGCTGCAATGCTCCATAGTCCTGCGCAGTTAACAGTATCAAAGGCCTTTGTAAGGTCAAAGACGGTCATGTACAAAGGTTGGTGCTGTTCCCTGCATTTCTGTTGCAGTTGTCACGCCGTAAAGATCATGTCTGTTGAACCCCGTAGTGGTCGGAATCCGCACTGTGATTCTGGGAGGAGCTCCTCAGCCACAGGAGAAGACGGTTGAGGAGGATTCTAACGATGACCTTCCCAGTGGCTGATAACAGGGAGATTCCTCTGTAGTTGCTGCAGGCGGACTTGTCCCATTTTAAAAAAAAAGATGGTCACGATTACTGCATCTCTGAGATCTCCCAGCATCTCCCGGTATTGGTGAGGCCCCACTTGGAATATGGCATACAGTTTGGGTTTCTGTTATGTCTTGGATAAGGAGTCAGACTAGATACTGCAAGCTCAAACTAAGTGTGACCTGTAATCCTTTATTACAGATCTGAGTGCATCTCCAGCCTGTGAGGCCTCCTTATATACAGGTGCTCCCAAGGGATTGTGGGATCCCTTGGGACTCCAGGGGATAAGACATGGTAATTACAGATTTACATACATAACAGTTTCCATATTTAAGAAAGGATATACTTGCTTTGGAGGCAGTTCAGATAATGTTCACTAAGTTGATTCCAGAGATGAGGGGGTTGATTTATGAGGAAAGGTTGAGTAAGTTGGGCTTCTACTCACTGGAATTCAGAAGAATGAGAGGTGATCTTATCAAAACGTATAAGATTATGAGGGGACTTGACAGGGTGGATGCAGAGAGGATGTTTCCACTGATAGGGGAGACTAGAACTTGGGGGCATAATCTTAGAATAAGGGGCCGCCCATTTAAAACTGAGATGAGGAGGAATTTTTTCTCTCAAAGGGTTGTAAATCTGTGGAATTCGCTGCCTCAGAGAGTTGTGGAAGCTGGGTCATTGAATAAATTTGAGAGAGATAGACAGTTTCTTAACCGATCAGGGAATAAGGGATTATGGGGAGCAGGCAGGGAAGTGGACCCGAGTCCATGATCAGATCAGCCATGATCGTATTAAATGGTGGAGCAGGCTCAAGGGGCCGTATGGCCTGCTCCTATTTCTTATGTTCACTACCAGTTTACTATTTATATGCCTATAGATGACTTTTGGATTCCCTTTTTATATTAGCTGCCATTCTATTCTCATACTCTCTTTGCCCTTCTTACTTCCTTTTTCACTTCCCCTTTGAACTTTCTACATTTAGCCTGGTTCTCACTTGTATTCTCAACCTGATATCCGTCATACGTCCTATTTTTCTGCTTCATCTTATTCTCTATCTCTTTCGTCATCCAGGGAACTCTGACTTTGGTTGCCCGAGCTTTCCCCTCGTGGAAATGCATCTCAACTGTACCCGAACCAACTTCTCTTTAAAGGCAGCCCATTGTTCGATTACAGTTTTGCCTGCCAATCTATCCAATTTACCCAGGCCAGATGAAACCCACTGAAATTGATCTTCCTGCAATTAAGTATTTTTACTCTGGATTGCCCGCTGTCCCTTTCCAAAGCTAATCTAAACCTTATGAACCTCCCTTATCCGGCAACCACCCCTCGCGCGGCACCATTCCCAGCCGTTCCGACATGAGCAAATTGAAGTCCTTCCTTGCTACAGACTCCCACAATTGCTGGCCTGACCTCTCGATCCACACACCACCACCCCCCCCCCACTGCCCACGATCTCTCTGCCGCACTTCCAGCCCAAGGCCAGCCAGCCCCGATATCCACTTGCTCAGTACCTGTACCATCCAATTTAACGTGATCTCCCCTCGGCTGGCAAAATCCTTTATCCGGCACAGGCCAGGTCCCTAAATGTTCCCCTACGGACACTTGCTTCAATTGACCTACCTCATTCCGCAGAACCAGACCAGGCAATGCCGCCTTCCTCCTTGGGCCAGAAATGCACTGATCAAGAAAGTTCTCTTTAACGTACTTCAGAAATGCTTGCCCCTCTTTGCCCTTTACACTATTCCAATCTATATTCGGAGAGTTGTAGTCCCCCATTATCACTACTCTATAGTTCTTGCACCTCTGTAATTTCCCTGCAAATTTGCTCCTCTATATCCTTCCCACCAGCTGGTGGCCTATAGAATACACCTAATGGCACCTCTATTGCTTCTTAACTCTAACCAAATAGATTCTGTCCTTGACCCTTCCAGGACATCCTCTCTCTCCAACACTAATATTCTCCGTAATAAATACTGCCACCTATCACCTTTCTTTCCTTCCCTAAACACCTTATATCCAGCAATACTTTGTACCCAATCCTGCCCTTTTTTGACCCAAGTCTCTGTTATCGCCACAACATCATATTCACATGTGGCTATTTGCAGCTCACCAATTTATTTACCACGCTTCGCACATTTACACACTGTAACCCTCTCTTAGACCTTCTTGTATTCTCTCTTAGTCTGACCCCACCCAATGCCGTACCATTTCTTACTGTAGTGCTATCTGTCTCTCCCAATCTTTTGTGCACCTTGTTTCTCCTTTCCAAAGCTACATTGGAATGTGGCCAGCCCCCTGCAAAATTAGTTTAAACCCTCCCACCACCAACCCCCCCACCCCACCTGCCAGGATATTGGCTTAATCTGAAGTCTGCACCTGGTCTTGACTCCTCATGCGCTAAACAGCAATAAATACAATCTTTTTTTTAAAGTGAAGTACTGAATGTTAGATTACTGATATTATAGAAAGTTTTCCGAAGCTGGACTCACCGGGTGATTTTTCTGCAATGTTTTCCAGGTCCTTTGCTTGATCTCATTTACATTTATAGAATCTTTTTTGCTCAGCTCATGTATAGCTGTGTTTATACAGTTCCTCGTCACAATCAGCAGTTTCTCCATGTTTGGCCATAGTTCATTGGGTTTGGAAAGATCCAAAACCAAAACAATAGAAAGGGTCCTAGTTCAATTGAAACATCACAGATGCCTTTAATTACTTTGAATGCATTTAAAAATTGATAAACAGTAGAACCTTTCTATAGAGCATATCACACAGATCTCCCTGTGATATCACATCCATCGGAGGTGACTGCATAGCACACAAGTGACAAAGTTACTAATTCTGCTGGGCTAGCCAGCAAATTATATAGATATGGTATCTCACTTGTGTTTCACATAGTTTTCTTTTCCTGAGGAATCCCAGCAGTTTAGGCCCAAACTCTTGGGCTCAATTTTCCCCGGTCTTTTGCACAATTTTTTTGGCGCACGCCGCATTTTTTGGTGTAAGTTTTTAAATTAAAGTTTCCCCAACAAATCTGCGCCAGTGTAACTGAGTTAGTTACGATTTTTTTTTAAGGTTTTTTTTTTAAAGTCATAGGGAGTGTTACCTCAGGTCTGCACCAGATTTTAATCATTTTTCAAAGTTTGCCCCCAAAAAATTTATCCTAGGTCGGCGTATCAAGCCACTCCAAAAAACCTTCTGGTGAGTTAAGAGTAAGCAGCACACAATGAACAATCGGCGCAGAAAGACGTCATTGTTTTTCATCTAAGTTTGGGAGGGAGATAAGAACACTTTAAAGATTACATTTTTTTACCTTACAACGGAGTAGATGGAAATTTGATGGAATTCTGAACTTTTCTTTTTTTTTTTAAAAAACTTCCACGACACCACTGAATGTCTTCAAACAGGGTTGGAACGTCGGCTGACAGAATCCGTCCCACACCCAGACAAAGGGGCTCGGCTGCAAAACAAGCTCGGGGGGGGCGATCGGAAGACTGCAGACTGCACTAGGCATCAAATGAGCCCGGGGGGGGGGGTTTAGGGAGGGTGAAAGGTGCTGTTGAACGTGATCGGAAGAAATCACAAGACTGCAATGAGCCCGGGGTAGGGGGAGGGGGGCTTTGGGAGTTACCGATCACTGCACTTGGTCAGACATAGGTGTGGTCCACACAGACCTTGGGGAGAGAACACAAAGAACCTGCCCTGCCTTCCTGCCATTTTGAGCTTCTTGCAAAGGTAAAATTTAAGCATGGGCGCAATACTGACAATGTCATACCTTGTGTGAGCCTCCTGCATCATGGTGCTGCGGAGGAGACAATTGATTCGACATCATCGCACGAGGACCTCAGAGCCCGTAGGGTGCTGGGCAGGAGGTCTTACCCACCTCGGGTATATCGAGACAGGCGTTCGTACCTGTGAGTGATGCAAACTGTGTCAGAAGGCTGCGTTTCCGCAAAGAAGTTGTAACTGAGATCTGTAAGATGGTGAAAGCAGACCTGCAACCTAGAAGCATCAGGAAGACTGCTTTGTCAGTTGAAGTGAAGGTTACAGTTGCACTTTCATTCTATGCATCCGGATCCATCCAAGCTACAATTGGGCATGTGTGCACCATTAACATGCAACACATGTCTGCATTCGGCAGGTGACTGCTGCACTATATGCCCGGAGGAATGACTACGTAAAGTTCCCCATGACTGCCCAGGCAATGCGTGACAGGGCTATGGGCTTCTCCAGGATTGCTGGCTTCCCAAAGGTATAGGGCTGCATTGACTGTACCCACATCGTCTTGCGAGCACCTTTGGAGGATTCCGAGATGTACAGGAACAGAAAAGGCTTCCACTCCATTAATGTACAGCTCGTGTGTAAACGACATGCATCGCATCATGTCAGTCGGTGCAAGATACCCTGGGAGCACCCAGGATGCGTTCATCCGACACGAGAGCGTTATATCTGCCATGTTTCAGCAGCAGCCAGAAGGGCAGAGCCGGCTACTGGGAGACAAAGGATACGGCCTCGCCACTGGCTCATGACGCCCCTACACGTAACACGGACGAAAGGTGACTGAGAATACAACATGTCGCACATTGCGACGCGCAGCATCACAGAGGACCATTGGCATCTTGAAACAGCATTTCCGATGCCTGGACCAGCCCGGAGGCTACTTGTTATACACCCCTGAGATTGTCGGTCAGTTCACTGTTGAGTGCTCCATGCTGCATAACTTAGCCATCATGACGCAGCAGCAGCTGGTAGTAGAAGACCCAACTGCGGCGAAAGTGGCTGATGATAATGATGAGGAAGATGAAGATGACGAGCAGGAGGAGGAGAAGGAAGCCATGCAAGTACCTGAACCCGAAGCACGACGGTGGAGAAGGGCGGGCCATCGTACCCCTTTAACGATTGCTCGAGCCTTGCGCCAGCAGCTCATCTGTGAAAGCTTTGCTGCCTGAAGGCTCAGCGGCAACTATTCCACATGGACCATCTTTACTGTTTGGACCTGTTCCGTAATGTTGTGTTGTGTTAATGAACAAATGATGGAAATAATTCTTGTTTACTTCAAAAGTTGTGTTAATAATGGAACAAATAATGTAAATGATTCAGTTATAATTTAAAATATATTTTATTCAAAAGTTTTATCAAACATTTGTACTTAACTTAAATAAAAATATTCTTGAATCAAACTTTAAAGTTTCCTGTTAAGATCACTTCCAAACTTTAAACTTGTAAATTTACATAACTGACAAAACCTTTTAATTTGAAAACAAGTAACAACAATAATAACAACAGTAGCAGTAAAGAAAGGCTGCACCCATCTCTCCTCCACCTTATTCTGGTCTTGGTGACTCCACCACCCCTGCCCGCAGGCGGTGGCGCAGTGTTTCTGGGGTTGGTACCAAGCTTATACTTTCTAACATCTCAGGTAGTTCGCACCTGTTGAAAGGGGGGGGGGGTGTGGGGGGAAGGCGGTAAATGTGGAGGGCCTGGCTTGGGGCTCTTCAGAGGCTGGTCTGGGGATTAGAGTGGGACTGGCAGTTGATTCTGTCAATGGGCGCGGGGTCTGGGCGTGTTCCCTTATTGCAGCAGCTAACTCCAACATGCTGTCCCTCATGCGCCCTGACAGCGTCTCAACTACCTGCAACATTCCCTCCCTAATGTTGAGCTAAAGTGTCTGAACTACCTGTGACATTCCCTCCCTCATGTTCACAGACAGTGCATCAGCTACCTGTGACATTCCCTTTCTCATATTCACTGACATGGTTTCAGCTGACTGAAATATTCCCTCACTCATGGTCCCGGACATCGTTCCCATTTTTCGTGAGAGTGTTGTTACTTTTTCCGACAGTCCTGATACCTCATCACCCACCCCACTGATGGCGTCCAGGAGTGATTGCATAAAGTCAATGCTCCGCACTCATTGCCATCACGTGAACCACATCTGTTAGATCCTGCACCACAGGAGAACACTGTCGAGCTCTCCTTTCCCTCCTCACCCTGGGTGTAACATCGCAGTGGAAACAGCAGCCTGGGACGGTGGGGCCCTGGGTGTGCCTTGCTGCACCCCACCACTGGGACCTGCAGCCTCGGACGGTGAGGCCCTGGGAGTGCCTCGCTGCACCCACCACTGGGACTCGCAGCCTCGGACAATGGGAAACCATGGAATGTCCCATCAACACTCAAACCACTAGTCAGGGAAGGGGCTAGCAACTCAATGGGCGGCACCTGCACCTCCTCCAAAGTGAATACAAGAGGTGGGGCTTCATCCATCCCCTCCACCTACCCCCCATGTTCTTGGTCTGGAAGGTGGGATTGGAAGATGTTCTCCTCTTCAGGCCCGTTGTTGTCCTCGTCCAAATATTCTTCTGCATCGTCAGGGTTGGCCTGAAGTTCTGCAAAATATAACAGAACACAGACAAATGGTTAGCAGCAGAGGAGGGGGGCAGGATTGGTGGCATGAGTAGGCTCAGACAGCGCAGGCATCAGGTTGATTTGAAGGACCACGATGAATGATAGCACATTGCATCAACCAAAGCATAGCCGACGGAGACATCCCCATGAACCGAAGCACGGCTAGCCCGCGCAGTATTTAACATTTAGCAAAGCCAGACTGTGGAATTTGCAGGACTTACCCTCTCCTTCGAGTGTGGGCCCAGCTTGTGCAGTGGTGGTTGCTTTTCTCCAGGCAGGATCCATCAAAGCAGCGACCCTCTCTTCCAAGGGTGTCAGTGACTGCAGATTTGCTGGGCCTCCTCCTGTTTGGAGTTCTTTACCTTTTGTTATGTACCACCTTCCTCTGCAAAGACAAAACGACAACTTTTTAGAGGGTGTCTTTCTGCTGGGTGGGACATATACAGCTGGTCACATTTACATTACAATTGCATTGAAAATATTACTTACACAAACTTGACCAAGGTCCTGCCACTTTTTTTTGCACTGGCCTCCAGACCTCGTGCAAGGTGGTTCCAGCGTTTCTTAATTTCTTTGGGTGGAACTTTTGTGTGACCTCTGCTGGTGTCCAGCTCCTGCCATCTGTCTTCAATCACAGTAACTAGTGCCTCCACTTCATCCTGTAAGAAATTTTTGATCCTTGCACCGTGTTGCATCTTGTATTGCAGCTTCAAATTTTCCAATGTTCTCACATAGCACTCAACGTTCTCACACACACAACTGCCTCTTTAAAAATGGCCGATTGCAGACCGGGAGCTGAACTGCGCATGCGTGCCCATAGGAATAACGTCAAAAACGTCCTTTTTTCCCCGCGCATGCGCAGAAGGTGGGGCATCGTTTTTTTTCGGCGCAGACAGTAGACTCCACCTCCCGAGACGACTGGATAGGCTGCGCGGCGCCAATTTTGAAAACTACAGTGAGGAAACTTGGCACAAATATTTCTGGAGTATTTTTAGTCGAGAAAAACAGGTGTAATTTTTGCAATACGCAAAAAACGGTTTGGGGTAAAATTGAGCCCTTGGAGTCCCTCCCGAAAACTCTCCACCTCCCTCTCATTAAAACCCACTGTAATTTAGAGCTCCCCCTAGTGGACTACTGCTCTATCTAGTGGACTACTGTGGTAATGCAACTATTGATGTATATAATAAAAGGATCATGTGACAAGGTCACATGACAAGTTCCTGTAGAACCATCTTATGTATGTGTGTGTTCGTGATGTCGCAAAGAATATATCACACCCACCTCTTTGACCAAGTTTTTGGTCACCTCACCTAATATCTCCTTCTTTGTCTCAGTGTCAACTTTTGCCTTATGCTTGCATGAAGCACCTTGGGATGTTTTTCTACATTAAAGATGCTGTATTGTTGTGCAGCTAGTTAAAGACAGCTCAGTGGCATATAGCGATGGGAAGGAGAACCTCACTTACAATTCCCCACAAAGTAAATATGTAACCTCAGCTGGGTAAATCATGAAAGGCACCAAGCAAAGGTCAAATACTTCTTCATAGAAAAGGATGACAACTGGTAGGCAAAGAATCTCAGTGTGGTCTTGTAAACTTTTGAAGGAGTTCGGCTAGAGCACTGTTAGCAGAGTTCTGGGAGCTACTTTCTTACTTGCCTACCCTCCGGAGGAGAAAATTGAAGGGGAGAAAAAGAGGGGAAGAAAATAATTATCAATATTCTTAAAAATCTATAATGTAGGCGCATTATGTATCTTTAGTGCAATGAATAGCTATATAATAACTACACATATAGTATAGCTTTTGGTTTAAAAAAAAAGGTCCTAAATAAAATTGCAACAAACGTGGGTGGAAAAGTCCGTTGGAGCACCAGAGTGGCAGAACAAGGGCCATACAATTTTCCCATACAGACGTCAGCCTCAGCATGGGTTTGCATAACTCTAGTGAGGTACTAAGCAATTGCCAGTTACTTCCCCACGATACAACAAAATAAAAAGCAAAGCAAGGATAAAAATTTGCAACGAAGATAGTCTGGTAAAAACAGATCTTTGATTTACATATTAATATTTTACTGGTAGTATTTAACCTCAGAATCACACAGCAACACAAACCTTATGCTGTCGACAGTGATTGGAATCTGAGCAAGATCGGATAGCGATGTTCCTCCACCTAGTTCCCAAAAGTGAGCAATATCCTTTGGCTGTAAACAGTTTCAATACAAAGATAAATGAGATGCTTAAAATTAAATTTATATTACACAGTAACATATAAAATCCCATGTTACCCTTGGCTTCAACTATATTAACTTTTTTTTCTAAAAAGAGATGATGCCAATCCAGTAATGATTTTAGATTTTGGGCAAATGGTAACCTGCAGCCCTTATATGCTTGTGACATTTCTGTGCTATTTGACCACTAGATAGCATCAGTGTACCTTGCTGTACAGTAAAACAGAAAATGCTGTAAATACACAACAGTCCCCTGCTATCAGGGTAATGTTTTGGGTGTACATCCTTGTCAGAACTCAGTTCTTCAGAACCCCATATGGGTCTAAACATTTATCCGTAATTTATTTCGAATTTCAATCATTCCTTTACTGTGTAGCTTGCATAATAGTTGCAAATTATACCAATGCCCTCCAGTGGCAGAAAATTGATAGTACCCTGTACTCATCAAGCATATATCTCCTGAAATGCAGTTACAATTTACTTTTAAGGCTAAACCAGATTAAGAAAACAAATTTAAATTTATTATAGGTTACAATGTATTTAAATTTTTTTAATTCCCGACCATATAGATGCATTCAGTGTGAAAACTCAATAAAATTTCACAACTAGAAACAACCTCCTTCAAAAATTTGAGAGGCACATATTATTTCGATGAATCTTTGAATCAATAAATGAATGGATTTATCCAAAAGTTCCGTTTTTTAAAAATCAGTTCTCCCTAAATGTATCTTTAAAAGTTGTGTAGAGGCAGTTTGGAACAGACCATTTCTGTAGAATTTCTGCATGATATGAAGTTCTGCTCCACTGTGGTGGGGATGACTGGCAGCATTCCCCATTCAGATCATCATTACTGCACATCTGTATGCGAAACACTAATGCAAAATGGCTGTTCGCAGATTCCTTTAATTATACATTTTGAATCAAATTATTCCTCTAAACACCTGCTTATAAGTGTTATGATACCTACAAGTGTCATAACATTACTCTTTGAAGCAAGGCAAGCTATCCTCAGAGGCTACCACCATGACAGCTACATTCAATCAGTACAGGGCTGTGTCAAATCTATTATTTCTTTGAGGCATGTCAGCTTATAAAAGATCTGTAACTCCTATTAAGGATCATATGTGGATGTAGCATACATATTACAAATCTTGGAGATAGCCTGGGGACCTTCAGGGCAAAAATGCAGTCCAAATTAAGTGGGATCTAAGGAAGGCTTTTAATCCAATTTAGCAGTCCTCTTTGGATTTGGGCACGGTGCCGGAGGACTGGTAATGTGGTATCCTTGTTTAAGAAGGGAGAAAGGGATAGGCTAAGTAATTACAGGCCCGTCAGCCTTATCTCAGTGGTGGGAAAATTATTGGAAAAAATCCTGACAGGATAAATTTACATTTTGAAAGGCAAGGATAAATTAGGGACAGTCAGCACGGATTTGTTAAGGGAAGATCATGTTTGACTAACCTGACTGAATTTTTTGAGGAGGTAACCAGGAGGGTCGATGAGGGCAGTGTGTATGATGTAGTGTATATGGACTTTAGCAAAGCCTTTGATGAGGTCCCATATGGTAGACTGGTCACGAAAGTTAAAACCCATGGGATCCAGGGCAAAGTGGTAAGCTGAATCCAAAATTGGCTTAGAGGTAGGAAGCAAAGGGTAATGACTGATGGATCTTTTTGTGACTGGAAGAATGTTTCCAGTGGGGTTCCGCAAGGCTCAGTACTGGGTCCCTTGCTTTTTGTGGTATACATCTGTTATATATGTGGACTTGTATTTACTCTGTACAGCCACCAGAAGGCTCATCCCCTGGAGTCCCAAGGGATCCCATAATCCCTTAGGAGCACAGTTATTTAAGGAGGCTTCACTGGTTGGAGAGCCACTCTGGAGACATGCAATAAAAGACCAAGGTCACACTTTACTTTGAGCTCAGTGTTCAGTCTGACTCTTTCTCCATACATAACAACTGGCGACGAGATACAGATAGCGAACCCAAAGATGCAGAAAACAGTGGGCATCCTAGAGAAATTTTTGGAGGGAGATGATTGGGAAACTTTTGTGGAGCGACTCAACCAATACTTCGTGGCCAACGAGCTAGATGGGGAAGAGAGTGCTGCCAAACGAAGGGCGATCCTCTTCACTGTCTGTGGGACACCAACGTATGGCCTCATGAAGAATCTGCTCACTCCAGCAAAACCCACGGAGAAATCATACGACGGTTTGTGCACACTGGTCCGAGAGCATTTGAATCCGAAGAAAAGCATTCTGATGGTGAGGTACCGGTTCTACACCTACAAAAGGTCTGAAGGCCAGAAAGTGGCGAGTTATGTCGCCGAGCTAAGACACCTTGCAAGACATTGCAAATTTGAAGGACATTTGGAGCACATGCTCAGAGACTTTTTCGTACTTGGCATTTGCCACCTTGAGTAAGGCCATAGCGATAGTCCAGGCGTTCATTGCCACCAGTGACAATACAAAGTAAATCTCTCAGCACACAAGTGCTGCTACAAGTAATGCGAGCAAAGTGATATTGTTTTTGAATCGTAACGTACAGGGCAGGTCACACATACCTGCAGCCCCACGTCCACAGATGTCTCAGAGTCCACCATCAAAGGTGATGAATGCAAGGCCATTAACACCTTGTTGGCGCTGTGGGGGTGATCATCGTTTCCATTCATGCCGATTCAAAGAGTACATTTGCAAGGGCTGTGGAACAATGGGACACCTCCAACGAGTGTGCAGGCAAGCTGAAAAGCCTGTTAAACCTGCAAACCACCATGTTGCAGAGGAGGACAGATCCACGGAGGATCATGACGAACCAGAGCCTCAGATCGAGGAGACAGAGGTACATGGGGTGCACACATTCACCACGAATTGTCCCCCAATAATGCTGAATGTTGAACTAAATGGACTCCCAACGTCAATGGAGCTGGACACGGGCACGAGCCAGTCCATCATGTGCAAAAAGTCTTTCGAAAGGTTATGGTGCAACAAGGCTTCAAGACCAGTCTTAACTCCAGTTCACACAAAACTAAGAACTTACACAAAAGAACTGGTTCCTGCAATCGGCAGTGCTACCGTAAAGGTCTCCTACGATGGAACGGTGCACAAGCTACCACTCTGGGTGGTACCGGGCGATGATCCCACGCTGCTCGACAGGAGCTGGCTGGGAAAGATACGCTGGAACTGGGACGAAGTCCGAGCGCTATCGCCCGCTGACAACACTTCGTATCCCCAGGTCTTAAACAAATTACCTTCGCTGTTTGAACCAGGCATCGGGAAATCCCAAGGAGCAAAAGTGCAGATCCACCTAATTCCGGGGGCGCGACCCATCCAGCAGAAGGCGAGAGCAGTACCGTACATGATGAGAGAAAGAGTATAGTTTGAGCTAGACCGGCTGCAAAGAGAGGGCATAATTTCAGTGAGTGGGCCAGTCCTATTGTCCCAGTCTTCAAGGTAGATGGCACCGTCAGAATCTGTGGCGATTACAAATTAACTATCAATCGTTTTTCCCTGCTGGACCAATACCCACTACCAAAGGCCGACGACCTCTTTGCAACACCGGCGGGAGGAAAGACGTTCACGAAGCTGGATCTGACTTCAGCCTACATGGCGCAGGAACTGGGGGAATCATCGAAGGCCCTCACCTGCATCAACACGCACAAAGGTCTTTCTGTTTATAACAGATGCCCGTTTGGAATCCGATCAGCGCCGGCGATATTCCAGAGACAAGGGAAAGCTTACTGAAGTCAATCTCGCACACCGTGGTCTTCCAGGACGACATCTTAAGTCACAGGTCGGAACACAGTCGAGCACCTGCAGAACCTGGAGGCGGTTCTTAATCGACTCAACCGTGTGGGGCTTAGTTTAAAACGCTCAAAGTGCGTTTTCCTGGCGCCTGAAGTGGAGTTCTTAGAAACGAGGATTGCAGCGGATGGCATCAGGCCCACCAATGCGAAGACGGAAGCAATTGAGAACGCACCGAGGCCACAGAACGTGACACAGCTGTGGTCATTTCTGGGACTCCTGAACTACTTTGGTAACTTCTTACCGGGTCTCAGCACACTGCTAGAACCACTACATGTCTTATTACGAAAAGGGGGCGAATGGGTTTGGGGCAAAAGCCAAGAAAATGCCTTTGTAAAAGCGAGAAAATTGTTATGCTCAAACAAATTGCTTGTGTTGTATGATCCATGTAAGCATTTGGTACTAGCATGTGATGCGACGTCATATGGCGTCGGGTGTGTATTGCAACAAGCTAATGATTTGGGGAAATTGCAACCGGTTGCTTATGCATCCAGGAGTCTGTCTAAGGCGGAGAGAGCCTACAGCATGATTGAAAAAGAAGCGTTAGCGTATGTCTACAGGGTAAAGAAAATGCATCAATACCTATTTGGGCTAAAATTCGAATTGGAAACTGACCATAAGCCACTTATATCCATGTTTTCCGAGAGTAAAGGGATAAATACCAACGCATCGGCCGGCATCCAGAGATGGATGCTCACGTTGTCCGTATACAACTACGCCATCCACCACAGGCCAGGCACAGAAAACTGCGCCGATGCTCTCATTAGGCTGCCATTGCCCACCATGGGGGTGGAGCCTCAGATCTAGCCATGGTTGTGGAAGCATTTGAGAGTGAGCAATTACCCGTCACTGCCCGGCAGATCAAAATCTGGACAAGCCAGGACCCCTTATTATCCCTAGTCAAAAGCTGTGAGCTTCTCGGGAGCTGGTCCAGTGTCCCAACGGAAATGCAGGAAGAGATAAAGCCATTCCAGCAGCGCAAAGATGAAATGCCTATACAGGCAGACTGCCTTCTGTGGGGCAATCGAGTAGTGGACCCCAAGAAGGGCAGACACCCCTTCATCAATGATCTCCACAGTACCCACCCAGGCATCGTAATGATGAAAGCAATAGCCAGATCCCACGTGTGGTGGTCCGGTATCGATGCGGACTTAAGAGTCCTGCATTCACAGATGTAATACATGCTCACAGTTAAGCAATGTACCCAGGGAGGTGCCGCTAAGTTTATGATCTTGGCCTTCCAAACTGTGGTCTATGGTACATGTTGACTAAGCAGGCCCGTTCTTGGGTAAAATGTTCCTTGTGCTTGTAGACGCATACTCCAAGTGGATTGAATGTGAGATCATGTCGGCTAGCACGTCCGCTGCCACTACTGAAAGCCTGCGGACTATGTTTGCCACTCACGGCTCACCCGATGTCCTGGTGAACGACAATGGGCCATGTTTTACCAGTGCTGAGTTCAAAGAATTCATGACCCGTAATGAGATCAAACATGTCACATGTGCCCCGTTTAAACCAGCGTCCAATGGTCAGGCAGAGAGAGCAGTGCCCCCATCAAGCAAGGCTTGAAGAGGGTAAGTGAAGGCTCACTGCAGACTTGCCTATCCCGAGTCCTGCTTAGCTACCGCACGAGACCCAACTCACTCACTGGGATCCCACCTGCTGAACTGCTCATGAAAAGTGCACTTAAGACAAGGCTCTCATAAGGATCTACATGAACAGGTAGCGAGCAGGCGGCTTCAACAAAGTGCAAACCATGATAGCGCAAATGTGTCACGTGAGATTGAAATCAATGATCCTGTATTTGTATTAAAATATGGACAAGGTCCCAAGTTGCTTCCCGGCACTGTCGTGGCCAAAGAGGGGAGCAGGGTGTTTCAGGTCAAACTTTCAAATGGACTCATTCACCGGAAACACTTGGACCAAATGAAACTCAGATTCATGGACTATCCTGAGCAACCCACCTTGGACACTACCTTTTTTGATCCCCCAACATACACACCAGTGGCAACCGGCACCACGGTTAACCACGAAGCAGAACCCATCATCCACAGCAGCCCTGCAGAGCCCAACACACCAGGCAGCCCAGCAAGGCCATATGCACAGCAGCCCAGCGAGGGCCCAACAAATGATTCAACAACACCACCTTTCACACCGAGACGATCAACCAGGCAAGAAGGGCCCCAGATCAACTCACAGTGTAAATAGTTACACTATTGATTTTGGCGGGGGGGGGGCGGGGGGAAGTGTTGTTATATATGTGGAATTGTATTTACTCATCCCCTGGAGTCCCAAGGGATCCCATAATCCCTTGGGAGCACAGGTATTTAAGGAGGCTTCACAGGTTGGAGAGGCACGCTGGAGACCTGCAATAAAAGACTAAGGTCACACTTTACTTTGAGCTCAGTGTTCAGTCTTACTCTTTCTCCATACACAACAACATCAATAATCTAGATTTGAATATAGGGAGTATGATTAAGAAGTTTGTAGATGACAATAAAATTGGCTGTGTGATTGATAATGAAGAGGAAAGTCATGGACGGTAGGAGGATAGCAATCTATTGGTCAGGTGGGCAGAGCAGTGGAAAATGGAATTTAATTCGGAGAAGTGTGAGGTGATGCACTTTGGGAGGGCTAATAAGGGTATACACATTCAGCGGTAGGCCACTTAAAAGTGCAGATGAAGGGACCTTGGAGTGCTTGACCACAGATCCCTGATAGTAGTAGGCCTGGTGCATAAGGTGGTTAAGAAGGCATACGGAATGCTTGCCTTTATTGTCCGAGGCATAGAATACAAGAGCAGGGAGGTTATGCTTAAATTGTATAATACGCTGGTTAAGCCACAGCTGGAGTACTGCGTGCAGTTCTGGTCGCCGTATTATAGGAAGGACATGATTGCACTAGAGAGGGTGCAAAGGAGATTTACTATCATACTGCCTGGAATGGAGAATCTTAGCTATTGGATAGGCTGGGTTTGTTCTCATTGGAACAGAAGAGGCTGAGAGGAGACCTCATTGAGGTGTATAAAATTTTGAGGAGCCTGGATATATTGGATAGCAAGGGCCTATTTCCCTTGGTGGAGGGGTCAATTATCAGGGGGCATAGTTTTAAGGTGGTTGGTGGAAGGTTCAGAGGGGATTTGAGGGGAGGCTTCTTCATGCAGAGGGTTGTGGAGTCTGAAACTCACTGTCTGGAAGGATGATGGATGCAGAAACCCTCACCACATTTAAAAGGTGTTTGGATGGGCACTTGAAGTGCCGTAACCTGCAGGGTTACGGACCTAGAGCTGGTAAGTGGGATTATACTGGATAACCTCTTGTTGGCTGGCGCAGATACGATGGTAAGTACTGCAGCAAATCGAATATTGCCAGGCTGGACTAGTTTTGATCGCCTGGATGGGTAGGAGAAGAATTTTCCCAATGTTTTTCCCCAAATGGCCTGGATTTTTATCTGGTTTTTGCCTCTCCCAGGAGATCACATGGCTCTGGAGTGGAGTGTAGAACGTTTTGGTGCAAGCGTGTCGCAGTTGTGTGGGCGGACTGGTTGGGCTGGGTGCTCTTTCCCTTTCTGCCATTGTTCATAGGTTTATATGCAACCTTCAGGGTTGCTGACTGAGGGCCATGTGGCTCTTTGTCTGCTGGCGCAGACTGTAGATTTCTATGTTTCTTTCTTTCTAATGCTGGTTGCTTTGCCGCTTGGAATGAATGTGCAGTTAACACAGTAATGCCAGTACTTACAGTGTTATGTCCTTTTGCTCTTCTTCCAAAAATATATTCCAAAGCTAATGTAGGCTTGGGGATTTCATCCCTGCCAAAAATAAGTTCATTGCAATCATTAGAATCATATTTATTTAGCAATGTATTATTGTAAAATTCAAATTATTTTTCTGGCAACATAATCATAATTGAAATAAGTCCAGGTCGAACAGAGAGCAGCTTTCAACAGGTTAATTTGAGGTAGTTTCAAACCCACATTCTTGGACTGTAGACAATGTGCTAAACTGCTCAGTCTCCAGATTTTAAACTCACAAATTAATACATACCGGTCAAGAAAGCGGAGTATAATTGTAGATTTTCCCTGTAATACAAATGACAAGCATGTCATTTTGTACATGTGGACATGTAATTTTGTTAACAAATTAACAATTCTCACAAACAACCTGCTCTGGAGATTGTTTATGAAGCAGAATTTGCAAAAAGTAGTACACAAAACAAGCTTGTAAATATTACCTGTTGATTATTGAAATTTTAGTCAGTGCAATAATTTACACCATAACTGACCTAAACTATGTAGTCGAGAGGGGTGGTGACCTGCATGTTAGCCTCTAGTAATGCCACATTGAACTGAGCACCAAGAGATGTATGAGAGCAGCTGAGGAAAGCTCACACCATGATCTTCCCTCCCACTTTGTGGGAAGCACCTCATCGCTCCTTGGCAGATTCCCTCAGCTATGAGACTGAGTATTGTGCGGGAAAATTGAACCTACATCTTACTCTCAGGTTTTCTGCAATGGGAGAGATGAGAGAATAAACAATAAATACAATCACTGTGCATCTTTCAAAATTTCAAAATGGATGTTAAAATTTTCAGTAACAAAACTCTTTCAATTTGTGATCTCCCAGGAATTATCCATATGATGAATCCTCATTAGGCTGTCAAGAGGAGGCATTTCCAAAAACACACATGCACACACTGAGGGGCATGGGAGCAGGTCTTGGTCTGGGAATTGAGCATTACATGGGGACATTGAAAGAAAGAGAAAATACAGTTCTGGCCCTCATACAACACTCTTTACTCGTGTTCGTCACCAAAGGCAGAAAGTCCGATGTTTCCTATAAATAAACCTAATCTTATAGTGAATGTGATATAGATATCTCAGGGTTGACCTTTTATCACTGAGTTAAGGAAATAGCAAGTATTGCCCACCATATAATCTTTCCAATAGGTGGCAAAACAGCATGCTAACTGAAAACTCAGACTCAAATGAATTCAAATTTATTGTAATACATAATATTTTATAGAAGGACACACAAATCATCAGGTAAAATTGCAATACAGTACTTAACTATTACTTTAAAGAACTTTTTGAGATCAAAATTTTATGGAATTCTTAAGTTCCTTTTTTGCAACATTGGATGGACGGAAACGTGGGTGCTAGTTCTGTCTCACCACTGAGTAACTGTCCCTGTGATTCCCCCTCGCTACTTGTGGAGTAATAAGTAGCTTTCAGTCAGCATCTCATCCGACAATTCAACTTAGATTGGAACTGCACATGCAGACTCACACCTTGCTACTCTGCAACATGCCAATGGATGCTAGAGTTCACTCCTGCAACACTAAAAAATTCTACAGCAGTGCTTTTTTGGGGAACATACTGCAAACACTGTCCTTTAGCTTTGAAAGTGATTCCAGAAGCTTACCCCACTTTTACTTCCCAAGAAGAATACAGATCTTTCCCTGATTTCCAAGTCTTCTTCATTTTTCTTTTCCTCATTCTTTTTTGAAACTTGAGCCACAGCGATATCCCACAGAGTGTCACTGTAGATGGAAAAAGATGCCCACACATAGAGTATTGCAAAACAAGAGAAGTAAACATACCAAAACACTTGATCCTCTGGCAGTAATACAGTAAATGAATTCAGGACACTTGTGCCAATTACTAAAAATTATACTGCAAAAAAAAAAGTTTAACAGATCCTTCAGTACGAGTTGAAAATGAGTGTCTACCCAGATGCTAACTTGTTTTTTTTGTGTATTCAAATGCTGACAAGCTTGCTTATATTACCAGTTTTGCACATTTTTTTTCTCTTTTTACATCTACATTGCAAAATATTGTTATATCTCTAACTTTTTCCAGTTCTGATGAAAGGTCATCGACTGGAAATGTTAACACTGTTTCTCTGCACAGATGCTGCCTGATATAAGAACATAAGAAAAAGGAGCAGGAGCAGGCCATTGGCCCCTCGAGCCTGCTCCGCCATTCAATAAGATCATGGACTCAGTTCCACTTCCCTGCCCGCTCCCCATAACCCTTTACTCTCATCACTCAAAAATCTGTCTATCTCCGCCTTAAATATATTCAATGATCCAGCCTCCACAGCTCTCTAGGGCAGAGAATTCCATAGATTTACAATCCTCAGAAGAAATTTCTCCTCATCTCAGTTTTAAATGGGTGGCCCCTTATTCTGAGACTATGTCCCCTTTAGGTTCCCCTATGAGTGGAAATACTCTCTCTGCATCCACCTTGTCAAGCCCCCTCATTATCTTCTAAGTTTCAATAAGATCATCTCTCATTCTTCTGAACTCCAATGTGTATAGGCCCAACCTACTCAACCTATCCTCAAATCAACCCCGATCTCCGGATCAACCTAGTGAACCTTCTCTGAACAGCCTCCAATATAAGTATATCCTTCCTTAAATACGGAGACCAAAACTGCATGCAGTACTCCAGGTGTGGCCTCACCAAAACTGTACGCAGTACTCCAGTACCCTGCACTGTTGTAGCAGGACTTCTCTGCTTTTATACTCCATCCCCCTTGCAATGAAGGCCAACATTCCATTTGCCTTCCTGATTACTTGCTGTACCTGTATACTCACTTTTTGTGTTTCATGCACAAGGACCTCCAGGTCTCTCTCTACTGCAGCACTTTGCAATTTTTCTCCATTTAAATTATAATTTGCTTTTCTATTATTTCTGCCAAAGTGGATAACCTCACATTTTCCCACATTATACTCCATCTGTCAAATATTTGCCCACTCACTTAGCCTGCCTATATCCCTTTGCAGATTTTTTGTGTCCTCCTCACAATTTGCTCTCCCACCCATCTTTGTATCATCAGCAAACTCAGCTACATTACACTCGGTCCCTTCATCCAAGTCATCAATATAGATTGTAAATAGTTGAGCTGCTGACCTGCTGAGTATTTCTGGCATTTTCTGTTTTTATTGCAAAATATTCAAACATTTAGTTAAAAAATGGCAAACATTTGAGTCTGTTTCGGATGCTCTCTCTTTAGGAAATGCTGACTCTTTGGGATGATACTAAAGATGAGGGGATACAGATAAGAAATTAGGGGCTAGAAATTAGTTTTTTGGTGATAGTGGTATTTTTTGCCAAAAATACCGCTACCGCTACGAGGCCTAAAATTTGGGCTTCAATGCGCACAGCAGTAAAAATCAGCATTGCACGAGGATTCGTGGCGCAAACTGCGAATTTTCTGCAAACTTTTTCTGAGGCCAATACCGCTGCGAGAGGCCTTGGGAGGGCAAAAATCAAAAAATAAATCATAAAACATTCACAAGACAGAACTATCAAATTGCTGCAAAAGAATTAAAAAATAAAAACTTTAACTTACCTTTTTTGCAAGTCTTTATGACTCCTGCACCTATTTTCTAAGTTTCCTATGTTTCTACCGCTGTTCCAAAGGCTGCAACGCAGGTTTTTCCCTGATGGGTTTTTTCGTCCTAACTACGGGTGCGCTGAGCCAAATTCTTGGTGAAAGCGCTATTTCGCGTCTTGCACGCCGGTGGTCTGCTCCCCAGCGGTACTTAAAAACCGCCGGCGCAAGACTTCGCCGAATTTCCCGGTTCACCATTTACATTGCCAAAAAATCGGGCGCAAGGTTAGCTAATTTTTAGCCCTTAGACTGTATGCATGACAGCTGAGAAGGTTAAGGAGGCACTTTTATATCTTTCGATGAGACCGGCCTGGTGATTGCAAATAATGTCACTACACTATTGAAAGAGCAGTGAGTTCTCTCAGTTTCATGACCAGCATTCATTACACAAACAAAATGACCTCATTAGATCATCTGGTTATTTATCCGATTTGCAGGTCATTACTGTGAATATTAGCCTATGAAAGTGACTACACTTCAAAGTAATTCAGTGGTTGTGAAGTGGTTTGGGACACCCCAAGAATGTAAAAGGCAGCAAATAAACGCAAGTTTTTTTTCCCCTTTCTACCTCAGAAGTGTTCAGAATTTCCAGAGGATGAACCGTGAAATAATATTTCCACTGGTTGGTGAACCGGTAATAAGGGGCATAAATGCAGGATTAGTCGAAGCATAACGCGGAAGGTTGGATTTCACACAAAGCGTTATTAAAATATGTAATTCATGACCCCAAGTGGCTTCTGAAGCCAGACAATCACGGCTGGAGGCGAGATTGTAGGGCTTGGGATTTACCAGGTCTGTGGCTCCCACACTGAGCGGCCGCACGGTGGGACAATGCGCTGAGATTGCGGATATTAAGACCCTAATAGTCCAGGTCCAGACCCAGAGCCCTTCCCAAGTTCAATCATGCAGCGACAATCGTCGTCGTTAACCATTCACCTCGGCCGAGGCATCCCTCCCGGCGAGAGAATCGCCCGCTCCCAGGCCTCGTCCACGCTCAGCCTCGGCTTCCGCTGCTATGGAAACCTTGAACGTTCCATTCCATCACACGCAATGGCCCCGCACGGCACTCTGGGAATTGTGGTTTCACTATCAAGTGACGTCAGATTCGAAACTACACGTGGGAGAGTGACAGTGAAATATTTCTAACACGTTTTCGTGTGACATCAGGATTAAAAAGGCTGCACTGCATGTTTTAGTATAAACATCAGGATTAAAAAGGCTGCACTGCATGTTTTAGTATAACATCAGGATTAAAAAGGCTGCACTGCATGTTTTAGTATAACATCAGGATTAAAAAGGCTGCACTGCATGTTTTAGTATAAACATCAGGATTAAAAAGGCTGCACTGCATGTTTTAGTATAACATCAGGATTAAAAAGGCTGCACTGCATGTTTTAGTATAACATCAGGATTAAAAAGCACTGCATGTTTTATTATAACATCAGGATTAAAAAGACTACACGTTTCAGTATAAACAGTAGGGTTGCTAATTGTGGACATAGTCCTGGAGGTTTCATCACATGTTCTCTCGCCACCAGAAGCCTCGCTCAATCACCATTTTTTCTTACTCCCAATATTCTTATAACTAATAAACACGTGTTCAAAGAAAATTAGGGTTGCCCACAGTAGTGCCTAGGAGATTAACCTTTAATTCCTAGAGACTCCAGGACAATCATAGAGGGTTGGTAACCCTAATAATCGGGCAACTGAGGATGGGCAATAAATGCCGGCCTTTCCAGCGAACCCCCACTTCCCGAGAATGATTTGTTAAAAAAACATTCAAAACACATCAGAATTGTAAGCACTATTCTTCCACCAGCAAGAAGGACAAGAGCAGCAATACCATAGATACCACGTCCAAGTTTCCCTCCAAGTTACACCTAGGGTTGTCAACTCTCCAGGATTGTCGTGGAGTCTCCAGGAATTAATTATATTAGTTTCCTGGACATTGCTAAGAGCAACCCAGGAGAAAAATAGTAGGAGCATTAAAAACAGTGTGTTTCTGTTGTTATCTTTCAACAGTTTTTTAAATTAATTATAAAAATACTGGAGATGGAAAAAAAGCTGTTTGACCCAGAGGGGCACTTACAAATGGGTGATCATGTGATGAAACCTTCAGGAATACATCCACACAGAGTTGGCAATCCCAGTAACAATTCATTCTAACTTGGACATATATCACCCTTGCCTCATCCTTCCTGTGGCAATAACCTGGAATTCCCTACCTGACACCATTGTGGGAGTACCATTACCACAAGAACTTAAGTGGTTCTAGGATAAGGAGTACAACTACCTTCTCAGGGAACCTAGCGATGGTCAATAACTGCAGCCTCACCCATATCTCAAGAAAAAAAATATACTGTGCACTGCATCTTTTTATTACAACATCAGATGTATAAATATTAATGCACTACGTATTTTATTATAATATTGGGATTATAATCACTAAACACTGCTTGATGTAGTCTAACATAACATAGAAACATAGAAAATAGGTGCAGGAGTAGGCCATTCGGCCCTTGAGTTCATGGCTGAACATGCAACTTCAGTACCCCATTCCTGCTTTCTCGCCATACCCCTTGATCCCCCTAGTAGTAAGGACTACATCTAACTCCTTTCTAACTCCTTTCTGAATATATTTAGTGAATTGGCCTCAACAACTTTCTGTGGTAGAGAATTCCACAGGTTCACCACTCTCTGGGTGAAGAGATTTCTCCTCATCTCGGTCCTAAATGGCTTACCCCTTATCCTTAGACTTAGACCTCTGGTTCTGGACTTCCCCAACAGTGGGAACATTCTTCCTGCATCTAACCTGTCTAACCCCGTCAGAATTTTAAACGTTTCTATGAGATCCCCTTTCATTCTTCTGAACACCAGTGAATACAAGCCCAGTTGATCCAGTCTTTCTTGATAGGTCAGTCCCGCCATCCCGGGAATCAGTCTGGTGAACCTTCGCTGCACTCCCTCAATAGCAAGAACGTCCTTCCTCAAGTTAGGAGACCAAAACTGTACACAATACTCCAGGTGTGGCCTCACCAAGGCCTTGTACAACTGTAGTAACACCTCTCTGCCCCTGTACTCAAATCCCCTCGCTATGAAGGCCAACATGCCATTTGCTTTCTTAACCGCCTGCTGTACCTGCATGCCAACCTTCAATGACTGATGTACCATGACACCCAGGTCTCGTTGCACCTCCCCTTTTCCTAATCTGTCACCATTCAGATAATAGTCTGTCTCTCTGTTTTTACCACCAAAGTGGATAACCTCACATTTATCCACATTATACTTCATCTGCCATGCATTTGCCCACTCACCTAACGTATCCAAGTCGCTCTGCAGCCTCATAGCATCCTCCTCGCAGCTCACACTGCCACCCAACTGAGTGTCATCCGCAAATTTGGAGATACTACATTTAATCCCCTCGTCTAAATCATTAATGTACAATGTAAACAGCTGGGGCCCCAGCACAGAACCTTGCGGTACCCCACTAGTCACTGCCTGCCATTCTGAAAAGTACCCATTTACTCCTACTCTTTGCTTCCTGTCTGACAACCAGTTCTCAATCCACGTCAGCACACTACCCCCAATCCCATGTGCTTTAACTTTGCACACTAATCTCTTGTGTGGGACCTTGTCGAAAGCCTTCTGAAAGTCAAAATACACCACATCAACTGGTTCTCCCTTGTCCACTCTACTGGAAACATCCTCAAAAGGATTATAAGGATTATAAGCATTGATGCACTGCACATTATATTATATCTCCTGGATTATAAACACTATTTTATTATTAATATGTCCTTACTATACAGGCCCATACTTGAGAGAAGGTCACTCTGTGACCAGTAACCTTTATTAGCCAGCATTGAAGTGAAGAAGGTGGGTGGAGCTTCCCCTTTTATACCTGAAAGTCCAGGTTAGGAGTGTCTCCCACAAGTTCACCACCTAGTGGTCAGTGTTCTAATGGTGTACAACTTAGGTCAGTTTATACATGGGTTACAATGCTGGTTGAATACATGACATCATCTCTCCCCCAAAGTCTTATTGGGATCACAGGTTGAGTCTCTCTGGTGGTTTACGCTCCCTTGTAGAGCGCCTGAAGTGGGGCTCCGGTTGTTGGGTGCTGGCCTGAGTGTCTGCTGTTTGCGGTGCCTCAGGCTTGTCCGGACTGCCCACAGTGACTGGGCTCTCCTCCACTTGGTTCCGGTGTTCGGTCAGCTGTGGTGGAGTGAACTCTACATTGTGTTCTTCCTCTGCTTCTTCTATGGGGTTGCTGAACCTCCTTTTTGTTTGATCCACGTGTTTGCGGCAGATTTGTCCATTGGTAAGTTTAACTACCAGAATCCTATTCCCCTCTTTAGCAATCACAGTGCCTGTGAGCCATTTGGGCCCTGCAGCGTAGTTGAGGACAAAGACAGGGTCATTGACATCAATACATCGCGCCCTCGCATTCCCGTCATGGTAGTCACATTGTGACTGGCGCCTGCTCTCAACAATTTCTTTCAATGTGGGGTGTATAAGGGATAACCTGATTTTGAGCATCCTTTTCATTAGCAGCTCTGCGGGTGGAACCCCTGTGAGCGAGTGTGGTCGGGATCTATTGGCCAACAGGAGGCGTGATAAGCGACTTTGTCAGGAACCCCCCTTCGATTTTGAGCATCCCCTGTTTCATTATCTGCACTGCTCGTTCCACCTGGCCGTTTGAGGCCGGCTTGAACGGTGCCATTCTGACATGGTTGATACCATTTCCTGCCATAAAGTCCTGGAATTCAATGTTTGTAAAGCATGGGCCATTGTCGCTGACCAAGACATCCGGTAGACCATGGGCGGTGAAAATTGCCTGTAGACTTTCTACGGTGGCAGAGGATGTGCTTGAATTGAGAATGTCACACTTGATCCATTTGGAGTAGGCGTCTATTACAATCAAAAACATTTTTCCCATGAAAGGACCTGCGTAGTCCATATGGATGCGTGACTATGGCTTGGCGGGCCAGGACCAGGGGCTAAGGGGGGCTTCCCTGGGCGCACATGTTGCACCTGCGAACACAAAGTTCCAGGTCTGCATCTATCCCTGGCCACCAAACGTGTGACCTGGCAATTGCCTTCATCATGACAATGCCTGGGTGCTCATTGTGGAGTTCTCGGATGAACACCTCTCTGCCCATCTGGGGCAGGACTATTCGGTTCCCCCATAGTAGGCAATCGGCCTGAATCTTGAGTTCATCCTTGCGCCTGTGAAATGGTTTAAATTCCCCAGGGCCTGCCCCATACGTGGCTGCCCAGCCCCCATTCTTGACTAAAGACAGTAGCGGGTCTCTATTTGTCCAGACTTTGATCTGACGGGCTGTCACGGGTGAGCCTTCGCTTCCAAAAGCTTCAACAGCCATGACCATCTCAGCAGCATGCTCGGTTGCCCCCTCGGTGGTGGCTAGTGAGAGCCTGCTGAGTGCATTGGCGCAGTTTTCAGTGCCCGGTCTGTGCCGAATTGTATAGTCATAGGCAGCTAACATGAGTGCCCACCTCTGTATGCGGGCCGACACATTCGCATTTATGGCCTTGTTGTCGACCAAAAGGGACGTTAGGAGTTTGTGATCTGTCTCCAGCTCTAATTTCCTGCCAAACAGGTACTGGTGCATTTTTGTTACTGCATATACACATGCAAGCGTTTCCTTTTCTACCATCCTATAGCCCCTTTCTGCTTGGGACAGATTTCTGGAGGCATAAGCTACCGGCTGTAACTGACCCGTGGCAGTAACATGCCCCACACACCCGACCCCATAGGACGACGCATCGCACGTTAAAGCAAGTTTCTTACATAGGTCATATAGCATTAACAGATTGTTGGAGCATAACAAATCGCGTGCTCTATCAAAAGCCCTTTCCTGGCGGTCCCCCCAGACCCATTCGCGATCTTTGCGTAGGAGCACGTGAAGCGGCTCTAACAGTGTGCTCAATTTGGGAAGAAAGTTACCAAAATAGTTCAGGAGCCCCAGGAACAAACGCAGCTGCATCGTGTTACGGGATCTGGGTGCTCTCTGGATCACTTCCGTTTTGGACGCAGTAGGTCTGATCCCGTCTGCTGCTACCCTCATCCCCAGGAATTCTACCTCTGGAGCTAGGAAGACGCACTTCGCCTTTTTCAGTCGCAGACCTACCCGGTCCAGTCTGCGTAGCACCTCCTCCAGGTTGTGGAGGTGTTCTTCAGTATCGCAACCCGTGATGAGGATGTCGTCTTGAAAAACCACTGTGCTTGGAATCGACTTGAGAAGGCTTTCCATATTTCGTTGAAAGATCGCGGCGGCCGAGCGAATCCCGAACGGACATCTGTTGTACTCAAACGACCCCTTGTGTGTCATGATGGTGGTCAGCTTCTTCGACTCACTCGCCAGCTCCTGGGTCATGTAAGCTGAGGTCAGGTCCAATTTTGAAAAATGTTTGCCACCGGATAGCGTCGCAAAGAGGTCCTCCGCTCTCGGTAGCGGGTACTGGTCTTGGAGTGGCACCCGATTGATGGTGGCCTTGTAATCACCACATATCCTGACCAACCCATCCCCCTTGAGCACTGGCACAATCGGGCTCGCCCAGTCGCTGAATTCGACTGGCGAGATGATGCCTTCCCTCAGCAGGCGGTCCAATTCGCCTTCTATCTTTTCCCGCATCACGTACGGCACCGCTCTGGCCTTGTGGTGTACTGGCCTGGCGTCCGGTTTATGTGAATCACTACCTTGGTCCCCATGAAAGTGCCAATGCCGGGTTGAAATAGTGAGTCAAATTTGTCCAGGATCTGTGAGCATGATATTCGCTCCACAGAAGAAATTGCATTGACATCGCCCAATTTCTAGTTCATGACAGCAAGCCAATTCTTCCCCAGTAGTGCGGGACCGTCCCCCAGGACCATACAGAATAGCAACCTGTTCTCTGAATCTTTGTGGGTCATGACTATCGTGGCGCTGCCTAGCATCGGAATGATCTCCTTTGTATATGTCCGTAGCTGTGTGTTAATCGGCACTAATTTTGGCCTCCTGGCCTTGGACGCCCACAACTTGTTGAGCTGTTTGACACTCATCAGGGACTGGCTGGCCCCCGTGTCTAGCTCCATTGATACTGGGATGCCATTGAGGAGCACTTTCATCATTATTGATGACATCCTGGTGTATGAACTGTATATGTGCTCCACATGAACTCGCTGAACTGCAGCTTCCAGCAATTTCCCCCAGTGTCCATTTGGCCTCGTAGGGCTTACATCGGGCCCGTCCTCCTCGTACATCAACCTGGCTGCAGGCTTCCTGCACATACGCGCAAAATGACCGTTGACGTTGCAGTTTCTGCAGGTATATTGCTGATACCTGCAAGCTCTGGCTGTGTGTTTGCCTCCACACCTCCAACATGAGCCGTTTTTGGAAACAAGAGGTCCATTGCCAGTCGATCGTCACTGACTGTCTCTGTAACTGTCCTTAAGTGCACCATTGACAGGTGTTGATGGCCCCATTACTGGCCGCATTGTCCCTTGCAATGGCATGAATTGCCGTTCAGCTAGCCATTGTCTCTGTTGAATTCCCCCTTTGGGTTCGACTACATGCTCGGGCATGTCCGATTGCCCCTGTCTGCCTGGAGAACTGTGTGCCACGTTAACAATGTTGACTCCCTGTCCATTTGCTGCATTTAAACCAAGATTTTTGTCCCCAGGGAAATGTCTGGGCCATCAAAGCCGCCGTTTCCAGGGTCAAGTCTTTGGTCTCAATCAATTTCCTGAAAACCCCAGCATGCCCGATGCCCTCAATAAAAAAGTCTCGCAGCATCTCCGCTCTGCATGCATCTAGGAACATACATAGGCTCGCCAGTCATAAGAACATAAGAATTAGGAACAGGAGTAGGCCATCTAGCCCCTCGAGCCTGCTCCGCCATTCAATAAGATCATGGCTGATCTGCTCGTGGACTCAGCTCCACTTACCCGCCCTCTCCCCGTAACCCTTAATTCCCTTATTGGTTAAAAATCTATCTATCTTTGACTTGAAAACATTCAATGAGCTAGCCTCAACTGCTTCCTTGGGCAGAGAATTCCACAGATTCACAACCCTCTGGGAGAAGAAATTCTTTCTCAACTCGGTTTTAAATTGGCTCCTCCGTATTTTGAGGCTGTGCCCCCTAGTTCTATTCTCCCCTACCAATGGAAACAACCTCTCTGCTTCTATCTTGTCTATCCCTTTCATTATTTTAAATGTTTCTATAAGATCACTCCTCATCCTTCTGAACTCCAACGAGTAAAGACCCAGTCTACTCAATCTGTCATCATAAGGTAACCCCCTCATTTCTGGAATCAGCCCAGTGAATCGTCCCTGTACCCCTTCCAAAGCTAGTATATCCTTCCTTAAGTAAGGTGACCAAAACTGCACGCAGTACTCCAGGTGCGGCCTTACCAATACCTTATACAGTTGCAGCAAGACCTCCCTGCTTTTGTACTCCATCCCTCTCGCAATGAAGGCCAACATTCCATTCGCCTTCCTGATTACCTGCTGCACCTGCAAACTAACCTTTTTGGGATTCATGCACAAGGACCTTGTAAATGTCTGGTGTGTCATCCAGGTCGGGTGGCACGGATACATGTTTTATGTTTTGCAGGTAGACTCTAAAAGAGTTTCATGCACAAGGACCCCCAGGTCCCTCTGCACCACAGCATGTTGTAATTTCTCCCCATTCAAATAATATTCCCTTTTACTGTTTTTTTTCCCAAGGTGGATGACCTCACACTTTCCGACATTGTATTCCATCTGCCAAACCTTAGCCCATTCGCTTAACCTATCCAAATCTCCTTGCAGCCTCTCTGAGTCCTCTACACAACCCGCTTTCCCACTAATTTTAGTGTCATCTGCAAATTTTGTTGCACTACACTCTGTCCCCTCTTCTAGGTCATCTATGTATATTGTAAACAGTTGTGGTCCCAGCACTGATCCTTGTGGCACACCCTAACCACTGATTTCCAACCGGAAAAGGACCCATTTATCCCGACTCTCTGCTTTCTGTTCGCCAGCCAATTCTCTATCCATGCTAATACATTTCCTCTCACTCCGCGTATCTTTATCTTCTGCAGTAACCTTTTGTGTGGCACCTTATCGAATGCCTTTTGGAAATCTAAATACACCACATCCATCGGTACACCTCTATCCACCATGCTCGTTATATCCTCAAAGAATTCCAGTAAGTTAGTTAAACATGATTTCCCTTTCATGAATCCATGCTGCGTCTGCTTGATTGCACTATTCCTATCTAGATGTCCCGCTATTTCTTCCTTAATGATAGTTTCAAGCATTTTCCCCACTACAGATGTTAAACTAACCGGCCTATAGTTTCCTGCCTTTTGACTGCCCCCTTTTTTTAAACAGATGCGTTACATTAGCTGCTTTCCAATCCGCTGGTACCTCCCCAGAGTCCAGAGAATTTTGGTAGATTATAACGAATGCATCTGCTATAACTTTCACCATCTCTTTTAATACCCTAGGATGCATTTCATCAGCACCAGGGGACTTGTCTACCTTGAGTCCCATTAGCCTGTCCAGCATGACCCCCCTAGTGATAGTGATTGTCTCAAGGTCCTCCCTTCCCACATTCCTGTGGCCTGCAAATTTTGGCATGGTTTTTGTGTCTTCCACTGTGAAGACGGAAGCAAAATAATTGTTTAAGGTCTCAGCCATTTCCACATTTTCCATTATTAAATCCCCCTTTTCATCTTCTAAGGGACCAACATTTACTTTAGTCACTCTTTTCCGTTTTATATATCTGTAAAAGCTTTTACTATCTGTTTTTACGTTTTGCGCAAGTTTACTTTCGTAATCTATCTTCCCTTTCTTTATTGCTTTTTTAGTCATTCTTTGCTGTTGCTTAAAATTTTCCCAATCCTCTAGTTTTCCACTAACCTTGGCCACCTTATACGCATTGGTCTTTGATTTGATACTCTCCTTTATTTCCTTGGTTATCCACGGCTGGTTATCCCTTCTCTTACCACCCTTCTTTTTCACTGGAATATATTTTTGTTGCGCACTATGAAAGAGCTCCTTAAAAGTCCTCCACTGTTCCTCAATTGTGCCACCGTTTAGTCCTTGTTTCCAGTCTACTTTAGCCAACTCTGCCCTCATCCCACTGTAGTCCCCTTTGTTTAAGCATAGTACGCTCGTTTCTGACACAACTTCCTCATCCTCAATCTGTATTACAAATTCAACCATATTGTGATCACTCATTCGGAGAGGATCTTTTACGAGGAGATCGTTTATTTTTCCTGTCTCATTACAAATGACCAGATCTAAGATGGCTTGCTCCCCTGTAGGTTCTGTTACATACTGTTCTAAGAAACAATCCCGTATGCATTCCATGAATTCCTCCTCCAGGCTATCCCGTGCGATTTGATTTGACCAATCGATATGTAGGTTAAAATCCCCCATGACTACTGCCGTTCCTTTTTCACATGCCTCCATTATTCCCTTGATTATTGACCGCCCCACCGTGAAGTTATTATTTGGGGGCCTATAAACTACGACGACCAGTGACTTTTTCCCCTTACTATCTCTAATCTCCACCCACAATGATTCAACATTTTGTTCATTGGAGCCAGTCACCGGAGGTCTGCCACGAAGTCTGGAACGCTTTGCCCTTCTTGCCGCCGGTGCGTGTAAAACCGGTGTCTTGCCATGTGCATGCTGCTCTCCGCTTTAAAGTGTTCCCCTATCAACTTACTGAGTTCTTCAAAAGTCTTGTCCGCCGGCTTCTCTGGCGCTAGAAGATCCTTCATCAGGGAGTACGTCCTGGATCCACAAACTGTCAGGAGATAAGCCCTGCGTTTGTCGGCCGAATCCTGTCCCAGCCATTCCTTAGTGATGAAACTTTGTTGTAGTTTCTCAATAAAATCATCCCAATCATCACCAACACAGTACCTCTCGTCTGTGCTGCTAGTGGCCATGCTCGCGTGGTTTAACTCCCAGTTTCTCGTCGCCAATAATATGTCCTTACTATACAGTACAAATGCACAAGGAGGCCCATACTTGAGAGAAGGTCACTCTGTGACCAGTAACCTTTATTAGCCAACACTGAAGTGAAGAAGGTAGGTGGAGCTTCCCCTTTTATACCTGAAAGTCCAGGTTAGGAGTGTCTCCCACAAGTTCAACACCTAGTGGTCAGTGTTCTCACAGTGTACAACTTAGGTCAGTTTATACATGGGTTACAATGACAGTTGTAACCTATGCTGACTAATGTAGTGGAACATAGGAACAAGAGATGGCCATTCAGCCCCTGTTCCACCATTCAATTAGATCATGGCTGATGTGTATATTAATTCCATCTACCCCCTTAGCTCCGTAACCCTTAATACCCTTGCCTAACAAAATTCCATCAATCTCAGCTTTGAAATTTTCAATTGCCCTAGCCTCAACAGCTTTTGGGGAAATAGTTGCTGATTTTTACTATGCTTTGTGTGGCGAAGTGCTTTCTGAGATCATCCCTGCTTTAATTTTAAAATTATGCCTCCTTATTCTAAATGCTCCTACCAGAGAAAATGGTTTCTCTCTATCTGCCCTAACAAATCCGTTAATCATCTTAAACACTTCAATTAGTTGAACTCTTAATCTTCTATACCCAAGGGAATGCAAGTCTAGTCTATGCAACCTGTTCTCATAATTTAACCCATTTAGCCCCTGTATCATTCTGGTGAATCTGCGTTGCACCCCCTCCAAGGCTCATGGGAGGTGCTGTGCCCAGAACTGAATGCAGTATCCAGATGGGATCTTAGTAAAGCTCTGTATAGTTGTAATATAACTTCCACCCCTTTGTATTCCAACCCTCTTGAGATAAAGGCAAACATTCCATTAGCCTTTTAAATTATTTTTTGTACCTGTCCACTGGCTTTTAGTAATTTCTGTACTTGTACCCTAAATCTCTCTGTTCATCCATAGTTCCTAGCTTTTTACCATTTAGAAAATACTCTGATCTATCTTTCTTAGATCCAAAGTGGATGACTTCACATGTCCTCCATCTGCCAGAGTTTTGCCCATTCATTTAATCTATCAGTGTTCCTTTGCAACGTTCTGCTCCCATCTACACTACTGTGCAACCCAACTTTATGTAGTCAGAAAACTTAGTAATTTATAAATACAATGGAAAGCTGAGGCCCCAGTACACACCCCTGGGGATTCCACTTGTCATATCTTGTTAATTTGAGTACATACTCATTATCCTTACTCTCTGTCTCCTACCTCATAACCAATTTCCTATCCAAGCCAATAGATTGCCTTCAATTCCATGTGCTAGTGCATGTTTTATCAAATCATCAAAAACAACAGGAAACACGTTTTGAGCTATTTTATAATAAAACAATTAAGAGATAATTAATGAGAAAAATCTACAAAGACCGATACCTTCCATCCAGTAATTTTCAATTTTAATAAATCTGAGGCATAATCTTAAGCTATATATTCCACATATAACAAAACATATTTCTGATGATGATATTTTGCAATATTACATTCACAACTAAGATCACGTCCAAGTAGTTTTATATTTTACAATATTAGCATTTGTATTTGGCAAGCTTAATATTTTAACCTGGTGCCAAGTAAATTGTTAATTAATCCCACATTACAACAGTGACTACACTCCAAAACTACTTCATGGACTGTAAAGACGTCCGGTGGTCGTGAAAGGCGTTATTTAAAGCCTTTCTTTCTAATTTCTCGGAGGTATATGCATTTCAAAAATAAGAGGTTTGAGGAACATTGACTATTTTATTTGTTTAAGAATTTTTTTTATTGCCGATATTTTCCGTTTGAAATGTATCTTCTTAAGAGAAAACTTTGAGACAAGTCTCAAATATTGCGTTTTGTTTCTGGTTTTAAAACGCAGGCAAAGACTACAATTCCCAGTGTGCTTTGCGGTATGACGCAGGCGCAGTGGCTGTTTGGTAACAGTTCCTTATCTGCTGGCACAAACTGCAATGGCTTCCAGGATATCATTTTCACAGTACAAGTTAGAAGCTGAAATAGAAAAATGCAGAGGAGAATGTCAGTGGGACAAAGTGCAAAATCTTGTGAAGCAACTATCTCCCAAAGCTTCGGAGAATGGTAAGTCATGTTCAACTTTTTTTCCTAATTCTAAGTGATTGTACGTTGTGTATTTGGAAAAGTTTGTTGACCTTTGCTCTTTAAAATTTTAGTTATAATTCAAAAAAAGTTTGTTTAAGAATGAAAATTAACAGTTGAAAAGATTATTTTGGACAATCCAGAGAAATATAAATATGGAGTTCTGCAGTGATCACTGTGTAAACATTGTACATTGATCTGCAGACACCTGAAGGTGTTGTGTATTGCAGGAATAAATAAGTTTTTTGTTTTCAATGAGTAATTTTCTCCATTAACTGTACTGCCTTTAGAAATACAAACTGAAGAGCAGTGTTGCAGTATTTCTCTTTTGCCATTGACTTTTGTTCATAATTCTTGCACATAGAAATTGTCACTTATTTTCTTGGCCATTTAAACATTTTTAATACATTTTTGCATTTATACAAATACCTTATGTTGAAATGACTAAGGTTGCAGTCACGCTACAACTTCGGTGTGAACTGTTTTTGCTTTACAAGGATGCTACAGGTATAGTGTAATTTTACCTTGAATATGGTGTCAGGACTCCCTGACTTGACAGCAGAACATGTACAGGGGGACTCCACTTTCTTTGGGAATCAGCTCAGATCTGCACACTCAATTTACACTCTCAAGTTTAGTATTGGTGAAAAGCCACTGTGAATGCCCGATCAAAGTGCTTCACACAGTCAATTAGTTTGAGTGCAGTGATTGTTGTTATGTAGGTATACACAATAGCTTTATTGCACCAGCAAGATTTGACAAACGACAGTTAGATGACTGACCAGTTAATCTGTTAAGACGGAGTGCTTTCTCCTGTTTATCTCTTTGTCTTATGATGTGGAGTCATTCACTGGAAGAGTGAAGGAGGAGATTGGACAAATGTTTTCATACAAAGGGTTATTAGAGCATGAAATGCTTCATCACAATTTTTTTACTGAGGCAGGAGACAAAAGGGAATTAAATAAATATTTGAAAAAGAAAAATATAAAAAAATATAGGAAAGGCAAGGAAATTGGTTTAGAGGAAATAGCTCCAGTTGAAGAGCTAGCACGATGGGCTGAACTTTGTAATGTAATTTCTAAGATTCTGTTCCCAAACCATGGCCCTGCCCATTCCCAATCCTGCTCTAGTTTGGGTTTGATGAAAGGTGCTAATTCTATTTTGATACAGTGTTGTATCACTCTTCATCCAAAAGGGGGTGTCGGGCTGCCTGTTGGTGGCCCGGCCGAACCGGCAGCCGCCATTGTCGGGCCAATTCAGGAGCCGGCTGACAATTTAAACAAAATGCCGGCTGCGACGGTGCGCCCTCCCCTTTAAGGGCGGCCGCATCGGCCAGCCACTGGCAGCTTCCTGCCTTGCAAAGCTGTCGGGGCCGCCGCACACCTGTGGGCCAATTTTCCCCGCGGTTGGAAAAGAGGTTGCCGCCGGGCGGTAAGGGGTCGGTGTGTGGCCGACGACGGGTCAGAGCGCTGAGCCGGGCGGAAAGTCAGGGCGTGGCGGAAACCTGTTCCCACTGCCCCTGGCCCGGGGGCAATTGCGCATGGGTCACACCTGACACCTCCCCCCAGTTGGTAAGGTGTTACCGCCCACTGGTCTTAAAGAAGGGGGCAATTTCGGCTCCTATATGATTACATAGGATATACGGCATAGAAACAGGTCATTTGGCCCAACCAGTCCATGCGCGGCGTTTATGCTCCACTCGAGCCTCCTCCTGTCTTTCATCATCAAAATCTATCAGCATAACCCTCTATTCCCTTCTCCCTCATATGCCTGTCTAGCCTCCCCTTAGATCTGAAAGGTGCGATGCTTTGGAAAACCACACAACAAAGTTTCAATCATCTACTATGCTGACTGGAAGAGAGGGGGAAAATGGGAATCATTCCGAAGTTATTCTTTTGCATCTGCTGGCTGCCAATTCAGAGCCCCTAATGGAAAGTGCATTTCTATGAAAATCTAGTGAAGACAGCATTAGGTTTTAAAGTGATGAGCTATGTTATTTGAGTGGCCTGCTGACATTCGTTGTTAAGGCTAACCTATAAAAAATGGCCACATTGTAAGGTACTGGAGGGTGGTTGGTGCCCATGGAATTGTTCCTCAGTACAAACTGGTACCTTTTTTTTAAGACAACGGACAAATAAATTGAAGGGAAAAAAGTGACCTGACCAAATGCAGCTGAACGCTTCAGGAAAACATATGGTTTCATTACTCTAAAAGCTGTGCGAAGTTTTACGGCTTCATGTTTCGTATTGTTTTGCAGCAGATAAGGACTGTATGGGTACCAGCTGGTGCCACTGGTATGCTCATTCCCATAACAACTGAAAAACAAAACAGTGATATATTTATAATCACGCGCTGCAGGAACCGGTGCTGTTAGACCTGGGAACTTTCGGATTTGGATTTGCCCCTCTTGTGACAAAGCCAGGGATAGAGTTTAAGGATATTAAAACCAAGGGCTCAGGAGCACTGAGACTGATCACCGGGATTTGGATTTTTATAACGTCTTATCCTGTCGCTCAGAAATGCCTCTGATGAGGGAGTAACAAATCAGCCTGGAAATTTCTGGGTGCAATGTTATGATAAGAATGTTTAACACGTTCATATCAAATTCATCTGTCTACAACCTTAGCAGAGGCCTAAGCCATTTATTTTTAAAAAGCAGATCGAGGAACTTGATAAAGTGTTGAGTGTTCTGACAATGATACTGCATAGAGTACTTCCCATACTGCAGTATCTTATGCAGCCTATACAACTTTTAATACTGTACTTACTGCTAAGTTTGTTTGAAAGAAAGACTTACATTTATATAGCGCCTTTCATGACCACCGGACGTCTCAAAGCGCTTTACAGCCAATGAAGTACTTTTGGAGTGTAGTCACTGTTGTAATAACAAGAAAACCATATGCAGTCTCTTCCTTTTTAATTTGAAGTTGTTTAATTAATTCAAATTACTAATTCAATTCTTTTTAGCACTGAATTCCCACTTCACCCTATTACATCCGCCGTGGCTCAGTTGACAGCACTCTCGCCTCTTAGTCAGAAGGTTGTGGGTTCAAGTCACACTCTAGAGACTTGAGCACAAAAATCCAGGCTGGCACTCCAGTGCAATGCTGAGGGAGTGCTGCATTGTCGGAGGTGCCGTACTTAGGATGAGATGTTAAACTGAGGCCCCATCTGCTCTCTCGGGTGGATGTAAAAGATCCGATGGCACTATTTCGAAGAAGAGCAGGGGAGTTATCCCCGGTGTCCTGGTCAATATTTATCCCTCAATCAACATCACGAAAACAGATTATCTGGTCATTATCACATTGCTGTTTGTGGGAGCTTGCTGTGAAAAAATTGGCTGCCGCGTTTCCTACATTCTAACAGTGACTACACTTCCAAATTACTTCATTGGCTATAAAGCACTTTGGGACGTCCAGAGGTCATGAAAGGCGCTATATAAATGCAAGTGTTTCCTTTATCCTTGTGTTGTTGAAAATCAATTTTGAATTATCAGGAGGAGACCCGTACCTACATAAAATATTGTTTTATTTGGGGTTAGCAGTTTGCTTTTTAAAATGTTCTTTTAAATTTCCCTAATAGGGGAATTGGGGATTGAAGCCTCATTGGGAGAAAGCCCCTTGCATTTGTTGATTTAGATTTTAGGGGCCACCTGAATGCAACAGACATGGGGAGTTCAGGAGAAACCAGGTTAAACAGAAACATGTATGAGAAAAGGAGAGTGACCAGGAATTCCTGTCAACGATCATGGAGGCTGGGGGATGGTCATTGCAGAGGTAGAAGAAGAATGTAAACAAAAAATATTACTCCTGTAATGATTGATTATTTGTATGACCTATAACCTTTTGGTGGTTTTCTGGAGAGGAAACGGAAATTCAGTAGATACATTTAATCTTGTTGGAGTGAAATATGCAATTATTGAATTTATTATTTTGTTTAAACCTTGATTTTGGCAAATTGGGTGCCCTGACTTCTGCAGGCATCTTTTTTTATGCCAAGTATAACTCTAGCCACTGGAGGTTTCTTTTTCCTTTGACCTTCACTTACCTCGCTTTTGCTTGGGTTCCTTGCTGCCATACTCATCAGAATGCTGCCTTAATGTAAAGGGCAGCTACTTTCAGCTCTCCTCTGCCATTCAGCTCCAGCAATCATGTCTGGATAAGGCTTTGATATGGTCTGGAGCTGAGTGGTTCTGGTGGAACCCAAACCGATGTCAATGAGCAGGTATCAATAGATGGCATGATTGATTCCCTATGATTGGGATGAGCCCGATAGGGTGGATTGGATGTGTTCGATTCATCCTGATTGATGTGAACTGGACATAACTAGGCAATCACATGTCAGGTAACTGCCAATGTCATAGCTTTACTGTAACAGCTTGATTTGGGAGTGCTAGCTCTGGTGCACAGGTATTTTGTTCCATTTTGGACATTATACATTTCAGTTACTAAGATGAAAAATGGTGGATGAAAAAACATTTATGTTAGCAATTTGAGTGAGACAGATCATACAGTTTTAAAAAATTTGTTCACAGGATGTGGGTGTCACTTGCAACACCAACATTTATTGCTCATCCCTAATTGCCTTTGAGAAGGTGGTGGTGAGCTGCTGCCTTGAACCACTGCAGTCCTTCTGGTGAAAGTACTCCCAGAGTGCTGTTAGGGAGGGAGTTCCAGGATGTTGACCCAGTGGCGATGAAAGAACAGCGATATATTTCCAAATCAGGATGGTGTATAACTTGGAAGGGAACTTTCAGGTGGTGGTGTTCCCATGTGCCTGCTGCCCTTGTCCTTCTAGGTGGTAGAGGTCATGGGCTTGGGAGAATAAGTTTTGGTGAGTTGCCGCAGTGCATTGTGTAAATGGTACACACTGCAGCCATGGTATGTCAGTGATGGTGGGAGTGCATGTTGAAGGTGATGGATGGGGTGCCAGTCAAGCGGATGATGTCAAGCTGTTTGAGTGTTGTTGGAGCTGCACTCAAACAGACAAGTGGAGAGTACTCTATCACACTCCTGACTTGTGCCTTGCAGATGTTGGAAAGGCTTTGGATAGTCAGGAGATGAGTCACTTGCTGCAGAATACTCAGTCTCTGACCTGCTCTTGTTGCCACTGTATATATGTGGCTGGTCCAGATTAGTTTCTGGTCATTGGTGACCATCAGGATGTTGATGGTGGGGGATTCGGCGATGGTAAATCCCCCACCATCAATGTCAGGGGGAGGTGGTTAGACTCTCGCTTGTTGGAGATATTCATTGCCTGACACTTGTGTGGCGCGAATGTTACTTGCCACTTAACAGCCCAAGCCTGAATGTCGTCCACATCTTGCTGTATGTGCGCATGGACTGCTTCATTATCTGAGGAGTTGCGAATGGAACTGAACATGAACACTCTGCAATCATCAGCGAACATCCCCATTTCTGACTGTATGATGAAGGGAAGGTCATTGATGAAGCAGCTGAAGATGATTGGGCCTAGGACACTGCCCTGAGGAACTCCTGCAGCGATGTCCTGGGGCTGAGATGATTGTCCTCCAGCAACCCCAACCATCTTCCTTTGTGTCAGGTATGACTCCAGCCAGTGAAACATTTTTCCCCCCGATTCCCATTGACTTCAATTTTACTAGGGCTCCTCGGTGCCATACTTGGTCAAATGCTGCCTTGATGTCAAAGGCAGCCATCTTTGCCAGAATTCAGCTCTTTTGTCCATGTTTGGACCAAGGCTGTAATGAGGTTTGAAGCCAAGTGGTCCTGGCAGAACCCAAACTGAACATCGATGAGCAGGTTATTATGGAGCGCCTCCTTTGTTTCGGCTTCCGTCCAAAGTTTGTCACCATCGTCCGTCTGCTTCACGATGACATGCAAGCAGTGATCCTGACCAATGGATCCACTACAGACCCAATCCACATCTGGACCGGGGTCAAGCAAGGCTGCATCATCGCACCAACGCTCTTTTCGATCTTCCTTGCTGCAATGCTTCATCTCGCCCTTACCAAGCTCCCCGCTGGAGTGGAGCTAAATTATAGAACAAATGGGAATCTGTTCAATCTCTGCTGCCTCCAGACCAGATCCAAGGTCGTCCTAGCTTCTGTCATTGAACTACAGTACGAAGACGATGTTTGCATCTGCGCACACTCGGAGACCGAACTCCAAGCCATCGTCAACAACTTCACCGAGGCATACGCGAGCATGGGCCTTGCACTAAACATTCGTAAGACAACGGTCCTCTACCAACCTGACCCTGCCACACAGCACTACCCCCCTTGATTATCAAAATTCACGACAGGCCTTGGACAACGTGGACCATTTTCCATACCTCGGAGCCAACTGTCAGCCGGAGCAGCCATTGACCACGAGATCCAACACCGCCTTCAGTGCGCCAGCGCAGCCTTCAGTCGCCTGAGGAAGAGTGCTCATATCCGGCACCAAGCTTATGGTCTATAGGGCAGTAGTGATACCCGCCCTCCTATATGGTTCAGAGACGTGGACTATATACAGCAGACACCTCAAAATGCTGGAGAAGTACCACCAGCGCTGCCTCTGCAAGATCCTGCACATCCATTGGCAGGATAGATGCACCAACGTCAGTGTTGCTGCTCAGGCCAGCATCGAAGCATTAACCATGCTCGATCAGCTCTGTTGGGCTGGGCACATCATCCGCATGCCCGACATGAGACTCCCAAAGCAAGCGCTCTGCGCGGAACTTTGACATGGCAAGCGAGCCCCAGATGGGCAGAGAAAACGCTTCAAGGACACTCTCAAAGCTTCCTTGATAAAATACAACATCCCCACCGACTCCTGGGAATCTCTGGCCTATGACCGCCCAAAATGAAGGAAGAGCATCGGGAGGGTGCTGAGCACTTCTAGTCCCATCGCCGAGAACAAGCAGAATCCAAGCATAGACAGCGGAAGGAGCGTACGTCAACCGAGGCTTCCCACCCACCCTTTCCTTCAACCATCTGTGACCGAGACCGCGTTGGACTCCTCAGTCACCTGAGAACTCACTTTTGGAGTGGATGCAAGTTATCCTCGACTCCGGGGGACTGCCGATGATAGTGAGCAAGTGCCGCTTGATAGCACAATCAACAACACCTTCCATCACTTTGTTGATTGAGAGTAGATTGATAGGGCAGTAATTGGCCAGATTGGATTTTTCCTGCCTTTTGTGAACAGGGAATACCGCCTTTTGTGAACTGGGAATAGCTGGGCAATTTTCCACATTATCAGATAGATGCCAGTGTTGTCGTTGTCTTAGGTGGTCACTTATATTGAGGATGACTTGCTTCCACACCAAAAAGGGATGCATTCACTGGGGTTTCAATGAAGGACCTGACATTCTAGGTCCCGAACTACATATTGAAGGGTGCAAGATGCCTGTGCATGGATTTTTTTAATGTGTGGTGACCGTTGCACACCAGCCACCACACTGGCTTGACAGAGCTAGATCTTGGTCCAGTAGCAAGGATTACCCAAGACGACTGGAGACCAGCTCTGCTGCACGGACCTAGTGCGCACACATATCGCAGTGTGGGCTGGCCCGTGCTGCCCCTGGGCCCTCGCCTCTTCTGGGCCTCGAACTCTCACCTCTCCTGGGCCCCGATCACGTCGCTCTGCAATCTCGCGGCGCTTTTTCGCCCCGACCTCTCCGCTCCTCTGCTGCTTGCCGCCTTTCCTGCTGCACCTGCCCACGCTCCAATCAGTGACCTTGACTTTGGTGACGTCTAATCCAGTCGCCCTTCTGGTGGTTTCTCGCAGGTTGGGGCCTCCATGCTGCTCCTGGGCCGCCGCACCTCCGCTCCTTTTATGGAGCCAGTGCTGTAGCTGAACTGGAACAGCTTGACTAGATGTGCGGCTAGTTCTGGAGCACAAGTCTTCAGCGTGACAGGCAGGATGTTGTCTGCCATGTGTTTGACCGATTCACCAACTTATCTATGTCTTCTTGATGTCCATCACTATCCTCCTCACGGTTCACTACACTTCCAAGTTTTGTGGCATCTGCAAATTTTTAAATTGTGCCCTGTACACCCAAATCCAAGTCAGTAATATATTATCAAAGAAAAGCAGTGGTCCTAGTATCGATCATAGGGGAACACCACAGTATACATTCCTCCAGTCCGACAAACAACTGTTCAGCATCTTGTTTCCTATCACACCTCCTATTTAGTTGCTTAATTGTCCACCTTTCATGACTGCATGTGGTAAGACTGCAGAGCTTTGATCTGATCTGTTAGTTGTGGTATTGCTTAGCTCTGTCTATAGTAGGCTGCTTCAGCTGTTTAGCATGTATGTCGTCCTGTGTTGTAGCTTCCTCAGGTTGGTCCCTCATTTTTAGGTACGCCTGGTGCTGCTCCTGGCATGCTCTTCTACACTCCTCATTGAACCTGGGTTGGTCTCCTGGCTTAATGGTAGATGTAGAGTTCTCAACTCTAGAACATATTCACACGAGGCATATACTGCAGACAAGGTCACTCATGACCTGCACCTTTATTCCCCGGCCAAAGAGTGCTGAGCCTGCGTGGAACCTCCCTTTAAGTACCTGGCTGACCAGGTAAGGAGTGTCTCCCACAAGTTTACCCCCTGTGGTCAAGGTGTGTATTTCACAGTTGTATACAGTGTACAGTCTTGTTACATATTGGTTACAGTTATGTGAAGGTTACAAACATGACATCACCTCCCCACCAATGTCTTTGGGTCAAAGATTGAGTCTTTCAGGCGGTCGACGCTCTCTCGTAGAGCGCAGCAGTTGTGGCTCTGGTGGTTGAGCCATGGTATGCATCTCTGTCGCCTGAGTTGGTTCCGGCCTGTTCGGGCTGGCCGCAGGGACTGTGCATGCTGTTGATTGTCCTTGTTGCTCGTTCACTGGCAGTGGTGTGGTTCACATCCCCATGTCTATTTCAGGTTCCTCAGTGTCCATGCTGAACCTTTTCTTTACCTGGTCCAGATGTTTGCGGCATATCTGCCCATTGTTAAGTGTGACCACTATGACCCTATTTCCCTCTTTACCAATTACGGTGCCCTCAAGCCACTTGGATCCTAGTGCATGGTTAAGCACAAATACCGGGTCATCCATTTCTATACACCTCCCCCTTGAGTTTCGATCATGGCACTCGGTTTGGGACTGCCGCTTGCCCTCAACAATGTCTGCCAGGCTTGGGTGAATGAGGGACAGCCGCGTTTTGAGCGTGCGTTTCATGAGGAGTTCCGCTGGTGGGACTCCCGTGAGCGAGTGCGGGAAGGACCCATAGGCCAGCAGGAGGCGCGATAGGCGGTACTGAAGAGAGGGTCCCTGGATACGGAGCATGCCTTGTTTTATGACTTGGTCCACACGTTCTGCCTGGCCATCGGAAGCCGTCCGGATGTGTTTAATGCCATTACCCGACATAAACTCCTGGAATTCATGGCTGGTGAAACACGGGCCATTGTCGCTGACCAGAATGTCCAGCAAGCTGTGGGTCGCGAAAACCATGCGCAGACTCTCCACGGTGATGGATGTCGTGCACGAGTTTAATATGATGCACTCGATCCATTTCGAGTATGTATCGACTACAATCAAGAACGTTTTTCCCATGAATGGCCCCGTATAGTCCACGTGGATGCGTGACCATGGTCTGGTGGGCCAGGGTCACGGGCTGAGCGGGGCCTCCCTGGGGGCATTGCCCAGCTGGGCACACGTCGTGCACCTGCGAACCCAGTGTTCCAGGTCTGAGTCAATCCCCGGCCACCATACATATTACTGGGCAATGGCCTTCATTAGCACAATGCCAGGGTGCTCGCTGTGGAGTTCCCTGATGAATGCTTCCCTTCCTTTCTGGGGCATGACCACCCGGCTGCCCCATTGTAGGCAGTCGGCTTGGATGGAGAGCTCATCCATCCGTCTCTGAAACAGTCTGACCCCCTCGGGGCACGCCCCGTGTGCGGGCGCCCAATCCCCAGTCAGGACACATTTCTTTATCATGGATAGGAGGGGGTCCCTGTTGGACCAGATTTTGATCTGGTGGGCTGTGATGGGGGAGCCTGCGGTGTCAAAAACTTCAACGGCCATGACCATCTCAGCGCTTTGCTCCGCTGCCCCCTTGGTGGTGGCCAGCGGAAGCCTGCTGAGCGCGTCAGCACAATTTTCAGTGCCTGGCAGGTGCCGTATGGTCATATGCAGCCAGCATGAGAGCCCATCGCTGTATGTGAGCCGATGCATTGGCATTGACAGCCTTGCTGTCGGACAACAGGGATGTTAACGGCTTGTGATCCGTTTCTAACTCGAACGGTCTGCCGAAAAGATACTGGTGCATCTTTTTCACACCGTAAACGCAAGCGAGTGCTTCCTTTTCGACCATGCCGTACCCACGCTTTGCCTGGGAGAGCGACCTGGAGGCATAAGCCACCGGTTGTAGTCGGCTGTTGTCATTTCCCTGCTGTAACACACACCCAACCCCGTATGATGATGCATCGCATGTTAAAACTAGTTTTTTTACAGGGGTCATACAAAGTTAACAGTTTGTTAGAACAAAGCAGGTTCCGCGCCCTGTTGAAAGCCCGTTCCTGACAGTCCCCCCAGAACCAGTCACAACCCTTACGCAGGGGCCCATGTAACGGCTCCAACAATATGCTTAAGTTAGGCAGGAAGTTCCCGAAATAGTTCAAAAGTCCCAGGAACGATCGCAACTCCAATTTGTTGCCGGGTCGGGGCGCACGACGGATCGCCTCCGTTTTGGATTCGGTAGGCCAGATCCTGTCTGCATAACCCTTCTGCCCAAAAACTCGACCTCTGGGGCCAAAAACACACACTTAGCTTTTTTCAGCCGCAGGCCTACCCGGTCCAGTCGGCGTAGCACCTCCTCCAGGTTGTGGGAGGTGTTCCTCGGTGTCTCGACCCGTTATAAGGATGTCGTCTTGGAATACGATTGTGCCAGAAATGGATTTGAGCAAGCTTTCCATGTTCCTCTGGAAGATTGCGGCTGCTGAACGAATGCCAAACGGACACCTGTTGTAGATGAATAGTCCCTTGTGCGTCGTGATGGTAGTCAGAAGCTTGGATTCTTCAGCCAGTTCCTGAGTCATGTAGGCCGAAGTGAGGTCCTACTTAGTGAACAGCTTGCCACCTACCAATGTGGCAAAAAGGTCCTCCGCTCTCGGGAGCGGGTATTGGTCATGCAGCGACACTCGGTTGATGGTGGCTTTGTAGTCGCCGCAGATCCTGACCGATCCATCCGCTTTAAGGACAGGTACGATGGGACTTGCCCAATCACTGAATTCAACGGGCGAAATTATATCCTCTCTGAGCAGCCTGTCCAATTCACACTCGATTTTCTCACGCATCACATACAGCACCGCTCTGGCTTTGTGCTGCACTGGTCTGGCATTCGGGGTGATGCGTATCACTACTTTGGTGCCCTTAAAGGTCCAGACACCTGGTTGAAAAAGTGTCTCGAATTTCTGTAGGACCTGTGAGCATGAACTTCGCTCCACAGACGAAATGGCGTGCACATCTTCCCATTTCCAGTTCATCTCAGCTAGCCAGCTCCTTCCCAAAAGCGCGGGGCCATTTCCCGGAACAATCCAGAGTGGCAGGCAGTTCTGTGATCCATTGTGTGTTACCACCAGGTTTGCATTGCCCAGCACTGGGATGATTTCTTTGGTGTATGTGCGTAGCTGCGTGTCAATGTATTCCAGTTTGGGCCTGCTAGCTCTGTGTGGCCATAGTCTCTCAAATTGTTAGACGCTCATAAGGGACTGACTGGCTCCCGTATCCAGCTCCGGGATGCCATTCAATAAAACTTTCATCATGGGTGGCGTTTTAGTGTATGAGCTGCGGACGTCAGCCACATGAACCCTCTGAACCTCAGCATCCATGGCTTGGCCCCAGGCACCATCCTGCATTGCAGACCCCTCGTCTGATTCCTCTGTTTCATAGATTAGCCTCGCTGCAGCCTTTTTGCACATTCTAGCCAAATGTCCTCTGGCATTACAATTCCTGCAGGTGAACTGCTGGAACTTGCAGCTTTTAGCAGTATGTTTACCCCCGCATCTCCAGCATTGGCTGAGATTGTTGTTCACAAAGGGGCTGTTACCAGGCATTCCTCTGATTGTCCCCTTGGTTGTTTCTAAGCACTCTGGTGGTGGGTGTCAATTGTCCCATCACGGGACGCATTGTTCCTCTTGATGGCGTGAACTGCCGATCCTCCTGCCATTGTCTCTGTTGCTGTCCCACCCTGGAGCCTGTTGCTGCCTGGGCGGTGTCGAATTGCCCTTGCCTGCCTGCGGGGTTCTGTATCACTTTTACAACATTAACTCCCTGGTTCATTGCAACGTTAAAACCAGGGCTGCTTGCGTAAATTATCTTGGTCTCCTCTTCCCCCGTCAAGAAGGTCTGAGCTATCAAAGCTTCCCTTTCCAAAGTCAAGTCCTTGTCCTCAATAAGCTTCCTGAAAATACCGGCATGACTAATGCCCTCAATGAAAAAATCCCTTAACGTCTGTGAACTTACAGAAGCTGGCCAAGCGCCTCAGGTCTGCAGCGAAGTCCGAGATGTTTTGCCCTTCCCGATGCCGGTGTGTGTAGAACCGGTGCCGGGCCATGTGTATGCTGCTTGCCGGTTTCAGATGTTCATTAATCAGCTGGCTGAGCTCTTCGAAGGATTTGTCGGCCGATTTGAGAGGTGCAAGCAGGTCTTTCATCACCGCGTATGTTTTTGTCCCGCAGCTTATCAGTAGATGCGCCCCCCGCTTGTCAGCCACTTCCACTCCTAGCCAGTCCTTTGTGACAAAGGTCTGCTGGAGTCGCTCCACAAAATCGTCCCAGTCCTCACCCACACAGTAACGTTCCTCTGTGCTACCGGTGGCCATCCTTGTGGTTCAGTGATTCCCGTTTCTTGTCTCTAGATGTAGAGCGCTCAACTCTAGAACATATTCACACGAGGCATATACTGCAGACAAGGTCACTCATGACCTGCACTTTTATTCCCCGGCCAAGGAGTGCTGAGCCTGCGAGGAACCTCCCTTTAAGTACCTGGCTGGCCAGGTAAGGAGTGTCTCCCACAAGTTCACCCCCTGTGGTCAAGGTGTGTATTTCACAGTTGTATACAGTGTACAGTGTTATTACATATTGATTACAGTTATGTGACGGTTACAGTGAGGGATATGCCGGGCCATGCGGTTACAGATTGTGGTGGTATACAATTCTGCTGCTCCTGATGGCCTTCAGTGCTTCATGGATGCCCAATTTTGAGCTGCTAGATCTGTTCGGCATCAAGTACGGTGGTAGTGTCATAGAACACGATGGAGAGTGTCCTTAGTGTGAAGACGGGACTTCATCTCCACAAGGACTGTGCAATGGTCACTCCTATCAACACTGTCATGGACAGATGCGTCTGCAACTGGTAGATTGGTGAGGACGAGGTCAAATAGGTTTTCCCTGGTGTTGGTTCTCTCACCACCTGCTGCAGGCCAAGTCTGGTAGATATGTCCTTCAGGACTCGGCCAGCTCGGTCAGTAGTGGTGATGGACATTTGAAGTCTCCCACCCAGAGTACGATCTGTGCCCTTGCTACCCTCAGTGCTTTTCCCAAGTGATGTTCAACATGGAGAAGTTCTGACTCATCAACTGAGGGAGGGTGGTAGGTGGTAATCAGCAGGATATTTCCTTGCCTGTGTTTGACCTAATGCCATGATGCTTCATGTGGTCTGGAGTCAATGTTGAGGACTCCCAGGGCCACTCCCTCCCAACTGTATACCACTGCCGCCAACTATGCTGGGTCTGTCCTGCTGGTGGGACAGGACATACCCAGGGTTGGTGATGGAGGAGACCGGGATGTTGGCTGAAAGGTATGATTTTGTGAGTATGAATATGTCGGGCTGTTGCTTGACTAGTCTGTGGGACAGCTCTTCCAATTTTAGCACAAGTCCCCAGATGTTCCTGGCCAGATTTTGCAATTACAGCGAGATGAGCTTACATAATGTTGGCAAGGCTACACCGTAGAAGGTAATGGTGTGCCTTCTCCTTGAACCGTCACAGTCCTTGTGGTGATGATGCTTCTACAGTGATGTTAGGTAGGGAATTCCAGGATATGGACCCAACAATAATAAATGAACGGCGATATATTTTCAGATCAGGTTGGTGTGTGACTTGGAAGGAAACTTGTGGGTGAGCCTCTTCCCATGACATTGCTGTCATTCTCGATAGAAATGGTCGCAGGGGAGAGAGGTGCTGTCGAAGTAAGATTCATGAGTTGCTGCAGTGCATCCTGTAGATTGTATATAATGTAGCTAGTGTTCTGGTGGTAGAAGAATGGCTATCGAGTCCAGTAGTAGTGTTGTTGTGACTACATTTACCCAGGCAGTTGATGAGTATTCCATCACACTCCTGACTTGAGCTTTGTAGATGTTGGAGAGCCATTTGTCGCAGAGTACCCAGCCTCCAAACTGCTCCTGTAACCACATTGTTGATATGGCTGGTGAATGATGACGCCCAAGATGTTAACGGTTGGGGACTTGTTTATGGTGGTGCCATTGAATGTCATGAAAAGATGGTATCCAGGTCCTTCTGAAGGCTTTTAAGATATAGGCATACCGATGTCCGACTAACTGGTCTATAATTCCCTGTTTTCTCTCTCCCTCCTTTTTTAAAATGTGGGGTTACATTAGCTACCCTCCAATCCATAGGAACTGAACCAGAGTCCATGAAATGTTGGAAAATGACCACCAATGCATCTACTATTTCTAGGGCCATTTCCTTAAGTACTCTGGGATTCAGACTATCAGGCCCTGGGGATTTATCGGCCTTCAGTCCCTTCAATTTCCCTAACACCATTTCCTGACGAATAAGGATTTCCGTCAGTTCCCCCTTCTCGCTAGACCCTCAGTCCCCTAGTATTTTCGGGAGGTTATTCGTGTCTTCTTTAGTGAAGACAGAACCAAAGTATTTGTTCAATTGGTCTGCCATTTCCTTGTTCCCCATTATGAATTCACCTGATTCTGACTGCAAGGGACCTACATTAGTCTTCACTAATCTTTTTCCTTTTCACATATCTATAGAAGCTTTTGCAGTCAGTTTTTATGTTCCCTGCAAGCTTTCTCTCATACTCTATTTTCCCCCTCCTAATTAAACCATTAGTCCTCCTCTGCTGAATTCTAAATTTCTCCCAATCCTCAGGTTTGCTGCTTTTTCTGGCCAATTTATATGCCTCTTCCTTGGATTTAACACTTTCCCTAATTTCCCTTGTTAGCCACGGTTGAGCCGCCTTCCCTTTTTTAGTCTTACGCCACACAGGGATGTACAATTGTTGTACTTTATCCATGTGATATTTAAATTTCTGCCATTGCCTATCCACCGTCAACCCTTTAAGTATCATTCTCCAGTCTATCCTAGCCAATTCATGTCTCGTACCGTCAAAGTTTCCTTTGTTTAAGTTCAGGACCCTCGTCTCTGAATTAACTGTGTCACTCTCCATCTTAATATGGTAGAATTCTTCATTATGATCACTCTTCCCCAAGGGGCCAGATTTCTAATTAATCCTCTCTGGTTACACAAAATCCAGTCTAGGATGGCCAGCCCTCTAGTTGGTTCCTCAACATATTGGTCTAGGAAACCATCCCTTATACATTCCAGGAAATCCTCCTCCACAGTATTGCTACCAATTTGGTTAGCCCAATCTGTATGCAGATTAAAGTCACCCATGATAACTGTTTGTACCCTTATTGCACGTGTCCCTAATTTCCTGTTTGATGCCATCCCCAATCTCCCCACTACTGTTTGGTGGTCTGTACACAACTCCCACTAACTTTTTCTGCCCTTTGGTGTTTTGCAGCTCTACCCATATAGATCCCACATCATCCACGCTAATGTCTTTCATTACTATTGCGTTAATCTCTTTAACCAGTAATGCTACCCCACCTCCTTTTCCTTCCTGTCTGTCCTTCCTGAATATTGAATACCCCTGGATGTTGAGTTCCCAGCCTTGGTTACCTTAGAGCCATGTCTCCATAATCCCAATTACATCATATCCGTTAACAGCTATCTGCACAGTCAATTCATCCACCTTATTATGAATGCTCCTCACATTGAGACTCAGAGCCTTCAGGCTTGTATTTTTAACACTCTTTGTCCTTTTAGAATTATGTTGTAATGTGGCCCTTTTTGATTTTTGACCTTGATTTCTCTGCCCTCCACTCTTGTGTTTCTCCTTCCTACCGTTTGCTTCTGTCCCCTTTTTACTTCCCTCTGCCTCCCTGCATAGATTCCCATCCCCATGCCATTTTAGTTTAACCCCTCCCCAACAGCATTAGCAAACACTCCGCCTAGGACATTGGTTCTGGTCCTGCCCAGGTGCAGACCGTCCGGTTTGTACTGGTCCCACCTCCCCCAGAACCGGTTCCAATGTCCCAGGAATTTGACCCTTGCATCTATCATCCCTGTCCTTGCTGACCGACATCAACTCCCAATTCCCCAATGCCTCCAATTAAAATTTGTGTCTAAATCCCTTCCTTCATGGCCTCGCCCCTCCCTATCTCAGTAACCTTTTTCAATCCTACATTCCCATTCGAACTCTCCATTCCTCTGACTCTATGCTTTTGTGCATCCACCAACAATTGGTGGCCTTGCCTTCAACTGCCTCGGCTCCACATTCTGGAATTTCCTTCCTAAGCCTCTCCAATACCCTCTTCTCCTTTTAAATCCCGTCCTAATACCTCCTTCGTTTGGCTCGGTGTCCATTTTTGTTTGATTACACTTCTGTGAAGCATCTTGGGATGTTTTTCTAGGTTAAAGGAACTATATAAATACAAGTTATTGTTTAAATGTTTAAATGGATTGGGAGTAAAGGCTGGCATTGAAATAAATGTTAACTTCTGTGAATGCATGTTCGATAGCAATGCTGAAATATTGTTCAATATTCTTGTTTTTTTTTAATGCCGAAATAAAGATGATTTTGGGAATCTGCTGCTTGCTGAAGTTTTCTTGGAACAGTGCCTGAAGGAAAACATTGCCAAGCTGAAAGATTGCACTCCATTAATGGAAAAGAATGAACCCAAAATGAGAGAAGCCAAAAAGCACTTGAGCAGTATTTTAAACAGAGGCAAACTGCAAGTAAGTACAGAGCATGAATCCAATGAGACAGACTATTCACATATATATATATATAATATCTTGTGCATTTACATTTTTCCTTTCCTATCTTATAACGTGATAAATAAAAAGCATTCTAGAGGAAGCTGCTGCTACTTCGGTGTATATATATATATATATATAATAAACTACTTGATGCATAGCACTGTAAAGTGATAGATTATTGAACGAGATGTAATTCTGGAGCTAATGCCAGGTCCTGGTCATAGGTAGATTTCTGCTTGGTCCTTCTATATTCTCCCTAAGGGTATATAATTATATTTCAACCCAATAATTTTGGATATTTAGTTATCTGTAATTCTTTTAAAGAATGTGTCTTGCATTTGGGACCAATAACGTTTTATTTATTAGGTTATATTCTCTTCCTATGTGTAAAGTGTATTTTTGCTGTTGCAAACCCCGAGTTTACTAAAACATCTTTTTAACTTTACATGCAGAGTAAAATATGCCTTAAATCAGATTGATGGTTTGCATCTACATTTTCTTTCATTGTTTTCAATAGGAAGCTGATTGAAATGTTAGAGCTCCACAACATGTGGGGTCATGGAGTAGTGTATTGCCTGTTCAAGTCCTCCAACCTGTGCTTCACATAGTTCTTGATCTTGGACGCTCTGCCACATTAAGGCACTGAGTGGAGTCGGGCAATTTTTCTGTGGGGGGTAGGGGAAGGAAAAATCTGATGGAGCATTTGTGCACTACCTGGTGAGAGTCTGATGGAGCATTTGTGCACTACCTGGTGAGAGTCCGAGAATGATGGTAGCACAGCAGCATGGAAGTTCTGCCTACAACCTGGGGTTTTGTGGTCTGGGACGGGACCAGTGAAGAGAGCAAAGGAGAATACATGCTCTCCTAGTCTAGAATTAGGGGTCACAGTCTCCAAGTAAGGGGTCGGTTATTTAGGATTGTGATGAGGAGAAATTTCTTCAATCAAAGGGTTGTGAATCTTTGGAATTCCCTACCCCAGAGCTCTGTGGGATGCTCATTCGTTGAGTGTATTCAAGACAGAGATCATTAGATTTTAGGATATTTAGGGAGCCAAGGGATATGGGGATAGTACAGGAAGGTGGAATTGAGGTAGAAGATCAGCCATGATCTTATTAAATGGCAGAGCAGGCTCAAGGGGCCGAATGGCTTAGTGCTCCCATTTCTTATGTTCTTGGGTTCTAAGAGAATAGCATGTACTGAATAAATAAACAAATAGGAGTGTGACTGAGTGGGTGAAATGCATTTCCCTCCGTAAGTGAACATGGGGGTAAGTCGCAAGCACAGGCATCTTCCACCCTCCAAGATGTAGTTCGGGATCTGGAATATTAGATCCTTCTTTGAAACACCTGTGAACTCATCCCTTTTTGGCGTGGAAGCAGGTCATCCTCGCTTCAAGGGACTGTCAATGATGATGATGATTTTCAAAAGGCATTTTTCAACATGGTGCATCTCCCCCCCCCCCCCCTCCTTCACTGCCTCAGAAAGTCGTGGAAGCATGTTTAGTGCTACATCAATCATGACATTTGCACTTTCTGCATCCCGGAATGATGTGCTGAAGCTGCCTTTCTAAGCGCAAGACATGTTTCACAGTTAAGCCACTTCACCCTGGTTTGGCCAGAAATAACAATATAAATAAAAACACAAGATGCTGGAAAGACTCAGCATGTCAGGCAGCATCTGTAGAGAGAGAAGCAGAGTTGACATTTCAGGTTGATGACCTTTTATCAGAACTGGAAAAAGTTAGAGATATTAAATTATATTACGATGTAACAGGTTTTAAGCAAGTACAGAGGCAGGGAAAGCTTGAGGGAGGGAATGTCTAATAGGGTAGAAGGCAGGAGAGAGTAAAAGACAAGGATGGTGCAAGGCAAAAGAGGGTGGTAATGGTGGGACAAGTTAGGAAACAAGAGGTGTTCAGAGGAGGTATAAATGGCAATAGCAGAATCATTACCAAGAGGTCAGAGTAGGAGTGGGGCAGAGAATTAAAGTGACAAATTATGGGCTCAATTTTCCCCATAGCATTTATTTGGCGTACTTGAAGAGTTACGCCCGATTTTTTGGGGGGCCTAAGTACGGCAAAAAAAAAATATTCTAAGTTTCCCCGTTGGATTTCTTCATTTTGGCGTGGCGTAACCCGACCTTTCGTTTTAATGATCTAATGATCTGCGCCAAAAAGATCGGGCTGCCATGCTAACCAGGGACACCATGCGAGCTGAGGCTGCAAAGTGAGCATACAGCCAGCTCCCAACACATTAAAAGAATTGAAAAACACACAGCACCACCTTACCTCCAACCCTGCCCGACGGGCTTGCTGGTCCGGCCCCATTCTCCCAGTCCGGTCCGGTCCCATTCTCGGTCCCCGGATAGGATGGCTTTCGCTCTCTGTCTCTTTGTGTGTGTGAACCAGGGACCAAGAATGGGACCGGACAGGCTTTGGGTGGGGTTGGAGGTAAGTTGCTGCTATGTGTTTTTCAATTCTTTCAGTGTGTCCGGGTATCTGCTGTGCCGATCTCCTTACCTGTGTCAATTTCCTTAACTTTCCGGAAGATTTTTCTGCAGAGGCCACACACGCTGGCCTAAGGACAACTGGAGTAACTCTCAGCTGGCCAAATCACTGGGGAAAATTGAGCCCAATAACTCTTATCACAGACCTTCCATTTTGTTCTTTCCTACCCTCTCCTCTCTCCCTGCTTCTGTCCTTGCTTAAAACCTGTTACATCTCTATCTTTTTCCAGTACTAGTGTTTGACTGGTGCAAGGATTGCATCATTCATAACATTCCCTTCCTCACAATTACTTTTGTTCAGTCTCACTGTAACTCTCCCAATTTATCTCTTCCCAGTTAGAAAGTGCCCATTGAAGAGATATATATTTTTTTAAATCACCTTAGGTCTGTCATTTGACAACACAATGGGCCCAAGTTTCCACATGATTTGCGCCTGATTTTTAGGAGCAATTGGTGGAGAACGGACTATCTTAGAAATCGCAATTCTCCACATTTTTTTTTCTGCAGTTCTAGTCAGGTAGAACAGTTTCATTTTGGAACAGAATTTTTTCTTCAAAAGGGGGCGTGTCCGGCCACTGATGCCTGATTTCAAAGTTTCCACAGTGAAAACGTACTCCAAACTAACTTAGAATGGAGCAAGTGAAGATTTTTGTAAACTGAAAAAACCTTGTTTACATATTAAAAAATCAGGCGCAGGTTACAAATTAGGCGTCCAGAACGAGGAAGGGGGGGGAAGGGAAGTCATTAAATTCTACAATAAATCCTTATTTATACTTATACAAATATTATACAAATAAATCCAACCTGAATAAACATTTATATGCAAAGAAAAGATTAAATAAACCATCTTCCTACCTGTGTGAAAGTGCTTCAGTCAGCTCAGCGGTGTGGCGTCGTTCCCGCGAACGGGAGGGAGGGAGGAGGCAGCCGTTCCCGACGGCGGGCGGGGAGGGAAGGAGGCAGTGAGAAGGCTGCAGGAAGCCTCAGAGGTTGAGCAGCCATTCCCGACGGCGGGCGGGGAGGAGATAGTGAGAAGGCTGCAGGAAGCCTCAGCAGTTGAGCAGCCATTCCCGACGTCAGGGGGGGGAAGAGGCCATCGGGAAACGGCTGCCTCAACTTCTGAGGCTTCCTGCAGCCTTCTCACTGCTGCAAGAAGCCTCAGTGCTGATCATACAAGGGCAATGTGCTTTTATTAAAAAATGTTCAAAAATTAAACAGCTACAAAGGACTACAAAAATGGCCGAGTGCCAATGTTTCCTTCACACTGCGTGTGCGCGAACGCTCCAATGCGCACGCGCAGCGTTGCCGGCACGAAAAAAACTAATTTAAATGGTACCCGCCCCCTCCCACTTATAAAATCGGCGCGAGTGGTAGGCTCCGCCCCCCTGGGCGCCGCGCCAAGCAGACATGGAGCTGCAGGGCGCTCCAGAATCGCGCGTTTTTTTTCAGGCGCCGTTTTTGGCGCGAAAAACGGGCGCCCAGCTCGGAGGGGCGCCCGTTTTGTAGCGTGTGGAAACTTGGGGCCAAAGTTTTCAACCACTAGTGTAGAGTATCAGATCGACTCCCCTGCCTAAATTCTAAGCACAGTTTAGTGGCACAGTAAGTAGTATAGATGGGAGCAGAAAGTTGCAAAGGGACATTGATAGACTAAATGAGGGGGCAAAACTGTGGCAAGTGGAGTTCAATGTAGGGAAGTGTGAGGTCAACCACTTAGGACCTAAGAAAGATAGATCACAATGTTTTTTAAATGGTTCGGTGGAGGAGCAGAGCGATTTAGGGGTCGATGTACAGAAATTACTAGAAGCTAGTGGACAGAAAAGAAAGACTTGCATTTATATAAAGCCAAGGTAGATGCAGAGAGGATGTTTCCACTCCTAGCAGAATCTAGAACTAGTGGGCATAGTTTAAGAATAAGGGGTCGCCCATTTAGAACAGAGATGAGGAGGAATTTCTTCTCAGGGTTGTAAATCTGTGGAATTCTCTGCCGCAGAGAGCTGTGGAGGCTGGGTCATTGACTATATTTAAGGTGGAGATAGATTTTTGAATGATAATGGAGTGAAAGGTTATGAGGAGCGGGCAGGGAAGTGGAGCTGAGCCCAAGATCGAGGGGCCAAATGACCTGCTGCTGCTCCTATTTCTTATGTTGTTATTCACAACCACCAAATGTCCTAAATGCCTTGCAGCCAATGAAGTACTTTTTGAAGTGTAGTCACTGTTGTAATGTAGGAAATGTGGCAGACAATTTGCACACAGCAAGCTCCCACAAACAGCAATGTGATAATGACGTGATAATCTATTTTAGTAACATTGATTGAGGGCTCAATATTGGCTAGGACATTGAAGATAACTCCCCTGCTCTTCTTCAAAATAGGACGGGTACATAAGTATTATTTAAAAGGCTAATGGAATGTTAACCTCTATTTCAAAGGGGTGGACATCATGCTACAGTTGTATAAAGCTCTGGTTAGACTACGCCTCCAGACTATGGAGTAGTGTGTTCATTTCTGGGCACCTCAGGAAGGATATATTGGCCTTGGAGAGTGTGTTGTGCAGATTCACCAGAATTATATCAGGGCTAAAAGGATTAAATTATCTGGACAGGTTGCATAGACTTGTATTCCCTGGAGAATCCAGGACAAGGGGGGCATAATCTTAAAATTAGAGCTAGGCCATTCAAGGATGATGTCAGAAAGCACCTCTTCACACAAAGGATAGTGGAAATCTGGAAATCACTTCCCCCTCCTCTCTCTTCCCCCGCCCCCCCCCAAAAAAAAATGCTGTTGAGGCTAGGTCAGTTGAAAGCTTCAAAACTGAGATTGATAGAATTTTGGTAGGCAAAGGGTATTCAGGGTTAGGAAACTAAGGCGGGCAGATGGAGTTAAGATACAGATCAGCCATGATCTCATTGAATGGCAGAACAGGCCCGAGGGCTGAATGGCCTGTTCCTGTTCCTATGTTTCTTACAATCGTTTAAATATGTAGTGATCCATCACCTAACTGCCATGTTGTGTGAAATGTTGATCTGTTTGCATTAGCTTTACCCCAGGGATTTGGGTACACCACATAAAAAAATGACAGAATCCTACTCTGGATTCTAGCTTAAATGCTTGAATGTAGTTCACAGAAAATGGGTCAGACTAAGATCAATAATATCAGCTTGTCTTCCGTTCTTCCCCTGACTTTCTATTGTTCAGATGTTGAGTTGATGTCCATCATTGTCTGACGGCTTTTGTGGAAGAAACTGTCCTTGGTCATAGCATGTTGCTTCCTTTTGGTGTTTGTATGAATCTACATCATCTTTCATCACATTCCGAGTTTAATTTTCACAGCTTTATAAAATTTACTTTGCAGAAGAAAGAAATCAATTATTGTCCCCCCAACAATTTTCTTTCCTTTAGCTCTTCTCTTCTGAAAACAGTGCTGGGTGACAGCAGTCCTTGTGCACTTCACCAAACTGGATTCATGTGTAAGTAGGGATAATAGATGTTAAAAGGGCAATTTGATTGTTGGAAACCATTTCCTGTACTCACTTCTTTTTCAATTTCACTTCTGTGTCTTTTTGATTGGAAATTCATTGGTTAGCCATCCTCGTCTAGCCTTCTCTATTTTCCTTATGGCCCTAATTGACCTAAGAAAATCAGTACTATGTTAAACTTTGGACGTGCCGGGGCCGAAATTCAGGCTCACCTGAAACCTGGTGCACATACCGTTTTTTAAGAGTTTTCACTGCCGGGTAGGATGAGGTCGACTCTTGATCGATATTCAGCTCTTTGTCTTTTCTTTTTAAGCAGCCAGGAAGTCTGTCATAATGGGGGCCGAAGTGCGGCAGGAAGTGCTGGTGAGGGGTGGAGGTGGAGGTGGGACAGATTCTCCGCTGCTGTCGCTCAGCAGCGGAGCGCTGGTGACGTCAGTGCGCGTCTGCGTCACCACGTATCTCCCCTCCTTTTAAAGGGGAGAGAATCGGTGATTATTTAGGATTGGCCACTGGGCCACCAGGGAGGGTTTCGTCCTGGCCAGCGGCCTGGCACCCAAGAGGGGGTGTCAGGCTGCCTGTTGGTGGTCCGGCTGAACACAATAGTTCAGCCGACATGGAAGTCAGCCGGCAAAAAACAAAAAATGGCGGCCGCGGCAGTAGGCTCTTGCCTTTAATGGCCGCCGCGCAGCCAGGGCTGACAGAGGGAATGACAGGTGCACCGACAGAAAAAGCTGTTGGGGGTACCGCTCGGGGGCCATAAGATTTTTCGGGCTGAATTTCGAGGGAGGTGGGGGTGTCTTGGTGGTGCACGCACTGATGACTCACACATGGCTGCTCGGCAGCGGCGGGACGGAAGTGGGGACCGCCAGAAAAACTCCCCTGCTGAGCTTAGCTTGCAGTGGCCATTCGACCAGAAATTGGAAGCGTAGTCTAACCAGAGCTTTATACAACTCGGGAGCTGAATTTCGGCCCCGCCATCTTTAATATCTCCTCTTGGCCATGCATTTAATTGAGCAAACCTTCATTTGCTCTGAACCTGCTTTTAAATGTTGTCTTGACTGTTGCAGCTTTGATTGTATTTTTTTTCCCCCTCCTCTCCCCTTGGTTCATGTGGTTCATGTCGTTCCCCCCTATTACCATCTTGTAAAGATCCTTTAAATAAAATTAAATAAATGAAAATAAATAATTACGGAGAGAGAAAGTTTTACCAATTTTCCACATTAGCTTTTTCCTGTTCCTGATGTTCCTGGTATCCGAGAAATTTGAAAAATGTTTCTCACTAGATCCATCAGTTAGTTATGGGAATTTTCAAGTTTCTTCCCCTCAGTTGGAGGCCAACTTCAGGAATGCATGGTTTGTGCATTTCAGTTATTGACCTTTGTGCTTCATTGTGGAGGCTGCTTCTGTGATGTGTAGTAACGCAGGGATGAAGAGCAGTGGTTAGTCTCCTGTGTACATAAACTCTGATAGCAATGTTAATTTTATTTCTTTATACACTGAAAACGTAGGCTTTGATTTTTTTTCTCATCCAATGAGGGATGTTAGTTTTGAGGAATGGAATATTTCCCATTACAGCCACCAAGCATCAAGCACTCGCAGGTCAAGTATAGTATGGTTAGATGCACAGAGAAAAGCTCTCTTCTTTGCACTAAAGCAAGAAAGACTTACATTCATATAGCTCCTTTCACAACCACTGGACGCCTCAGTGCTTTACAGCCAATGAAGTACTTTTTTGAAGTGTAGTCACTGTTGTAATGTAGGAACATTAGGAACTAGTCCCAGGAGAGACTTATTGCACCAGTTATATTTTTCCATTTCCCATGCCAATCCTCTGAGTTAGATTGTCTTTTGGGGCTCCAAGGGCCTGGATTGAAACTGTGCAGATTCATTTTATATAAGATCCTGGCAGATAGAGGAGATCTTTTTCCATCAGTCTAGATTGAGCCCACCTTTTCAGGTATGAAAACTCATTGCACCATTTATTGAAACTCATTTACATTGTTCAACTTCAATAGTTGGAACATAATGAATATATTACCACTGGCAAAACAGTATTTCTTCTAGATATATATGTTGTATATCAAGTGTAGATCAGAATGTGAAAGAATTTGGCTTGCAAACCGGTCTTGCAAGCATACAACAGCTATATTATTAATGAAGATGAGAGCAAATTTGAGACTCGGTAAAGATTTGTTATTCTCGGAATTAGCTCATACAGTAAGGAATTATGTTTTTTTTTAAATCAGATAAACTTGCGATGATGGGCATTAACAGCTTTGTTTTGATCTTTCAGCACAATCTGATGACTGAAGCCATTCTTACCTTGGCAAAACTGCATTTTGTGGAGGGGTCGTATCGTGATGCACTCAGCATGTATGCCCGAGTAGGGATCGATGTCCTTTGTTTTGAAGATCAATTACTTTATAAGAAAAGATTATTAGCGGAAGCCTTCGTTATTAAAGGTAACCACAATTAACTTTTATTTTGCTATATATTTTGCTATTTTTAATGGCAACTTTAGAACATATGAAGAAAAAGTGAAAAACCAGGAGTAAACTACATATAATTACACAGAATTACAACTGGATTGTTTTAAGGTACTGAGCAGATTTTAGAAACCTATGGGAACATTTTTGTGCTGCTAACCTTTTGCAGTGCGTTAAGTTATTCATGGGCGAACATAATTGAAAAATCTACTTTGACTCCCAGGCCACTCATTCAGCACAATTTCTCATGGTAAATGGCCACAATGCTTATGACATTCTTCATATAAATTTGTTTTATTAAAATAATATCCAATTTTCTCCCATTGTTTTCTTCATATTGGGATGCTGTTCCAAAGCTGCCAACTACCAGCCAGTAGCTTGTTCAAGCAACAGCTTGGATAATGATAATCGACAATCTACACAATTGTGGAGGGTGCCGTGGTTGAGCGTAATCCTGAACTCGCTCTGAATTGCATTGTTCAGTTCAAGCCACTTAATAGGCATTAGACATGGAGATCTTGGCTGATTCCTTCTCATCCTCACCCCAGCCTAGGGTCGCTGAGGCTATTAGAGTAATCCTACTGCTGCATTGGCTGAGGTCAACTAACTGAGCCACAGATTGTGTCATGTTTGTAACCTTCACATAACTGTAACCTTTATGTAGCAACACTGTACACTGTATACACCTGAGTAATGCACACCTTGACCACAGGGGGTGAACTTGTGGGAGACACTCCTCACCTGGTCATCCAGGTATATAAAGGGATGTCCCACGCAGGGTCAGCACTTCTTGGTCCTGGGAATAAAGGTTCAGGTCATGTAGTGACCTTGTCTGCAGTACATGCCTCGTGTGATTCTATAGTAAGGTGTAAGGACACTACATTTGGCGACGAGAAACGGGAATCAACGACCTACAAGGATGGCCACCGGTAGCACAGAGGAACGGTACTGTGTTGGTGAGGACTGGGACGATTTCATTGAGGGGCTCCAGCAGAGCTTTGTCACGAAGGACTGGCTGGGAGAGGAAGCGGCTGGCAAACGGTGGGCGCATCTACTGACCAGCTGTCGATCCAAGACGTATGCGCTGATGAAAGACATGCTCGCACCCGAGAAGCAGGTGGACAAGTCCTTTGAAGAGCTCAGCACTCTGATCGGTGAGCACCTCAAACCGGCGAGCAGTATACACATGGCCCGGCACCGGTTCTATACACACTGGCGTCGGGAGGGACAAAGCATATCGGACTTCGTTGCGGACCTTCTGCGTTTGGCCAGCCTCTGTAAGTTCACAGATGCCTGCAGTGGGGAGATGTTAAGGAATTTCTTCATTGAGGGCATTGGTCATGCTGGGATTTTCAGGAAGCATATTGAGACCAAGGACTTGACTTTGGAAAGGGCAACGCTGATAGCTCAGACCTTCATAGCAGGGGAAGAGGAGACCAAGATAATTTACGCACGCAGCCCTGATTCCAATGTGGCGATGGACAAGGGAGTTAACATTGTAAATGATACACAGAATCCCGCAGGCAGGCAAGGGCAATTCGACACCGCCCAGACAGCAACAGGCTCCAGGGTGGGCCAGCAACAGAGACAATGGCAGGGGGATCGGCAATTCACGCCATCACAAGGGACAATGCGTCCCGGGATGGGACCATTGACACTCAGCAACAGAGTGCTCCGGAGTAATCAAAGAGACAATCAGAGAGGAACATTTATCCACATTATACTTCATCTGCCATGCATTTTCCCACTCACCTAACCTATCCAAGTCACTCTGCAGCCTCATTGCATCCTCCTCGCAGCTCACACTGCCACCCAACTTGGTGTCATCCGCAAATTTGGAGTTACTACATTTAATCCCCTTGTCTAAATCATTAATGTACAATGTAAACAGCTGGGGCCCCAGCACAGAACCTTGCGGTACCCCACTAGTCACTGCCTGCCATTCTGAAAAGTACGCATTTACTCCTACTCTTTGCTTCCTGTCTGCCAACCAGTTCTCAATCTATGTCAACACACTACCCCCAATCCCATGTGCTTTAACTTTGCACATTAATCTCTTGTGTGGGACCTTGTCGAAAGTCTTCTGAAAGTCCAAATGCACCACATCAACTGGTTCTCCCTTGTCCACTCTACTGGAAACATCCTCAAAAAATTCCAGAAGATTTGTCAAGCATGATTTCCCTTTCACAAATCCATGCTGACTTGGACCTATCATGTCACCTCTTTCCAAATGCACTGCTATGACATCCTTAATAATTGATTCCATCATTTTACCCACTACCGATGTCGGGCTGACCGGTCTATAATTCCCTGTTTTCTCTCTCCCTCCTTTTTTAAAAAGTGGGGTTACATTGGCTACCCTCCACTCCATGGGAACTGATCCAGAGTCTATGGAATGCTGGAAAATGACTGTCAATGCATCCGCTATTTCCAAGGCCACCTCCTTAAGTACTCTGGGATGCAGACCATCAAGCCCTGGGGATTTATCGGCCTTCAATCCCATCAATTTCCCCAACACAATTTCCCGACTAATAAGGATTTCCCTCAGTTCCTCCTTCTCACTTGACCCTCTGACCCCTTTTATATCCGGAAGGTTGTTAGTGTCTTCCTTAGTGAATACTGAACCAAAGTACTTGTTCAATTGGTCTGCCATTTCTTTGTTCCCCGTTATGACTTCCCCTGATTCTGACTGCAGGGAACCTACTAACCTATATTAACCTTTTTTCTCTTTACATATCTATAGAAGCTTTTGCAGTCCGTTTTAATGTTCCCTGCAAACTTCCCCTCATACTCTATTTTCCCTGCCCTAATCAAACCCTTTGTCCTCCTCTGTTGAGTTCTAAATTTCTCCCAGTCCCCGGTCTCACTGCTATTTCTGGCCAATTTGTATGCCACTTCCGTGGCTTTAATACTATCCCTGATTTCCCTTGAGAGCCACGGTTGAGCCACCTTCCCTTTTTTATTTTTATGCCAGACAGGAATGTACAATTGTTGTAGTTCATCCATGCGGTCTCTAAATGTCTGCCATTGCCCATCCACTGTCAACCCCTTAAGTATCATTTGCCAGTCTATCCTAGCCAATTCACGCCTCATATCTTCAAAGTTACCCTTCTTTAAGTTCTGGACCATGGTCTCTGAACTAACTCTTTCATTCTCCATCCTAATGTAGAATTCCACCATATTATGGTCACTCTTCCCCAAGGGGCCTCGCACAACAAGATTGCTAATTAATCTCCTCTCATTACACAACACCAATCTAAGATGGCCTCCCCCCTAGTTGGTTCCTCGACATATTAGTCTAGAAAACCATCCCTTATGCACTCCAGGAAATCCTCCACCGTATTGCTTCCAGTTTGGTTAGCCCAATCTATGTGCATATTAAAGTCACCCATGATAACTGCTGCACCTTTATTGCATGCACCCCTAATTTCCTGTTTGATGCCCTCCCCAACATCACTACTACTGTTTAGAGGTCTGTACACAACTCCCACTAACGTTTTTTGCCCTTTGGTGTTCTGCAGCTCTACCCATATAGATTCCACATCATCCAAGCTAATGTCCTTCCTAACTATTGCATTAATCTCCTCTTTAACCAGCGATGCTACCCCACCTCCTTTTCCTTTTATTCTTTCCTTCCTGAATGTTGAATACCCTTGGATGTTGAGTTCCCAGACCTGATCATCCTGGAGCCACATCTCTGTAATCCCAATCACGTCATATCTGTTAACATCTATTTGCACAGTTAATTCATCCACTTTATTACGGATACTCCTTGCATTAAGACACAAAGCGCTCAGGCTTGTTTTTTTAACACCCTTTATCCTTTTAGAATTATGGCCCTTTTTGTTTCTTGCCTTTGTTTACTCGGCCTTCCACTATTGCTTTTTACCTTTCTACCATCTGTTTCTGACTCCATATTACTTCGCCCTGTCTCGCTGTATAGGTTCCCATCCCTCTGCCATATTAGTTTCAACACTCCCGAACTGCATTAGCAAATGTTACCCCTAGGACATCAGTTCCAGTCCTGCCCAAGTGCAGACCGTCCCTTTTGTACAGGTCCCACTTCCCCCAGAACTGGTTCCAAAGTCCCAGGAATTTGAATCCCTCCCTCTTGCACCACTGCTCAAGCCACGTATTTATTCTAACTATCCTGTTCCCTCTACTCTGATTAGCACATGGCACTGGTAGCAATCCAGAGATTAATACCTTTTGAGGTCCTACTTTTTAATTTAACTCCTAGCTCCCTAAATTCAGCTTGTAGGACCTCTTCCCGCTTCTTACCGATATCGTTGGTACCTACATGTACCACTACAACTGGCTGTTCACCCTCCCTCTCCAGAATGCTCTGCAGCCGCTCCGAGACATCATTGACCCTTGCACCAGGGAGGCAACATACTATCCTGGAGTCTTGGTTGCGGCTGCAGAAACTCCTATCTTTTCCCCTTACAAAAGAGTCCCCTATCACTATAGCTCTCCCGCTCTTTTTCCCGCCCTTCTGTGCAGCGGAGCCACCCATGGTGCCATGAACCTGGCTGCTGGTGCCTTCCCCTGGTAAGTCATCTCCCCCAACAGTATCCGAAACGGTATATCTGTTTTGGAGGGAGATGACCGCAGGGGACTCCTGCACTACCTTCCTGCTCTTGCCTTGTCTCTTGGTCACCCATTCACTATCTGTCCTCACCCTTACCTGCGGTGTGACCAACTCACTAAATGTGCTATCCACAACATTCTCAGCATCACGCATGCTCCAGAGTGAGTCCATCCGCAGCTCCAGTGCCGTCATGCGGTCTGTCAGGAGCTGCAGCTGGACACACTTCCCGCACACATAGTGTCCCTGACTTCCCACATAGCACAGGAGGAACATGGCACGGATCCGAGCTCTCCTGTCATGACTTAACCCTTAAATTAATTTACTTACTAAAATTTACTTAAACATCAAACAGCTACTTAGACCCTCCCTTCAGTACCGCCTATCGCGCCTCCTGTTGGCCTATAGGTCCCGCCCGCATTCGCTCACGGGAGTCCCGCCCGCAGAACTACTCATGAAACGTACGCTTAAAACGCGGTTGTCCCTCATTCACCCAGACCTGTCGGACATTGTTGAGGGCAAGCGCCAGTACCAAATCGAGTGCCATGATCGCAACTCAGTGGGGAGATGCATAGAAATTGATGACCCTGTATTTGTTCTCAATCATGCTTTGGGATCCAAGTGGCTTGAGGGTACTGTAATTGGCAAAGAGGGGAGTAGGGTCATAGTGGTCAGACTTAACAATGGGCAGATATGCCGCAAACATCTGGACCAAGTAAAGAAAAGATTCAGCATGGACACTGAGGAACCTAAGGAAGATCATGAGATGTCACCCACACCACTGCCAGTGAATGAGCAACAAGGACATTCACCAGCATGCACAGTCCCTGCGGCCAGCCCGGACAGACTGGAATCACCTCAGGCGACAGAAACGCATGCCAAGGCCCAACTGCGGTGCTCCACGAGAGAGCGTCGACCACCTGAAAGAATCAATCTTTGACCCAAAGACGTTGGGGGGGAGGTGATGTCATGTTTGTAACCTTCACATAACTGTAACCTTTATGTAACAACACTGAACACTGTATACACCTGAGTAATGCATACCTTGACCACAAGGGGTGAACTTGTGGGAGACACTCCTCACCTGGTCATCCAGGTATATAAAGGGAGGTCCCACGCAAGGTCAGCACTTCTTGGTCCTGGGAATAAAGGTTCAGGTCACGTAGTGACTTTGTCTGCAGTACATGCCTCGTGTGATTCTATAGTAAGGTGTAAGGACACTACAGACTGGGCATTGAATTTGGCCCCTTGCTGGTCTATATAGCTCAGTTCAACTCTGATCATTGAGTCTGTTCTTTTGGTAATTCTGAGAAAAACATGGCTGGTGTGGGGAGGATAACACTGTATAGTTAACCAAAACTGATTAATTCCATCATGGAGTCAACAGCAGCAGTCAACTAATGGAATAAACACAAGAGTTAAAGCATATACTTTATGGGAGGTGGGGGGGACCCAGGCGAATGTGTTTCCCTCAGGCCCTGCCGAATTTAACGGCACCTCCTGATTAACATTTAGCTTCTCAATTTCCTCCTGATTAACATTTAGCTTCTCAATTTCCTCCTGATTAACATTTAGCTTCTCAATTTCCTGCCCACAGCCAGCCAGATGGAGAGATTGGCTAACGGTCAGGAAGATAGGCCTGCGGCAGCAGACTACAGAGAGGAGAGAGGGAGGGCTCGGGGGGGGGGGGTCAGAAGGCTGGAGGGGAGGTCGGGGGCTAGGGATCAAGGACCAGGTGGGGGGGTGGGGGGGCGCGGAGAGAGCAGAGATCGGAGGCTTCGTGGGTTGGAGGTGAGGTTGGAGATCAGAAGGGTCGGGTTGGGGGGTGGGGGGAGTGTCTGATTGTGGGTGGTTGGCGTGATAGGGACTCTGGATCCAGCAGATAAAAGGAAAGGCACTAGCCTCCTGGATCCAGCAGTCCTCGCCTTCCTTTAGCTGCCGGGTTCCCGGAGGCCCAGGAAACCCGGCTGCCAACAGTTACATTTAACATGGATCTTCGAAATGAGGCAGGCAGTATCAGTATAATTTATAATGTGCGAACCACCGGCCCCCCAGCCCCGCAACCTGTCCCGCCCCCGTTAAAACCGGAAGTGGACGGGTTGGGGTAGAGATTCAGAATTTTAAAACTACCCGTTTTGTCGGGTTAAAATCCCCCTCCCCATAGTCTTTTAGAGTGTAAGTTTAAAATTCGATCCCATGTTTCAGCTCCTCATTCAAATGGAAGCACTTTCAATGCAGTCTAATACTATGTATTCTTAGACTGAAGTTTATTCTGGCGCAGTTGATTGCTTGCGGTGAATAATGATCTCACGTTCAACTAAATATACAATATAATTTATAAATTATATTGAACCATCCAGTTAAAAACTTTATAAAAGCAGTGGTTTCTGAGTTAAATGTGAAAGTAGTGTCTTGCTTTGCAATATGGTTATGTCATGCTGAAGAAAACTATTAAAGTGATGTTATCACTTCTTGTATAGAGGAGAGCAGGAACAGTTTGTTCAGAATATGTAGTAATATGTTCATACTGACTGGCGTATAACAAGACCATTATTTCAACTTTTATATTCTGTTAAATCATTTCAAATGTTTTAATTTTATTTTGTCTGTTATCATCGATTGTTGGCAAAGCCCTATTGAATTTCATGCAGACTGTGTTGGAGGGAGGTGGTACTCATTTTCCATTACTGAAAAGTGGATCCAATGGGGCAGCAAACTGAAGTCAAATTGACGTTGGCTCAGGTTTCCACATTGACTGTGAGACCATCTCTAGCACTGTTATACCGCAACCAGTACACAGCAAGCTTCATTTTTAAAATTTAAGAAGTTTCCATGAATTGTTTTTAAACATTTCCAATAATAGCAAAGAGCCAAAAGGATCATCGACTCTTCATTTAACATTAGAAACGTTGCCAGCATTTGGACACTTGTACAGTGCTGTGTTTTCCTTTTGATCTGAAAGCAGTGTGGAGAATTGGGACATATGAATTGCTGTCAGATGTGGGGAAAAGTAGTGTGTCTCTAACACATATCTGAAGTGTAATTATACCATTGAAGCATTTAAAACATTGAGTTAAAAAGTGGTATTGTTTCTGGGCTAAATGTCAATACAGTGTCTTGCTTCACAATATTAATACGTCACAGAAGGCTGTTAAAATGATATTGTCACTGTTCTTCTGTAAAGGAGGGCCACAACAATACGTGCAGTTCTCTGCAGTTTACCCAGTGTTTTTGTGTAAGTTTGCCACGATGAATAATATTGTGTAATGGTGATAGTTTCCAGTAAACCAACATGAAAGTGACGATTTCTACCTGCACGAGCACAAAATCCACATCCCTGTTGAGAGAGAAGGTATGCTTTATTACACTAGTCACCGAAAGCATGCAGAAATCGAGCGCAGGCAGCAGAAGGAGCGTATGGCAAACCAGCCCCACCCTCCCACCCTTTCCTTCAACGACTGTCTGTTCCACCTGTGACAGAGACTGTAATTCCCTGAGAATTACCTGATTACAATCACCTGAGAACTCACTTTTGAAGTGGAAGCAAGTCTTCCTCATTTTCGAGGGACTGCCAATGATGATGATGATGATGATGAGATGCTTAATTTAACTTCATTAACTTTCTATTGAGATCCAGAGTCCCAAGTCATGGCTTGCACAAGAACACACTTGGGAACGCTTCCAACATGTTGCAGTACGGAGTGATGGGATGCTGTACCAATGATTTCTCCCCATAGCGAGCTCTTCCTCCAACCATGTCACTGTGGACGGTTGCAATTCTCTCAACAGCGGAAGAAGCTTTTATTTTTGCAGTACCTCTCACTTTACGTGAGGTAGAGGATACTGCTGAGCTCCCTGGTCAGCAAGAAAAGGAAAGCACTGAATTTCAGAGGTGAAAGCATTCTACTGCTGAGCAGACCACAAGCAGAAATCCATTCAGCAGCAGATCTGTCAAAGGCTATAGGCGGTAAGGGGGAGGAGGTGGGCCACTAGTTACCCCTGACTGTGTTACAAGTACCACTGCCGTAAATGGATATCTTGTTAATGAGAATGCTTAGCTTGAACACTGAGTTATTTCCTCTTGCATTATACAGAGTGTGTTTGCCGAGCAGGATGGATTGGATTAAAAGAATGTTTTGCTCGTCTCAGACATCTGGGTCTGGGTGGGGTGGGGTCAGTGTTCCAGCTGTCTGTGTTGTTTCACCAGCTGTTTTGGGGCCATGTATGATGTCAGTGATCATCCAGGCTGCTTCCAGTTTTAAAACTTCCAGCACTTCTTTCTACTTAAATGACACTACATTACAGGAGCGGTTTGATCAGTATATGTAGTTTCTCGCATTTCATACAAAGGGACTCAAAAGCAAAGAGATATATCAATAATTAGGCCAGTCATATTTTGTAAAGTCAGTTAAATGCCTGTTGGTAATAATTGGTAGCCAAGATAAGTGATTTAAAAGATTACATATATATTAGTTAAATGGATAAGCCAGCCGTCAATTAATTGTGTTCCTGTCCATGTTGCCTTTTGATCTTTTAGTTTCTTTCCTTTTTCTGCTTGGTCTGTGTCTGTGTTTCTCACCTCTTTTGCTTGGCCACTATTGGGGTTGAATGTTTTTTATGGGTTCTACTGCCTGTCTCAAATTTTGCAAAGTCAGTGGGATCCTGTGAAATGTATCAATCTCCTGAAGTTTCTGTAAAACACTGAAATTCATTAATGAAATTGCCCTGACTTAACACAATTCTTGCAACCTGTGCAACATGGAATGGCCAGAGAGTGAGACATAATGGTCCTGAAATTCCGACCTCCCCGGGTCCGTACGGAGTGTGTACGGACCTGGGAAGGCGTCACAAAAGCCATTTTTTGGCGGCAATGTGCACGTGCTGAAAACCGGCTTTTCCGATCTGTCAAGTTTCTGGCTTGACCGATCGTATGCACTTCGGGGTGAAGGACATTCCCACGGCAGAGATTGTGCTATTTGCCCATCTCTTGCCCTGCCAATGTCCTTAAAACTCTTGCGCCTGGTAAAAGCAGGCGCATTGCCTACTTTTACCAGCGTAAGAGTATTAAAACATCAAAAACATTAAAACATAAAATTTAAAAATGCAAATTTAAAAACCCTGCCCACTCAGGTAATTTTATTTTAAACCATAATTAAAACTTCTTAAAAAGGGCAAATATTTTTTTTTTCAAAAACATTTCTATCAACTTTAATTTCTATAATGTATTTATGTGAGGTGTTTTTTTATTTTTATTACGTGGTGTTTGGGAGTGTTTCTCATTCATAGTAATAGGAGTTTCAGACTACGATACTCCTATTACTATGAATGAGAAAATACTTTACCGTGATTGGGTGTCCAGGCCCACGTGACTCCAACAGACGTCCCAATGTGAACATGCTCCGTTACGCTAGAAGAGGAGGCCTTGAGTCCTAGGGGGCACAGCCTCAAAATACGGGGGAGCCAATTTAAAACCGAGTTGAGAAGGAATTTCTTCTCCCAGAGGGTTGTGAATCTGTGGAATTCTCTGCCCAAGGAAGCAGTTGAGGCTAGCTCATTGAATGTATTCAAGTCACAGATCGATAGATTTTTAACCAATAAGGGAATTAAGGGTTACGGGGAGAGGGCGGGTAAGTGGAGCTGAGTCCACGGCCAGATCAGCCATGATCTTGTTGAATGGCGGAGCATGCTCGAGGGGCTAGATGGCCTACTCCTGTTCCTAATTCTTATGTTCTTATGAGTCCGGGATCTCTGGTGTTACCAAACAGTAAGTGCGCATCTTTTCTTCTATTTTTAGTTGAACGCCCACGGGAAGAAGAAACCGGGATTTCAGGGCCAATGTCTACCAGCAAAAAATCACAGTGGAGACCTGGGGCAGCACGGGTGTGTGTGAGGAGAGTGAGGAAAATATTTTCAAATCATCATCATCATAGGCAGTCCCTCGGAATAGAGGAAGACTTGCTTCCACTCTTTTAAAAAAAGAGTCCTTAAGTGAATGAACAGTCCAGTACGAGAACCACAGTCCCTGTCACAGGTGGGACAGATAGTCGTTGAGGGAAGGGTTGGGTGGGACAGATTTGCCACATGCTCTTTCCGCTGCCTGCGCTTGATTTCTGCATGCTCTCGGCGACAAGACTCGAGGTGCTCGGCGCCCTCCCGGATGCACTTCCTCCATTTAGGGCGGTCTTTGGCCAGGGACTCTGTTGGCAATTTTTCAGCCGCGACGGTCTATGGAGCATCCTCCTCCTGTTTTGGATGCCCCCAAAAATTCTTCACCATCCTCCGCCTGCTCCACGACGACATGCAGGCCGTGATCCTTACCAACGCATCCATTACAGACACAATCCACGTCAGGACCGGGGTCAAACAGGGCTGCGTCATTGCCCCAACCCTCTTCTCAATCTTCCTTGCTGCCATGCTCCACTTCACAGTCGACAAGCTCCCCGCTAGAGTGGAACTAAACTACAGAACTAGTGGAAACCTGTTCAACTTTCGCCATATCCAGGCCAGGTCCAAGACCACCCTAACCTCTCGTCGAGCTACAGTACACGGACGATGCCTGCGTCTGCATTTATACAGAGGCTGAATTCCAGGACATAGTCGACGTATTTATTGAGGCGTACGAAAGCATAGACCTTAAGCTAAACATCCGCAAATTTCAAATAAGTATCTGGTGTTCTACAGTACTCAGGAGGAAGGTTTCATGGAGTTTAACAGCACTAGGGTGTGGTTCTGAGCTATGGTAGTACTGGGGGAAGAGTCCTGGGATTTGGCAGCAATGTATTGCAGCTCCTGGAGTTTGGTAGCATTGTGGAGGGGGAACCTGTATTGGAATTGGGATGGAATGTGAGGATTGGTTCTCTTGTGTATTACTGGAGTCTGTCAACAATGGGAATTGGAAAATGCAAAGTATGACAGCATTGTGGGTGGGTCTGGCAGCACTGGAATGCAAGTTTGTGGTCGAGCTCTACAAGCACTGAATGAATTGTTTCTGGTGATCGGATCGGTTCCTGGGAAAATACTGTTTTTATCAAGTAAATAAATATACATGTACACGCGCATATTTCCCTGGAATGGCACATAAAGACATGGTTAATTGACTGAAATTTACTTACATTTTCAACTAGCGAAGTACAGTCAGTAATTTTCTGGAGAGAGAATGTGTGGTCATGGGGTTTGCAGCCAACACCTTTTGTAAATGACTTGTCTTCATGTTCTTCATAAAGACTTCCAGAAATTACTACAAAAGACATTATTATCTATAAGTCCTGAAGTGCATTTTTGGATTTAGAAACTTGAACAAAAAAATGGTTATCGGGTTAATATATTTTAATAATTTACGTGGCACACCGTACAAAATTTTCCACTCAACAGCAAATAATTAGTATTTCTCACACTCACCACAACACTATAAATAAATCCTATGTAAAGAGTGATTTGTTTGCAAATTGTAAATGTGAAGAATAGGCGAATGTCTCTCTGTCTGTCAACACTTTTCTCTTTCTCCTTGTGTCCTTTAGCTTGACATACTTTCTGACGTAAAAATTAAATTGCTAGCTTTTCTGTAAAGGTTTAGTTGAAAAGCTACTCAAATTCATTGACCAGTTTGTAATCAAATAAATCAAAAACTGAAGTACTGTTATGCATAAAGGCACAATTTGTTCTTTCCGTTAAAATTCGAACATAGACAAAAGCTGTCACAGATGTTTAATCAGTACTGCCCGTCATGTTTAATGTGGGTCTCTGTTTATGTCAATTCCTGTTTCTCTTGTGCTAGACAGGTGCCCCTCCGTTTAAAAAAAACATGCAATATAAACTTTTTCTCGAAATAATTGTGAAAATCAAACAAATAGATACTATTGCAGGTTGAAGACAAGCATTCTATTGTGGGTTGACAAAATGTTACTGATGCATCCTGTAGAGGGCATCGGATCTCAGCCCCTTGCTGGGCTCGACCTCTGCTCCTGTGGGCCTAGATCTCAGCGAGGGGCTGAGAGCAGAGCCCAACAGGTGCGGCGTTAGATGCCCAACAGGGAGCGGCGTTGGATGCCCAGCGGGGGGCAGTGAAGCATTTAACAGCGGCGGGGCTGTGGCCCAGGAGCAATGCTGCATATAACAACAGAGGGTTTGTGGCCCAGGAGCAGCGCAGCATTTAACAGCAGTGGTGTCGGGGCCCAGGGGAGGCGCAACGGAGCTTGGTCTCTAGTCATCTTCGTCAAACCTCGCCATTGGACCAAGACCTAGCGCTGTCAAGCCCGTGTGGTGGCTTGTGTGCAACGGTCACCACATGTTTTTTAAAAAAAAATCCACACACAGGCATCTTCCACCCTTTAAGATGTAACTCATTGTAACACCTGTGAGCCTATCTTTATTTGGTGTGAAGAGCATCATCCTCGTCACAAGGGACTGCCTCGTAGTAGTAGTAGAGGGCATCACACAATTTGGATGTCCCGCTGATAGCAACTTGCTGTGCAAAACTCCATAGAAAGTCTGTGGGCAAGTGCAAGTCTGACAAATGAGGGGCACCTTTCGGTCGCCGCTAACGGCAAAATCTGGCCCATTATTTTTGTTAATGTTACAAATCTTATTTTGTTTTTAATTATTGCCTTTTTTAAACCTGTGGTGGTTGTGTTACAGGAATATTTATTTTTAACATTTAAATGCCACTGCAAAGAACCAAGCAGAGGGAATTGTGCAAATATTACAGTTTCACCAAAATTCTTCTACAAGGAGGATTGTTAGTAGAAACATCAAATCCATTAAAGTTGTTACATTTAGGGCACACACAAAACTCATGCACAGAATTGATGTACCCTATATTCGACTTTTTAATTCTAAGAGTCCCTACTGAATAAACTACAGACTGCATTTAAGTATGGCGTGCATTTGAAATTTCACTTACTGACGGAAAAAATGGACTAAATCGTTTTCAACAACCCTTTGGAGCTTCAATTGGCTCAATTCCTTTAATTGGTAGGTTTTCCTAACTGGTAATTCAATTTTTTCTTTGCAGTCAAAGACATTTTTTTCAGTCTGTTGTTTCAACAAAAAAAGAAGTACTGCTTGACCTGGTTCTCGGTAGTGAAGCAGAACAAGTAGGTGATCTAAAGATAGGGGCACATAAGGATCCGTGTAAGAATAGAAACATGAAAATAAAAGTCTAGGACAGGGTAATTGACTCAAAAGAGCAGATTATAGCAAAATAAATAGGAACCAATTTAAATGGAAGGAAAATTGGCAAGGGTACAATCAAATATATATCCTCGTAAGGGAGAAAGACAATTGTATTAAAGGCTAGGGTTCATGGATGAATAGAGAGATTAGATCAAACTTAAATCTATACAAAAAAATATTTGGAACATAAAATAAAAAAGAAAGCTAGTACAAATATGAAGAATTTGGAAAAGTAACATAAAAGGGAAATTAGAAAGGGGAATGGATAAGGATAAGGAGAGACAATTAGCAAAGAATATGAAGGCTGATAAATAGACATTCTTAAAGGCACATTAGTAGCAAGAGGATAGTGAAGATTGGGGCCAAGATGAAGGAGGGAGACTTGTAGTGGAGAACGAGGAATAGCAAAAATATTAAATAAGTACTTTGCTTCTGTTTTCAAATGCTATTGACATTTTAAAACCACCAGAAATGGGTACATTATAGTTAGTGCAGGTTATTATTCAAAGCGAGCTGGTACTAAATAAGTTACTCAAATGTAAGGTAGACAACTCACTCAAACCTGATATGTTAAATCGGGGACGTGCTTATTTGTACTGCAAAAATGGCCAACATGCTCCACCCTTTGTTTCTGATTGGTCCCCTTGGAGGATAAGCCACACCCTGAAGTTTCACAGGAATATGTAACTGGAAGCGCCCGTCCCAAGGTCTCACTGACTTTGCAAATTGTAACTCGATCCACTTTGACTCCGTGTTTCGGAGCTTGAGCAGCGGCTGCAGTCACTACGGTGCATCCGCAAGGCTGAGAGCTATGTGGATAGCACGTTTCAGGAGGTCACCCCGCAGCTTAAAAGCATGCAGGCAGAGGGGAAGTGGGTGATCACCAGATGTGTGTGGTGTGGTGTGTGGGTGGTGTGTGTTTGCCTGTCGGACGCACTGATGAGTACAAGAACAGAAGGATAGGGAGGATGAACATGTGGCTGGAGAGTTGGTGTAGGAGGGATGGCTTTAAATTCCTGAGTCATTGGGACTGCTTCTGGGGGAGATGGGACCTGTACAAACCGCAACAGCGCCGGGACCAATATCCTCATGGTAAGTTTTGCTAGTGCTGTTGGGGAGATTTTAAGCTAACTTGGCAGGGGAATGGGAACCTGAGAACAAATTCAAGAGGGAAGGAAGTCGAGCTGAAATTGGAAAGCAAGAATGTAGAAAGTGAATCTGTAAGACAGAGGAAACAAGGGTTTGTAAGTAGTAATCAAGGAGGTCTTCCTGTGCTAAATGGTATATACTTCAATGCAAGGAGTATAGCGAATAAGGCGGATGAGCTAAGAGCACTTGGGAGAATGACATTATAGCCATTACAGAGACATAGCTGAAAGAGGGGCAGATTTAGCAGATCAATATTCCTGGTTACAGGATGTTTAGACCGGACAGAGAGGGGGGGGGTAAAAAGGCAGAGTGTCGCGGTATTGATTAAAGAAATTATTAAAATGGTGAGGAGGGTTGATATGTTAGCGGGATCGTCAAATGAGGCCATATGGGTCAAACTCAAAAATAAAAAATGGGCAATCACACTGCAGGGCCTGTATTATAGACCCCCAAATAGTGGGAGGGAGATAGAAGAGCAAATATGTCAACAAATTGCTGTGAAGTCCAAAAACCATAGGGCAGTAAAGTAGGGGATTTCAACTACCCTAGTATTGATCGGGGCAAATATGGTGCGGAATTCCTAAAATACATTCAAGAGAGCCTTTTTTGTCAGTATGTAACAAGCCCAACACGAGAGGGGGCGGTTCTGGAATTAGTTTTGGGAAATGAAGCTGGGCAGGCGGAAGGGCTTTCAGTGGGAGAGCACTTGGGTGCCAGTGACCATAATTCAGTCAGATTCAAGGTAGTTGTGGCTAAGGACAAGGATAGACCAGGAATAAACGTCCCAAATTGGGGGAAAAGCTAACTTTGCTAAGTTGGGAAGTGATTTGGACACAGTGGACTAGAAACAGCTACTTGAAGGCAAATCAGTGTCGGAATAGTGGGAGGCATTCAAGGAGGAGATCCTGAGGGCTCAGGTCAAACATGTGTTCTTAAAGAAAAATGGTGGGAATAACAATTCTGGAGCCCCCTGGATGTCTCGGGACTTACAGGGGAGGATAAAGAAAAAAAGGGAAGCTTATTTCACATACCGACGGTTAAATACTGTAGAATCTCTGGAGGAATATTGGAAGTTCAGAGGTGAAATTAAAAAGGATATTAGGAATGCTAAGAGGGAGCATGAAAAATTCTTGGCCAGTAAGATCAAGGAAAACCCAAAGATGTTCTATAAATATATTAAGAGCAAGAGGGTAACTAAAGAAAGAATAGGGCATATTAGAGACCATGAGGGTAATCTGTGTGTGGAGGCAAAAGATGTGGGTATGTTAATGAATACTTTGCGTCTGTTTTCACAAAGGAAAGGGGCAATGCAGATACTGCTATCGAGGAGGAGTGTTAAATTCTGGATGAGATAAACATAGTGAGAGAGGAGGTATTAAGTGGTTTAGCAGCTTTGAAAGTGAATAAGTCCCTAGGCACGGATGAAATGCATCCCAGGCTGTTGAGTGAAGCAAAAGAGGAAATAGCAGAGGCCTTGACCATCATTTTCCAGTCCTCTTTGGATCTGGGCATGGTGCTAGAGGACTGGAAGTGCTGGTGGTACCCTTGTTTTAAGAAAGGAGAACGAGATGGACCGGGTAATTGTGGTGGGAAAATTATTGGAAAAAATCCTGAAGGACAGGATAAATCTACATTTAGAAAGGTTAAGGGTTAATTAGGGACAGTCAACACTGATTTGTTAAGGGAAGATCGTGTTTGACTAATCTGATTGAATTTTTCGGGGAGGTAACCAGGAGGGTCGATGAGGGTAGTGCGTACGATGTAGTGTATATGGACTTTAGCAAAGCTTTTGATAAGGTCCTACATGGCAGACTGGTCATGAAGGTAAAAGCACATGGGATCCAGGACAAAGTGGCAAGTTGGAGCCAAAATTGGCTTAGAGGTAGGAAGCAAAGGGTAATGGTTGATGGATGTTTTTGTGACTAGAAGGATGTTTCCAGTGGAGTTCCACACGGCTCAGTACTGGGTCCCTTGATTTTTGTGGTATACATCAATGATCTAGATTTGAATATGGGGGTATGATTAAGAAGTTTGCAGATGACAATAACATTGGCTGTGTGGTTGATAATGAAGAAGGAAGTCATGGACTGCAGGAGGATATCAATCTACTGGTCAGGTGGGCAGAACAGTGGCAAATTAAATTTAATTCAGAGAAGTGTGAGGTAATGCACTTGGGGAGGGCTAATGAGGAAAGGGTATACACATTAAATGGTGGGCCACTTAGAAGTGTAGATGAACAAAGGGACCTTGGAGTGCTTGTCCACAGATCCCTGAAAGTAGCAGGCCAGGTGCATAAGGTGGTTAAGAAGGCTTACAGAATGCTTGCCTTTATTGGTCGAGGCATAGAATACAAGAGCAGGGAGGTTATGCTTAAATTGTATAATACGCTGGTTAGGCCACAGCTGGAATACTGCATGCGGTTCTGGTCGCTGTATTATAGGAAGGATGTGATTGCACTGAAGAGGGTGCAGAGGAGATTTATGAGGATGCTGCCTGGAATGGAGAATCTTAGCTATGAGGACAGATTGGATAGGTTGGGTTTGTTCTTCTTGGAACAGAGGAGGCTGAGGGGCAGACTTCATTGAAGTGTATAACATTTTGAGGGGCTGGATATAGTGGATAGCAAGGGCCTATTTCCCTTGGTGGAGGGATCAGTTACGAGGGGGCATAGTTTTAGAGGGTTGTGGGAGTCTGCAACTCACTGTCTGCAAGGGTGGTGGATGCAGAAACCCTCACCACATTTAAAAGGTGCTTGGATGGGCACTTGAAGTGTCGTAAACTGCATGGTTACGGACCTAGAGCTGGTAAGTGGGAACAGACTTGATTAACTCTTGTTTGCTGGTGCAGATACGATGGTAAGTACTTCAGGGAATCAATATGGCCAGAGTTATCTCCTGGGCTAGTTTTGATCGCCTGGATGGGTCGGAGAGGAATTTTCCCAGATTTATTCCCCAATTGGCCTGGGTTTTAATCTCTTTGCCTCTCTCAGGAGATCGCATGGCTCCAGGTGGAGTGTAAAATGTTGCAATACATGGGGTATCGCACTTGTGTAGGTTGGGCTGGATGCTCTTTACCTGTCCGCCGTTCATTGTTCATTGTTCATAGGTTTATATGTAACCTTCAGGGCTGCTGACCGAGGGCCGTGTGGCTCTATCAGCCGACCCGGACACGATGGGCTAAAATGGCCTCCTCCTGCGCTGTAGATTTCTATGTTTCAATAGAGGGATGGAGGGCAGAAAACAAAGGGTTGGAAGTTCTTGGTAATAGTGAAAGTGAGTGGTGTTTCAACAGTTTTAATGTTGGGGCTGTTACTTTATACAGAAATGGTCAAGATTTAACAATTGAGGGGAAAATATCAACATTTGCTGTATATACCAGGGAGTTTGACATATTGTGATTAAGGTGGGCAGATAGTTAGCAGATGCAGTTTCATGTAGAAAAAATGTGAAATAATACATTTTGAATTAAGGAAAGGAAATGCACCTTTAAATTATAAGATTTTAAATGGAGTGGAAGAGCAGAGGAATCTTGGTGTGCAGATACACACATCAATAAAGATGGCAGCACAAATAGATGAGGTCATTAAAAAAAGAAACAGTCCTTTGTTTTTAATCTAGCAGCATAGAATACAAGATGTCATGTATGTAGACCATGTATACTAACTGTATAGTCACATAAGGTGTGCCACCAGAGGGCACTGCAGTGGAAGATCTGAGGGTCACCTGCATAGGTGTGCAGGGCCCAGTATAAAAGGCTGCCCACCATGCTTGTGCATCACTCTGGAGTTACAATGGGCCCAAGTTTCGGGCCGCGTCTAGAACGGCGCAGCCCCGACCTGGACGCCCATTTCTTGCGCCACAAAGTGCGCCTAAAAAAAACTTCCAGATTCTCCGGCTCCCTGCAGGTCGTTTGCAGCTCGGCGCGGCGCAGCATGAGCTGAAGGGGGCGGAGCCAGGTCCCTGCGCTGAAAACAGTGCCGGGACCTCTGCACAGGCACGCTACAGTGGGCGCGCATGTGCAGTAGCTCCAGGCGCCCAAAACTGGGAGGGGCCCGAAGCACGCAGCCCCTATCCCTGGACGAATGGCCTCACTGGGCTGTGTGCATAAGGCTGCCTCCCACGGCCAGCTCCTGCTTCCTCCCGACCCGACTTGACTCATGGGAACCAATGCAGGGAGATAGAGGGAAACAAAAAGGAGGCAAAAGCAAAAGACAGAAAGGAGATGAGGAAAAGTGGAGGGCAGAGAAACCCAAGGCAAAGAACAAAAAGGGCCATTGTACAGCAAAATTCTAAAAGGACAGAGGGTGTTAAAAAAACAAGCCTAAAGGCTTTGTGTCTTAATGCAATGAGTATCCGCAATAAGGTGGATGAATTAACTGCAAATAGATGTTAACAAATATGATGTGATTGGGATTACGGAGACGTGGCTCCAGGATGATCAGGGCTGGGAACTCAACATCCAGGGGTATTCAATATTCAGGAAGGATAGAATAAAAGGAAAAGGAGGTGGGATAGCATTGCCGGTTAAGGAGGAGATTAAGGCAATAGTTAGGAAGGACATTAGCTTGGATGATGTGGAATCTATATGGGTAGAGCTGCAGAACACCAAAGGGCAAAAAACGTTAGTGGGAGTTGTGTACAGACCTCCAAACAGTAGTAGTGATGTTGGGGAGGGCATCAAACAGGAAATTAGGGGTGCGTGCAATAAAGGTGCAGCAGTTATAATGGGTGACTTTAATATGCACATAGATTGGGCTAACCAAACTGGAAGCAATACGGTGGAGGAGGATTTCCTGGAGTGCATAAGGGATGGTTTTTTAGACCAATATGTCGAGGAACCAACTAGGGGGGAGGCCATCTTAGACTGGGTGTTATGTAATGAGAGAGGATTAATTAGCAATCTCGTTGTGCGAGGCCTCTTGGGGAAGAGTGACCATAATATGGTGGAATTCTGCATTGGGATGGAGAATGAAACAGTTAATTCAGAGACCATGGTCCAGAACTTAAAGAAGGCTAACTTTGAAGGTATGAGGCGTGAATTGGCTGGGATGGATTGGCGAATGATACTTAAGGGGTTGACTGTGGATGGGCAATGGCAGACATTTAGAGACCGCATGGATGAACTACAACAATTGTACATTCCTGTCTGGCATAAAAATAAAAAAGGGAAGGTGGCTCAACCGTGGCTATCTAGGGAAATCAGGGATAGCATTAAAGCCAAGGAAGTGGCATACAAATTGGCCAGAAATAGCAGCGAACCTGGGGACTGGGAGAAATTTAGAACTCAGCAGAGGAGGACAAAGGGTTTGATTAGGGCAGGGAAAATGGAGTATGAGAAGAAGCTTGCAGGGAACATTAAGACGGATTGCAAAAGTTTCTATAGATATGTAAAGAGAAAAAGGTTAGTAAAGACAAACGTAGGTCCCCTGCAGTCAGAATCAGGGGAAGTCATAACGGGGAACAAAGAAATGGCAGACCAATTGAACAAGTACTTTGGTTCGGTATTCACGAAGGAGGACACAAACAACCTTCCGGTTATAAAAGGGGTCGGGGGGTCTAGTAAGGAGGAGGAACTGAGGGAAATCCTTATTAGCCGGGAAATTGTGTTGGGGAAATTGATGGGATTGAATGCCGATAAATCCCCAGGGCCTGATGGACTGCATCCCAGAGTACTTAAGGAGGTGGCCTTGGAAATAGTGGATGCATTGACAGTCATTTTCCAACATTCCATTGACTCTGGATCAGTTCCTATAGAGTGGAGGGTAGCCAATGTAACCCCACTTTTTAAAAAAGGAGGGAGAGAGAAAACAGGGAATTATAGACCGGTCAGCCTGACATCGGTAGTGGGTAAAATGATGGAATCAATTATTAAGGATGTCATAGCAGTGCATTTGGAAAGAGGTGACATGATATGTCCAAGTCAGCATGGATTTGTGAAAGGGAAATCATGCTTGACAAATCTTCTGGAATTTTTTGAGGATGTTTCCAGTAGAGTGGACAAAGGAGAACCAGTTGATGTGGTATATTTGGACTTTCAGAAGGCGTTCGACAAGGTCCCACACAAGAGATTGATGTGCAAAGTTAGAGCACATGGGATTGGGGGTAGTGTACTGACATGGATTGAGAACTGGTTGTCAGACAGGAAGCAAAGAGTAGGAGTAAATGGGTACTTTTCAGAATGGCAGGCAGTGACTAGTGGGGTACCGCAAGGTTCTGTGCTGGGGCCCCAGCTGTTTACACTGTACATTAATGATTTAGATGAGGGGATTAAATGTAGTATCTCCAAATTTGCAGATGACACTAAGTTGGGTGGCAGTGTGAGCTGCGAGGAGGATGCTGTGAGGCTGCAGAGCGACTTGGATAGGTTAGGTGAGTGGGCAAATGAATGGCAGATGAAGTATAATGTGGATAAATGTGAGGTTATCCACTTTGGTGGTAAAAACAGAGAGACAGACTATTATCTGAATGGTGACAGATTAGGAAAAGGGGAGGTGCAAAGAGACCTGGGTGTCATGGTACATCAGTCATTGAAGGTTGGCATGCAGGTGCAGCAGGCAGTTAAGAAAGCAAATGGCATGTTGGCCTTCATAGCAAGGGGATTTGAGTACAGGGGCAGGGAGGTGTTGCTACAGTTGTACAGGGCATTGGTGAGGCCACACCTGGAGTATTGTGTACAGTTTTGGTCTCCTAACCTGAGGAAGGACATTCTTGCTATTGAGGGAGTGCAGCGAAGGTTCACCAGACTGATTCCCGGGATGGCGGGACTGACCTATCAAGAAAGACTGGATCAACTGGGCTTGTATTCACTGGAGTTCAGAAGAATGAGAGGGGACCTCATAGAAACATATAAAATTCTGACGGGGTTAGACAGGTTAGATGCAGGAAGAATGTTCCCAATGTTGGGGAAGTCCAGAACCAGAGGTCACAGTCTAAGGATAAGGGGTAAGCCATGTAGGACCGAGATGCGGAGGAACTTCTTCACCCAGAGAGTGGTGAACCTGTGGAATTCTCTACCACAGAAAGTTGTTGAGGCCAATTCACTAAATATATTCAAAAAGGAGTTAGATGAGGTCCTTACTACTAGGGGGATCAAGGGGTATGGCGAGAAAGCAGGAATGGGGTACTGAAGTTGAATGTTCAGCCATGAACTCATTGAATGGCGGTTCAGGCTAGAAGGGCCGAATGGCCTACTCCTGCACCTATTTTTTATGTTTCTATGTTTCTATGACTCCCGCTCCCCACCCCCCCCCCCCACCCGACCCGACCTCCGCTCCCGACCGATCTCCGCTCTCCCCCCCCGACCGACCGACCCTCCGCCCCGATCTGCGCTCCCGACTCCCCCCCCCCGGACCCGACGCCACCTACCTGTCAATCCGGTAAGTCTAAGCTCGAAGTCTTGGGCCCAGCCGGGCCCGGCCCCTCTCTCTCTCTCTCTCTCTCTCTCTCTTTTTCTCTCTCTCTCTCTCTCTTCCGCCCCCTTCTCTCCTCCTCCCTTCTCTCCCTTCCCCTCCCTCCCTTCTCTCCCTTCCCCTCCCTCCCTTCTCTCCCTTCCCCTCCCTCCCTTCCCTCCCTCCTCTTCCCCCCCACTGCACCCCCTCCCCTCTCCCCTCTCCCCTCTCCCCTCTCCCCTCCACCCCTCCACCCCTCGCTGTCAGAAACACAGACACTGACAGACAGAGAGTGAGAGAGACACACAGAGGCAGACAGAGAGATAGAGACACTAACAGAGACATACCGGGGCGGAGGCGGAGGGTGGGGGGGCGTCCCAGAACGCTGTTGGAGGACTCCCGGTGCTGCAGTCAGTGAATAGAAAATGTTTTATTTATTGATTTAAAAAAAATAATTATTTTTTATTAATTTTTTTTATTGATTTATTGATGCATTTATCATTTATTATTGATGATGATTCTTTTTGTAAAATTGAAGTGTTTAATGTTTGTAAACTTCCCTTTAAACCCCCCCTCGCCCCATTCCGTACGCCTGATTTGTAACCTACGCCTGATTTTCTAAAGTGTAGACAAGGTTTTTTCCAGTGTACAAAAATCTTCACTTACTCCATTCTAAGTTAGTTTGGAGTAAGTTTTCACTGCCGAAACTTTGAAAACAGGTGTAAGTGGCCGGGCACGCCCCCTTTTGAAAAAAAATTCTGTTCCAAAGTGAAACTGTTCTAACTGACTAGAACTGGGGCAAACTAAATGCCGAGAATTTGAATTTCTAAGATACTCCGTTCTACACCAGTTGCTCCAAAAAATCAGGAGCAACTGAGGCCAAAACTTGGGCCCAATAAATGGGACTAAGGTCACAACAGTTCAAGTACAATGGAGTCATTCGTAAGAGTATTAAAGAAATAACAACAGGCGACGAGATTACGAACTTTCACTCAAAAATGATTAGGTGCATTAGAAAAGTTCTCACAGGGTGAAGATTGGGAAGCCTTTGCGGAGCGGCTCGACCAATATTTCATAGCAAACGACCTGGTAGACGATGATCCGGCCATGCTGGCAGATAACCGCAGAGCTATCCTGTTGACCAGTTGTGGGCCCGCGGTCTACAACCTTGTCAGGGACTTGCTTGCACCAGAGAAAACAAGGAGCTGAAAGTGCTAATTCGGGACCAACTCAAACCAAAGGAGAGCATCCTCATGGCCAGGCATCGATTTTATACACACCGCCGCCCCGAGGGCCAGGAAATCACGAAGTATGCTGCTGACCTCAGGAAGGTGGCAGGAACGTGTGAATTCGGCGCATCCCTCGCCGATGCGTTGCGGGACATCTTCGTAATTGGCATCAGTCATGAGGCCCTTCACAGGCTACTGTCTGCCGAAACCACTGTCACTCTGCAGAAGGCCATCAGCATCAGCCAGGTGTTCATGACCTCAAGCTGCAGCTCCAAGCAGATGATGACTCACTCTCAGGACTCAAACCTGGCAAGTACTGTAAATAGTTAGGCGCCTTTCACAGGCAGAACTATTGAACATGAATCTGTAAGTCGAGTAGCACCATGCTGGCGTTGCGGAGATAATCACAGGGCTCATCAGTGTCGGTTCAGAGACTGTTTGCAAAGGCTGCAGCACAAAGGGCCACCTCCAGCGAATGTGCAAAAGAGCTGTGACTCACCATGTGGAAGAGGAGTCAGCAGATGGCTGTGAATCCAGCGTGGATTACGAGGAGATGGCTAGAAAGGCAGCTCAGTCCCAGGACGAAGTGTATGGAGTATATACCTGCACCACAGATTTTCCTCCAGTGATAATGGAAGTCGAGATAAATGGCGTTCCAGTCATCTTGGAAGTGGACACAGGGCGAGTCAGTCAGTAATGAGCCAGGAAGCCTTTGAGAGGCTATGGAATGATCAAGCTGAACGACCCAAGCTGGTCCCGGTTCAGGCAAAGCTGCGCACCTACACCAAGGCACTAATATCAGTTGTTGGTAGTGCGGATGTAAGTGTATCCCATGATGGCGCGGTGCACAATTTACCATTGTGGATTGTTTCAGGTGATGGACCAACGCTACTTGGAAGAAGATGGATGGGGAAGATTCATTGGAACAGGGAAGACTTCATCCCTCCAGCGATCGACGTCCCCCGTGCTCAGAGGCAGAGCAAGCCCCCACCTTCGCTTGGACCAGGCACCGGAGAACAGATCCGCACAGCCCCCGAGGCACAGACCGCTCATCACGACTGCGTGACGATGATCCAGCCGAGATGACTCGAACGCACCTTCCCGGTTTTAGTGGTAGGACTCCTGGGGAGGAAGATTGGACCCGAGAGCGCCTTCCCAGCTTCAGTTGCAGAATCCCTGGGAAAGAAGATCGCGGCAGTCGACATCATGGACAGGGAAACGATGGCGTCCAAACCACGAGGCGCAGCGCTAATGGAGCAACGACACATGGTTCCACGCAAGGAAGACGATTGGAGTAAAGGTAGTAAGGCCATTTTAAAGGGGGCCAGCAACCCGCCATTTTTGAATGAACTGCTTGAAATTGTTAGCCAATGTAAAAGTCCAGCTGTAATGAGCAAAATGTTGAGTGATGTCGGGTTCAAATTGCAATCAGGTGTTCGCCCGCTACATTGGCCAACGGTCGTGTACAGGTCCAGCGGGCTACCCAATGCTGTAGCCTGCATCCCCGATGTATCATAAAGTGTCCCCACGTGTGCCTATGCTCGCAGTCGGCTACCGTCGCCCACCACTTGGATGGAAAAGGCGCAGCCCACAAACCCACTCGCCACCACAGCAATGCCCAAGAACGAAGGGTCGCCCAAGAATGAAGGGTCGCCCACAACGGCTCCTCCGAATGGGACCTGGACCAGCTAGGATCCCAAACTAGAGAGTGCTCACAACGGTGCCCTCAAGAAAAGCGAGTCAGCAGTCGCCTGCGAACTGCTAGACAAGACGAGGCAGCCCCACTGTTGCTTAGATGAAATGCTCACTCGCTCAGACCGCTTCCCAGGGAGCAGCAGCGACACTGTGCAAACGAAAAGGACAGGGAGGTCACAGACACATCAGCTGTCTTTGGGTCTGCCCGACACTTGGAGCTCCGGCAGCTCGAGCAAAGTGAGCTCACCTCGCCCACAGACCCACTAGCATGGGGCACTGCGCTGCCACCAGATGACCCGGATCTCATCCGGCCGTGCTGGAACTAGACTGTCCCTGTGTACCTGTACTGATGTACTTGTACTGATCATGTAAATGTACCACACAAAAAGAGCTGCAACTGTAATCCACCCAACAAATGTAAAACCCATGTGATGAACTTGCATGTAACAGGCCATTAGCATGATCTCTGTGTGGGGGGGAGAATGGAGTAGTCATAGACTCACAAGTTGTAATCTCAGGATTGCTACCAGTGCCACGTGCTAGTCAGAGTAGCAATCGCAGGATAGCTCAGATGAATACGTGGCTTGAGGAGTGGTGCAGAAGGGAGGGATTCAAATTCCTGGGACATTGGAACCGGTTCTGGGGGAGATGGGACCAGTACAAACCGGATGGTCTGCACCTGGTCAGGACCGGAATCAATGTCCTAGGGGGAGTGTTTGCTAGTGCTGTTGGGGAGGAGTTAAACTAATATGGCAGGGGAATGGGAACCTATTCAGGGAGACAGAGGGAAGTAGAATGGGGGCAGAAGCAAAAGATAGAAAGAAGAAAAGTAAAAGTGGAGGGCAGAAACCCAAGGCAAAAATCAAAAAGGGCCACATTACAGCAAAATTCTAAAGGGGCAAAGTGTGTTAGAAAGACAAGCCTGAAGGCTCTTTGCCTCAATGCGAGGAGTATTTGGAATAAGGTGGACGAATTAACTGCGCAGATAGCAGTTAACGGGTATGATGTAATTGGCATCACGGAGACATGGCTCCAGGGTGACCAAGGCTGGGAACTCAACATCCAGGGGTATTCAGCATTTTGTGAAGAATAGACAGAAAGGAAAAGGAGGCAGGATGGCATTGCTGGTTAAAGAGGAAATTAATGCAATAGTAAGAAAGGACATTTGCTTGGATGATGTGGAATCGGTATTGGTGGAGCTACGGAATACCAAGGGGCAGAAAACGCTAGTGTGAGTTGTGTACAGACCACCAAACAGTAGTAGTAGTAAGGTTGGGGACAGCATCAAACAAGAAATTAGGGATGCGTGCAATAAAGGTACAGCAGTTATCATGGGTGACTTTAATCTACATATTGATTGCGCTAACCAAACTGGTAGCAATGCGGTGGAGGAGGATTTCCTGGAGTATATTAGGAATGGTTTTCTAGACCAATATGTCGAAGAACCAACTAGGGAGCTGGCCATCCTAATCTGGGTGATGTGTAATGAGAAAGGATTAATTAGCAATCTTGTTGTGCGAGGCCCCTTGGGGAAGAGTGACCATAATATGGTAGAATTCTTTATTAAGATGGAGAGTGACAGTTAATTCAGAAACTAGGGACCTGAACTTAAGGAAAGGTAACTTCGATGGTTTGAGGTGTGAATTGGCTAGAATAGACTGGCAAATGATACTTGAAGGGTTGACAGTGGATAGGCAATGGCAAACATTTAAAGATCATATGGATGAACTTCAGCAATTGTACATCCCTGTCTGGAGTAAAAATAAAACGGGGAAGGTGGTTCAACCGTAGCTAACAAGGGAAATTAAGGATAGTGTTAAATCCAAGGAAGAGGCATATAAATTGGCTAGAAAAAGTAACAATCCTGAGGACTGGGAGAAATTTAGAATTCAGCAGAGGAGGACAAAGGGTTTAATTAAGAGGGGGAAAATAGAGTATGAGAAGAAGCTTGCCGGGAACATAAAAACTGACTGCAAAAGCTTCTATAAATATGTGAAGGGAAAAAGATTAGTGAAGACAAACATAGGTCCCTTGCAGTCGGATTCAGGTGAATTTATAATGGGGAACAAAGAAATGGCAGACCAATTGAACAAATACTTTCGTTCTGTCTTCACGAAGGAAGACACAAATAACCTTCCGGAAGTACTAGGGGACCGAGGGTCGAGTGAGAAGGAGGAACTGAAGGATATCCTTATTAGGCTGGAAATTGTGTTGGGGAAATTGATGGGATTGAAGGGCAATAAATCCGCAGGGCCTGATAGTCTGCATCCCAGAGTACTTAAGGAAGTGGCCCTAGAAATAATGGATGCATTGGTGATCATTTTCCAACAGTCTATCGACTCTGGATCAGTTCCTATGAACTGGAGGGTGGCTAATGTAACACCTCTTATTAAAAAGGGAGGGAGAGAGAAAGTGGGTAATTATAGACCGGTTAGCCTGACATCAGTAATGGGGAAAATGTTGGAATCATTTATTAAGGATGAAATTGCAGTGCATTTGGAAAGCAGTGACAGGATCGGTCCAAGTCAGCATGGAATTTTTTTGGGATGTAACTAGCAGAGTGGACAAGGGAGAACCAATGGATGTGGTGTATTTGGACTTCCAAAAGGCTTTTGACAAGATCCCACACAAGAGATTGGTGTGCAAAATCAAAGCATATGGTATTGGGAGTAATGTACTGACGTGGATAGAGAACTGGTTGGCAGACAGGAAGCAGAGAGTCGGGATAAACTGGTCCTTTTCAGAATGACGGGCAGTGATTAGTGGAGTGCCGCAGGGCTCAGTGCTGGGACCCCAGCTCTTTACAATATACATCAATGCTTTGGATGAAGGAATTGAGTGTGATATCTCCAAGTTTGCAGATGACACTAAACTGGGTGGCGGTGTGAGCTGTGAGGGGGATGCTAAGAGGCTGCAGGGTGACTTGGATAGGTTAGGTGAGTGGGCAAATGCATGGCAGATGCAGTATAATGTGGATAAATGTGAGGTTATCCACTTTGGGGGCAAAAACGCGAAGACAGAATATTATCTGAATGCCGGCAGATTAGGAAAAGGGGAGGTGCAACGAGACCCGAGTGTCATGATTCATCAGTCATTGAAAGTTGGCATACAGGTACAGCAGGCGGTGAAGGCGGCAAATGGTATGTTGGCCTTCATAGCTAGGGGAATTGAGTATAGGAGCAGGGAGGTCTTACTGCAGTTGTACAGGGCCTTAGTGAGGCTTCACCTGGAATATTGTGTTCAGTTTTGGTGTCCTAATCTGAGGAAGGACGTTCTTGCTATTGAGGGAATGCAGCGAAGGTTCACCAGACTGATTCTAGAGATGGCAGGACTGAGATATGAGGAGAGACTGGGTCAACTTGGCCTTTATACATTGGAGTTTAGAAGAATGAGAGGGGATCTCATAGAAACATACAAGATTCTGGCGAGACGGGACAGGTTAGATGTGGGTAAAATGTTCCCGATGTTGAAGTCCAGAACCAGAGGACACAATCTTAGGATAAGGGCTAGGCCATTTAAGACTGAGATGAGGAGAAACTTCTTCACTCAGAAAGTTGTTAACCTGTGGAATTCCCTGCCGCAGAGAGTTGTTGATGCCAGTTCATTGGATATATTCAAGAGGGAGTTAGATATGGCCCTTACGGCTAAGGGGATCAAGGGGTATGGAGAGAAAGCAGGAAAGGGGTACTGAGGGAATGATCAGCCGTGATCTTATTGAGTTGTGGTGCAGGCTCGAAGGGCCGAATGGCCTACTCCTGCACCTATTTTCTATGTTTCTGTGTTTCGAACCAGAAACCACTGGGACCTCCACTGGCAACAAATCTCACTACCAACCCACCCAAGCTAGAAGCGGCCCTCCAATGGTCAATCAGGAAGAGCAAAGCTCAGATCACTTTCAATGTTCGAGTCAATTTGCATTAAAGACTTTGGGGGGAAGTGATGTCATGTATGTAGACCATGTATACTAACTGTATAGTCACATAAGGTGTGCCACCAGAGGGCACTGCGGTGGGAGACCTGAGGGTCACCTGCACAGGTGTGCAGGCCCCAGTATAAAAGTTTGCCCACCCTGCTTGTGCCTCACTCTGGAGTTGCAATAAATGGGACTAAGGTCACAAAGCTCAAGTACAATACTAGACCTCGTGGAGTCATTCATAAGAGTTTTAAAGACATAACACAAAACAAGGAGATGAACGTCTACAAGACCATGGGCCGCAGCTTGTGCTTTGTATACAGTTTTGGAAACCCCATTATAGGAGGAATATAAAAACACTGGAAAAGGCGTACTGTAGATTGACTGACTGGGATGTTATCGTTGATTTAGTTGGGGTTACGAAAGGCTCGAGAAGTTGGGCCTTTTTTTTCACTAAAGTGGAAATGATTAAGGGTGACTAGATAGAACCCTTAAAGATTACGACCACTTCAATAAGGTGAACAGTGATTGATTGTTTGCTTGGGTTGGTGAGAATGTAAGAAGTGGCAACAATTTGAAGATAATCACAAAAAGAATAAAAGAAAGAAGGAGGGTAGACAAATACACCGTTGGTTAGAACGTGTGATTCTCAGCCACAAACCATTCTTTTATGAGGAACTGGTTTGTAGCTTGAGGCAGATGGTATGGGCAGTGAGCAAGAAAGTAGTTGGACTAGTTGGCTCATGGGGGGCGCGCGGGGGGCATTGGCATAGGCTTAATACAAAAGCAAAATACTGCAGATGCCAGAAATCTGAAATGAAAACAGAAAATGCTGGAAAAACTCAGCAGATCAGGCAATGTCTGGAGAGAGAACGTTAACTTTCTTTCTCTCCGCAGATCTGCTGCCTGATCTGAGTATTTCCAGCATTTTCCATTTTAATTTGGTGTAGGCTTGATGGCCTGAATGATCTGTTTCTATGCTCTAACATTCTATTCAAAATTACGAGGGATTTTGTTCGGACAAATAGGAAAAAAATATTTTTACTGGTCGGTGAGTTAAATTTACAATAATCACCAAAAGAACAAAGGGAGATTTTAGGATAGATATTATGCAGTGTTGCCTGTATTGAGAACCAAAAGTAGAACCAAGATAGCTTTTGAAAGGGAAGTGAATAAACACTTGGAAAAAGTAATTTAAAAGATATGGAGAAATGGGCCAAGTGGATAGATCTTGTAAGGAGAAAGCATAGGTGTGATGGGTCGAATGGTCTCCTCCTGTGCTCGAAAACTGTATGATTCCATAAGCCTTGTGACAACACTGAGCAGTGTGTTGAAATGCTTATCATTTGCATTTTATCCAGAATGTGCCGATTCATGTTCATAGACAAGCATATAAAACTGAGACTTGCGTGATGCACGTGATGTCCCCTCCATTTGTACTTCATAGGTTGGTATGTTTCCATTATTACATTTAAACTCTTTAATATCTGAATAATGTAAATTATTTCAAAATCGATCCCAACTGATACACACATGAAGTCATATTGATCTAAAATGGCACTAAAGTTTATTCCTATGGATGTAGTATACTTACATAGAATTTACAGTACAGTTTGGCCCAACTGGTCCATGCCGGTGTTTATGCTCCACATGAGTCTCCTCTCACCCTACTTGCTCTGTACCCTGAAGACCAACAGACTATGTATTTGATTTGATGCTTCCAGTGTATAATACAATTACAGGGTTGTATATCAGCACTCAAGAAATGGAAAAAATTATTGATTGTTGCTTCCTTTGCCTCTGTCTTCCTTTTGATTTAAATCCATATAACATCGCAATTTAAGAAATTGTGTTAATTTTATATGCTTACAGGGAAAAATTGTTTGGTGAATTTTTTTCCTAATGCAATTACCAATGAAAATTCAGTTGAAATATGTAACACATTTGGCAATTAATTTTATGCTTGGATCATGCATGTGTAATGGAGAGGATGGAAATAATGTATATTAGCTTGTGCACTTGGTTGGGTGTACATTGCTATAATGTAAATTGCCCCAGATGTTTAAGATGGTGGTTTAATTGTATAACTGTGTGATCTCTTGAGCTTTTGATGTTGCATTGAGAAGAATTGGAATGAATTGAAATCACAATGAATTTTATTGCATTTGTAAATTGAAGTTTTGATTATTTTGCACTTATAATCTTGAAGAATGATGGAATTTTCAGACACTTTTAACAGCTGTGTGCAGTTTCCACTGCTTCACGTTGTTAAGGATTTAACTTGTTCATCCTCTTGCCGTGTGTGTAAGCATAATTAAATGGTATTGCAACCTTCAAATGATTAAAGAACACATGCTGATGCAAAAGTTTTTTTTTTTAAACAGGCTGCATCTCTGACATCTGAGGCTATTTCCTTGTTGTCTTGTTTTGCTTGTAATCCCTACCAAGCACTGCTCGTTGCCAGCAGATATTCCGTTTATGCACACGGGAGGAAAATTGTACACTTTTTGCTTAAAGATTCCACACTATTCTTGCAAACAAAAAAATCCTTTTTATTTCTGTTGTAAATGTTGCTTAATCTTGCTATCTGTCCACTGCTCTCTGCCCTTTTTCAGCATGCCCAGCTAGTTTCACCAATGAGAGCACAGCGATGAGGCGAGGCCCTGAAATGGTATGTATCACATCACTGCTGAAATTACACTGCATAAATTGCTTGATTTGCTAAGACGCCACAATAATTGGCATGTTGGGAAATGTAATCGAGTAGGTTCACGCTTGCTGATAAAGAGTTTCACAATCTCTGAATGTTTGTGTTGCAAATTTCAGACCTGCCCCAGATATTCTCTTGGGTTTAAGTGTCTTTGGTTTTGTTAATTTAAAAAGAAAATGTTATCCAGTTTACATCTTAAATTTCCAGATGGTTCACTCAAAAACTAGACTGTCAAGTGGCCAGATGGGAATCCTTTTACCACTGGTGGAGATGGGTGCTTTAGTGGCCAACCTTTTGTTTCATACAGCGAGTAGAAGCTAATGCTTCATTAACAAAAACAGAAAGTATTAGAATTACACAGTAGATCAGACAGCATCTGTAAAGAAATAAAAACAGATTAATGTTTTTGGCATAACCTTTTATCAGAACTTTTGTTATCACTATCAACTTTTTTTTAAAAACGGTTCTTCACCACAAGGTGGAGCTATAACTCTTAGTTCCAAACACAGCCCGCAAAAGATGCATTTATTGTTGTACAATGAGTGCCCATCAGCTTCATGCCAAAGATGAAAGCAATCAGTATTTAGAAACAATAATTTTCCATAATTTTATTTCATCAGTTGTTAAAAGGGGTTAACACCATCTGGAATGTCTGATTTGCAAGCCAAAACTCATCCACAAAGCAGAAATATGTCTGGCGATTCTCAGTTGCTGTAAGGCCATAGTATTTAGGAGTTGGGTTAACCTGAAACCTTTGTCCATTCAAGTTCTTTGTCCATTCAGGACTCTATCTGATTGTAAGGGTGGGAGGAATCATGGTGAAGGGGCCTTGGGCTACTGTTTGATTGTGGGAGAGTGGTAAAGATGAGCATCTTATAGTAATGGTGTCAAGATAGTAACAGCTATCCATGTATCACAGCATTGTCATAAAAGGAACATCTTGCAAAGGAAACTTTTTATATCCAATTTTTTAGGGGGTAGGGGAAGAGATGGAAAAATATTTTCAGTAAGAAATTTGTTCCGTTAGAAAAAAGGTAGGAAAAGGCTAAGAGAAATTTTACTTGGGATAATTCATTCATTCATTCCAGGGACTTGAGCGCAAAATCTAGGCTGACAATCTAGTGCAGCAATGCCGGAGTTGTCATCTTTCAATGAGACATTAAACTGAGGCCCCGTCTGCCCTCTCAAGTGGAGGTAAAAGATCCCACGGTGCTATTCGAAGAACAGCCATCTTTTGAATGAAAGATGATAATGTTAACGGTTCCCTCTCCTCAAGTCCTTGAATGTGTTGTTGCCTCCTAAATCCATGCCTGCATGTTTCCCACAACTCCATGTTTGAATCCTTCCAATCAGGTTTCCGCCCCATGTCAGAGTAACAAAACTGCTCTTCTCAAAGTCACAAATGTGAGCGAGGTAAACTATCCCTCCTTGTCCTTCTCGACTGGATCGACTGGGCCTGTATTCACTGGAGTTTAGAAGGATGAGAGGGGATCTCATAGAAACATACAAAATTCTGACGGGACTGGACCGGTTAGATGCAGGAAGAATGTTCCCGATGTTGGGGAAGTCCAGAACCAGGGGACATAGTCTTAGGATAAGGGGTAAGCCATTTAGGACTGAAATGAGGAGGAACTTCTTCACTCAGAGAGTTGTTAACCTGTGGAATTCCCTACCGCAGAGAGTTGTTGATGCCAGTTCATTGGATATATTCAAGAGGGAGTTAGATATGGTCCTTGCGGCTAAAGGGATCAAGGGGTATGTATGGAGAGAAAGCAGGAATGGGGTACTGAAGGAATGATCAGCCATGATCTTATTGAATGGTGGTGGAGGCTCAAAGGGCCGGATGGCCTACTCCTGCACCTATTTTCTATGTTTCTATGACCTGTCTACAACCTTTGGCGGTTGACCACTCCATATTTCTGCAATGACCCTCAACCGTTGTCCAGCTGGGTGTAACTGCACTCGCTTGGTTCCATTCTTATCTATCCAGTCATAGCCAGAAAACCACCTGCAGTGGCTTCTCTTCCCATACCATTACCTCTGGTAATCTATCCTTGGCCCCCTCCTTTTTCCCATCTACATGCTGTCCCTTGGTGATGTCATCCGAAAACACAGCGTCAGTTGCCACATATACGCTGACGACATCCAGCTCTACCTCACCACCACTTCTCTCGACCTCTCCACTGTCTCTAAATTGTCACACCGATTGTCCAACATCCAGTACTGGAAGACCAGAAATTTACTCCAATTAAATATTGGGAAGATCAAAGCTATTGTCTTTGGTCCCTGCCACAAACTCAGTTCCCTAGCCACTGACTCCATCCATCTCCCTGGCAACTGTCTGAGGCTGAACCAGACTGTTCGCAACCTTGGTGTCATATATGACCCCGGGATGACCTTCCGACCACATATCTGCGCCATCACCAAGACTGCCAATTTCCACCTCTGTAACATTGTCCGTCTCCGCCTCTACCTCAGCTCATCTGCTGCAGGAACCCTCATCCATGCCTTTGTTACCTCTAGACTTGACTATTCCAATGCACTCGTGACCCGCCTCCCATGTTCTACCTACCGTAAACTTGAGGTCACCCGAAATTCTGCTGCCCGTGTCCTAACTCGCACCAAGTCCCGTTCACCCATCACCCCTGTGCTCGCTGACCTGCATTGGCACCTGGTTAAGCAACACCTCAATGTTTAAAATTTTCATCCTTGTTTTCAAATAATTCAATGGCCTTGCTCTCCCTCTCTCTCTCTCATCACCTCCAGCCCCACAGCCCCCCCCCCCCCCCCCCCGAGATATCTGCGCTCCTCTAATTCTGACCTCTTGAGCATCCCTGATTTTACTCACATCACCATTGGCGGCCGTGCCTTCAGCAGCCGAGGCCCTAACCTCTGGAACTCAATGCCTAAACCTCTCCGCTTTTCTTTCCACCTTAAAGATGCTCCTTAAAACCACCTACCTAATATCTCCTTATGAATTTGTTTTGATACCGCTCTTGTGAAGCGCCTTGTGACGTTTTACTACATTAAAGGTGCTATATAAATACAAGTTGTTGTTGTTGTCCTTCCTCCTTCCCATCTCCTCCCCTCCTTCTTCTCCCTCTTTCACTTGAAGTGTCATTATTGCCTCTGTAAATCTGGCTTACCTCCTTATGTGGGACATGATTGTAATGGAAACGGTCGCTATTTACTTTATGCTCTTTCCATCCCCAAAATAAGGACTGTCCTAAAATAAAAGCTTCTGGTCATTCCTTTTATAAATTAAAATGACTGGTTCTCCATTTCACTTAGTCAAATGTTTTAAAAGAGGTTACACAATCTTTAATTGTTTTCTGGTTGTATTTAGAAAGAAATGGCACTCGTGGGGTCTAGAAACATAGAAACATAGAAAATAGGTGCAGGAGTAGGCCATTCAGCCCTTCGAGCCTGCACCACCATTCAATAAGCTCATGGCTGATCATTCACCTCGGTACCCCTTTCCTCCATACCCCTTGATCCCTTTAGCTGTAAGAGCCATATCTAACTCCTGAATATATCCAAGGAACTGGCATCAACAACTCTCTGTGGTAGAGAATGCCACAGGTTAACAACTCTCTGAGTGAAGAAGTTTCTCCTCATCTCAGTCCTAAATGGCTTACCCCTTATCCTTAGACTGTGTCCCCTGGTTCTGAACTTCCCCAACATCGGGAACATTCTTCCTGCATCTAACTTGTCCAGTCCCGTCAGAATATTATATGTTTCTATGAGATCCCCTCTCATCCTTCTAAACTCCAGTGAATACAGGCCCAGTCGATCCAGTCTCTCCTCATATATCAGTCCTGCCATCCCGGGAATCAGTCTGGTGAACCTTCGCTACACTCCCTCAATAGCAAGGACGTCATTCCTCAGATTAGGAGACCAAAACTGAACACAATATTCCAGGTGAGGCCTCACCAAGGCATTGTACAACTGCAGTAAGACCTCCCTGCTCCGATACCCAATCAAATCCCCAACATACCATTTGCCTTCTTCACCACTTGCTGTACCTGCATGCCAACTTTCAATGACTGATGTACCATGACACCCAGGTCTCGTTGCACCTCTCCTTTTCCTAATCTGCCGCCATTCAGATAATATTCTGCCTTCGTGTTTTTGCCCCCAAAGTGGATAACCTCACATTTATCCACAATATGCTGCATCTGCCATGCATTTGCCCACTCACCTAACCTGTCCAAGTCACCCTGCAGCCTCTTAGCGTCCTCCTCACAGCTCACACCGCCACCCAGTTTAGTGTCATTTGCAAATTTGGAGATATTACACTCAATTCCTTCATCTAAATCATTAATGTATATTGTAAATAGCTGGGGTCCCAGCACTGAGCCCTGCGGCACCCCACTAGTCACTGCCTGCCATTCTGAAAAGGACCTGTTTATCCCGACTCTTTGCTTCCTGTCTGCCAACCAGTTCTCTATCCACGTCAGTACATTACCCCTAATACCATGTGCTTTCATTTTGCACACCAATCTCTTGTGTGGGACCTTGTCAAAAGCCTTTTGAAAGTCCAAATACACCACATCCACTGGTTCTCCCTTGTCCACTCTATTAGTTACATCCTCAAAAAATTCTAAAAGATTTGTCAAGCATGATTTCCCTTTCATAAATCCATGCTGACTTGGACTGATCCTGTCACTACTTTCCAAATGCGCTGCTATTTCATCTTTAATAATTGATTCCAACATTTTCTCCACTACTGATGTCAGGCTAAACGGTCTATAATTACCCGTTTTCTCTCTCCCTCCTTTTTTTAAAACTATTTCTAGGGCCACTTCCTTAAGTACTCTGGGATGCAGACAATCAGACCCCGGAGATTTATTGGCCTTCGATCCAATTAATTTCCCGCCTAATAAGGATTTCCTTCAGTTCCTCCTTCTCACTCGACCCTCGGTCCCTTAGTATTTCCGGAAGGTTATTTGTGTCTTCCATCGTGAAGACAGGACCAAAGGTCAGCCATTTCTTTGTTCCCCATTATAAATTCACCTAACTCTGACTGCAAAGGACCTACGTTTGTCTTCACTAATCTTTTTCTCTTCACATATCTGTAGAAGCTTTTGCAGTCACTTTTTATGTTCCCAGCAAGCTTCCTCTCATACTTTACTTTCCCCCTCCTAATTAAACTCTTTGTCCTCCTCTGCTGAATTCTAAGTTTCTCCCAGTCCTCAGGCTTGCTGCTTTTTCTGGTCAATTTGTATGCCTCTTCCTTGGATTTAACACTATCCTTAATTTCCCTTGTTAGCCACGGTTGAGCCACCTTCCCCGTTTTATTTTTACTCCAGACAGGGATGTACAATTGTTGAAGTTCATGCATGTGCTCTTTAAATGTTTGCCATTGACTATCCACCATCAACCCTTTAAGTATCATTCGCCTGTCTATTCTTGCCAATTCACGTCTCATACCATCGAAGTTACCTTTCCTTAAGTTCAGGACCCTAGTCTCTGAATTAACTGTGTCACTCTCCATCTTAATTACGAATTCTACCATATTATGGTCACTCTTCCCCAAGGGGCCTCGCACAACAAGATTGCTAATTAGTTATTTCTCATTACACATCACCCAGTCATGTGTGTGTGTGTATATATGTATGTGTGTGTCTCTGTCTCTCTGTCTCTGTCTGTGCCTCTGTCTGTGTCTGTGCTCGAGCAGCAGTCGGCCACATGCTACAGTATCAGAAAGAATGAAGGGTTTCTGGACGATGCTCTCCAGGATGTGGTGAGCTGAGAGGCAGTGTTGGACATTTTAGCACGCTAAAATAAAAAGCGAAGAGCCGGCTACTATCTGCAGGAGCAGTAGATAGAGATTGAGTAGACTAGGCCTTTATTCCCACGAGTTTAGAAGAATGAGAGGTGATCTCATTAAAACATACAAAATTCTTACAGGGCTTGACAGGGTAAATGCAGGGAGGGGAGGATTGCTCAGGGATGTAAGAAGAGGGAATCTGATTGTGGAGGAAGAAAATATGACTGGTATTAAATATTTAAAAACATTTTTGCAAATGGTGATGGATGTGAGAATGTAGGCGTATAAGAGGAGGATGTGGAACAATTGCTAGAGATGACTAAATAAAAGGAATTTGTTCTGGAAAAATTAGCAGAACTCGAGGGAGATAAACCTCTGGGTCCTGATGGCATGTACCCTACACTGTTGAAAGAATTGGAGAGGAGATAGCAGTCCTTTTTTAAAATATTAAAAATTGTGTCATGGGATTGGAGAGTAGACTAAGCCAGTAACCTTATTCATGAAGGGACAGAAAGATAAATTGGGCAACTACAGACCAGTCGAGCATCAGTTGTGCAAATTCTCAGGCCGGATTTTCTGGAGTGGTAGCGGGAGTGATTGGTGGCGGATCGGGTGGGAAAGTTATTTTTGACAGTGGATCGGGAACCCGCTGTCATCTCGCTTCTATGCGCCTGTTCCCCAGGCGCATCTGTCACTGCGGAGCCGACCCTAACAACAGTGGTGGGCGACCCAATTGAGATGCTTATCGGGGAGGTATCCCCGGTGTCCTGGCCGATATTTATCCCTCAATTAACATAACAAAAAGAGATAATCTGGTCATTATCACATTTCTGTTTGTGGGAGCTTGCTGTGTGCTAATTGGCTACCATGTTTCCCACATTACAACAGTGACTACACTCCAAAAGTACTTCATTAGCTGTAAAATGCTTTGAGATGTCCAGTGGTCGTGAAAGGCGTTATGTAAATGCAAGTCTTTTTCTATTTATAGGCATTTAAAAGCCTTTTTTCACTTACTTTTTAAATTTCACTGGATGGCAATGCGATTCACGCAGCTTGGGAAGCACATCTGCCACCCTGAGGCGGGAGGTCCTTAGCCATTGCTCCAGTTGATTACTTGACAGCGTCAAATGTACAGTAAAGGCACCCACCTGACAGATGATCAGTTTCCTCCGGCAGAAGCTGTTGCTCAATCCATTTCCAGCACAGATTCTGCAGGCTGCAAGTGTTTCCAGCGAAGTCTCCATCCAGTGTCACCTCATTAGAAGACTCTCTCACCATTGACAGAAGGCTTTTGTCATCTGTACTTCACCTGCCATCTAATCCATCAACATGGGTGCTGTTTATACTGTCTCACCTTGGTCCTCAGAATCGAACCACGATGAATCCCAACACCAGCAGCACCAATAACAACACCAGCCTTCTGCTCGATCACCTGGTGCTATACAGGACAGAGGCCAGCAGTGCCCGAGCACATTGCTGCCGGGAGGCCAGGGATGGCCAGATTTAGTAAACTTTACGCTGTACACCAATATGGCTGCCACATGATGCGCCAGATTGGTACCATCCCACACCAACACCATAAAGCATCCCGACAATGACCAAGCCATTACTTTCACACATCACCATTGCGGGGGTACCGTTATGTCTCAGCATTCCCTGCAACTCACTAAGCCACTTACAAAGACCGGCAAGTGTTGAAAATAAAGATTTTTATGTTTGACACCACATTAACAGAAACTTTGCATAAACATTGGCTAAAACACACAAGTGGCTACCCTTGTGTGTTTAGTTGGTATTATGCGCTGGAGAAATACCACCAACGATGTCTCCGCAAGATCCATTAAATCCCCTGAGAGGACAGATGCACCAACGTTAGCGTCCTCGACCAGGCCAACATTCCCAGCATTGAAGCACTGACCACACTTGATCAGCTCCGCTGGGCAGGCCACATAGTTCGCATGCCAGACACGAGGCTCCAAAGCAAGCGCTCTACTCTGAACTCCTTCACGGCAAGCGAGCCAAAGATGGGTAGAGGAAACGTTACAAGGGCACCTTCAAAGCCTCCCTGATAAAGTGCAACATCCCCACCGACACCTGGGAGTCCTTGTCCAAAGACCACCCTAAGTGGAGGAAGTGCATCCGGGAGGGCGCTGAGCACCTCCAATCTCATCGCCGAGAGCATGCAGAAATCAAGCGCAGGCAGCGGAAAGAGCGGCAAACCAGTCCCACCCACCCTTTCCCTCACCAACTGTCTGTCCCACCTGTGACAGAGACTGTAATTCCCATATTGGACTGTTTAGTCACCTAAGAACTCATTTTTAGAGTGGAAGCATGTCTTCCTCGATTTTGAGTGACTGCCAATGATGATGATGAATGTAGATAGATAGAGAGAGAGGGATGGGTGGAGATGCAAGGTAAGTTGGTGTGAGTAAGGATGTTCAGGAGTAGGGTAGGGAAGGCAGAGTGATTGGGATGTCATGACAGGTGCAGCAGGATGAAGTTGAGTATGGCTCTGTACTAGCCTTTCCTGATCAGATGAGATCATTGAAACGTTTGCAGCACTGCACCCAGGTCTTCCTGACCATATCCCTGCTTGTGACGACCTCTGCAATCTGCAACCAGGCTGTCTTGGTCTACTGGGGAAGTCTCTTCCGCCCATTGGAAGGGAAGAGGACCAGACTGCGTGCTCTGACTCCATCCATAAGCATATGGAGGGAACGTTGTCAGTGTTTGCAGCACCTCAATACTGTAGTGCACTTGACAGCACTATGCTAGATTAAATATCAAATGTAATGTGGCCATGGTCCCTTTTAAAAATCCCATTTGAAAACGCGTCATGAATAACTTCACTAGATCCACTCCATCTCATTGGGCCGGGTAACGCGCTTTGCGGGCCTAATAGGCCCCATTAAGGTAAGTTAATTTTTCATTTGGGATGAAGGCAGCAGCGAGGTCGCGACCTGCCACGGATATTGCCTGCACCGGACCCGCCCAGGTAGAATTCATAATTTGAGAGAAAATTAGTGAGCATTTAGAAATGTATGGATTAATCAAAAAAAGCCAGCACAGATTTTTTTAAAGGCAAGTTGTTTTTGACAAATTTAATTAAGTGTTTTGAAGAAGTGACCAATTGGATAGATAAAGAAAATTTAATCATGGATTCCCTGGAGTGGGACTTAAACTCACAATCTTGTTACTTAGAGGCAAGTACTACCATTGAGCCATTGTTGATACATTATCACAATATAACAGAAATATGTGAGGAAAAATTTTGAGTAACTGTAATCTCCATTGCAGTTTTATGGTTGCTATTCTTTTCTGTTCATAAAATAATCATTCACCTTGGAGCTAATCATAATCATGTTCCCCAAACTAAATGGTGTTATCAGAAAAAGATCACTGTGTAATTTTCAGTACTTTCAGTATTATTGCTTTGTAAATGTTTGGGATGTGTGGTAATATTTATCACATGGATGCCAAGGATGGTGACAGTCACCAGAACAGTCACTTAGTCTGCTTTATTTTATAAGATTATTTGTGCTGCCGGGTCTGATGGCTAGAAGCTGTAATAGTTTACCCCTGAGGTGACCCAGAAGGTGCCTTTACATGACTAGAGTGCATGGTTCTCCCTGACCCAACCTGCCTTGTCCAAAATACAGCGGCGACCCACTGTCCCATCAGATTCACCAACTCTGCTTCTGGCGGACAGGCCCATCTTAGTGCATCTGCTGTCATGACATCTGTACTGCTGTCCAGTGAAAATGCTGATTGAAACGGGGCAGTGTCGTTATGCTGTGTGCGTGAGTAGAAAATGACTGTCTGTGGTTTCAATCAGCACCTCATGGAAAGTGGGGCTGGGTGCAAAAGTAAACTGGGAAGAGTGGTACTGAGATTTTGATATATGTCACTCTCCTGAAGTGATTAGCAGTGGGAACCCTGGGTGTTTTCCTTTTCCAACCCCCAAGGACAATGAGGCCAATCATAGCACCCCATTGGCATCCTAGCAAATCGTCATAGATCAGGGAATAAATCTGGGAGGTTTATCGCCCGAGTGGATGAATAATATAACCTGAGGTTCAGTTAGCTACTGAGGGGAGATCTAAGGTTACTATTAAAGATTGAAAAAATGTTTGAAGCCATATTTTCTAATACCGGGCAAGATTTTTTAAAATTTAAATTGTCACTTACTATTTTCTGAGGCACTTTTCTCCATAAACACTTACTTATGGGATCACAGAAAGGATATTGATTCTCAGCCTCAGATTGGTAGTAACAAAACAGCAGTTACATACAGTAAACGGTTCATTAAAAACTACCTCAAATAAAATGGCATTTTATAAATGGATAAAAGAAAAAAAACTGAATACTGAAAATATGAAATAAAAATAAAAACGCTGGAAATGCCTGTGTGAGGGTTGTACCAGAAACATTAAGTCATCTTTCCTTTTTATAGATGCTCTTCAAACTGCTGTGTATTTTCAGCACTTTCCATTTGGATTTATTTATGGAATTAAATGTACCCAACCCTTCCTTTAATGAATAATATTGATTTCAACAAACAGTAGGGGTTGTGAAACTTCAACATAACTTCAGTATTGTGATGGACAATGTACGCCATAAAGGGCATGCTTTATTCTTTTTTAAATGGGCATATCAAAATTATTAGCCAGATTCCATCCATCTATAAGGTGATATTGTTTTATATGATGGATTTAGAAGGTTGCTGGAAGGGGTGTCATTTATTTATGGCATATCGCTTCCAAACGTCGTTACTTGTTCGGGCTTCTTGTTTTTACAGCTGTGGTTCAGCGTTTCTGAATTTTAAAATGTCTTCCCATCATAAAACTGTTAACCCTAATATTTCATTTTAAAGTTAAAATAGTTTGGTTGAATAAAACAAGTTCGAAATGATTCATTAATTTTTTGTCAAGGAATAGCATCTTGTATTTTAATGATGTATTGCTTCAGCCTTAAACTATTCTGTGTACCAACAACATGCAATAAGATGTTAACTTTTCTTATTCAGATACCAGATTAAAATAAACTTAAATTTGGAATGGTGGAAACTATGACAATGGCCTGGATTTTGCGTTGAGAATAACGATGGGGCTAACAGTGTTCAGTTATTATGGAGTAAATCGGACAGCAACTTCCGGAGTTGCTTTAACATGCGCAGTTAAACGCGGAAATCCGGAAGTTGTGGTCCGAGTTACCCTGCTCCCACATAGGCTGCACTATAACAATATCTTATTGAAATCCATGAAAGGGTGTGAAGTTTCGTTACTTGTCCACTAGTTACCCACAAAACACGCCAGGAAAAGGTAGGACTGCTGCATTCAGGTGTAAGTGAATTTTCAACGGTGTGATAAATCCTAATTACTGCCAAATAATCTCTCTGGCACTGAAAGTTACATTTTACACATGTGGCGTCTCATTCCTTCAGAATTTAATTACTTGAGATTTTTTTTAAAGCTCAAATTTAAAAAAAAAAACTTTTTCTGTCTGTCTTTTATCTCTATCTCTTAATCCCATCTTTCTCCCCCTCCTTATTTCAGCTTTCGGTACATGATTTACATCTAATTTATACTTCCTGGTTTATACTTGCTGGTTTAGACTCTGGGGCCGGAATCTTACCAGCCCTGCGAGTGTGAGTTTAGAGGCAGGCCCGCAGTCAAAATGGCTGTGATTGACAGAGAGGTGGGATCTCACTCTGAACCCTTCTCCTTGTCAGTTTCCAAAGTGTCGGGTCTGGCTGCGGTTCACAGAGCTGACACTAAGTGGCGGGCCAGCTGATTAAGAGGTAGTTTAGAGATATTAACTTTTTTTTTACCAGGTACTTGCCATTATTCCAAGTTTTTCAGCAGCTTCCCGTTGCTCGGGCTTCATATTGGGTAAGTGCATCGGGTTCTCAGTGACTCTCATTTGCTTTGACTAGTTGACAGCTGCAGAAGTGGTATAAAAACTACCATTTCACAGCTGTTCATTTCAATCTCAGAGGCTGAAGTCTTCAGGTTTTGGAAGACACTTTTGAGCTGTATGTAGTTTTGAAGTGACTCTCGCTGATGTGCCAGGTTGGTACCACCCCACACCAGCACCATAAAGCATCCCGACAATGCCCAAGCCATTCCTTTCATAAGGGTACCCTTATGTCTCGCCATTCACCCCAACTGACTAAGCCACTTCTAAAGGTTCATACAAATCGGTCCAAGAATGCAAAGTGTTCAAAGTCAAGATTTCAATGGTTGACAACACATTAACAGAAACTCTACGTGAACATTGGCTAAAACACCCAAGTTTAGAAATATTTTTACCCTTGTGTATTGTTGGTATGATTAGACAAGGGTGAGGGTGAGTGTGAGGTATGGCTAGTGAGATGTGGAAGTGATAATGTAGATAGAGAGAGAAGGATAGGTGGAGGTACAAGAAAGTTGGCGTGAGTAAGGATGTGCAGGAGTAGAGTAGGGAAGGCAGATTGATGGGGATGTGATGAGTGGCACAGCAGGATGAGGTTGAGTGTGGCTTTTCAGCAACATTTCGTGATCTACTGAGATCATTAATGTGCGCCACTACAGCCAGCTCCTCCTGCTGACATCCCTACATTTGCCCTCCTGTGCAATGTGCAACCAGGCTGCTTTTGTGTCCTGGAGAGGTCTCTTCCGCCCATTGGAAGGGAAGATAACCTCCTTGTGTGCTGTGACTCCCTCTATAAGCATCTGGAGGGAGTCATGGGAGAGCTTGGGTGCAACCGTGCACCTTTGTCTGGTGCTCGTCAGTGTTTGCAGCACCACAATGCTGCGGAACACTTAAAATGAATGTGGACATGGCCCCTTTAAGGAAACCGGCAAAAAACAAAGGGCCACATTACAGCAAAATTCTAAAGGGGCAAAGTGTGTTTGTCACTGTGCCTCAATGCGAGGAGTATTCGGAATAAGGTGGATGAATTAACTGCGCAGATAGCAGTTAACGGATACGATGTGATTGGCATCACGGAGACATGGCTCCAGGGTGACCAAGGCTGGGAACTCAACATCCAAGGGTATTCAGCATTTAGGAAGGATAGACAGAAAGGAAAAGGAGGCGGGGTGGCGTTGCTGGTTAAAGAAGAAATCAATGCAATTGTAAGGAATGACATTAGCCTGGATGATGTGGAATCGGTATGGGTAGAGCTGCAGAATTCCAAAGGGCAGAAAACGCTAGTGGGAGTTGTGTATAGACCAGCAAATAGTAGTAGTGAGGTTGGGGACAGCATCAAAGAAGAAATAAGGGATGTGTGCAATAAAGGTACAGCAGTTATCATGGGCGACTTTCATCTACATATTGATTGGGCTAACCAAACTGGTAGCAATGCGGTGGAGGAGGATTTCCTGGAGTGTATTAGGGATGGCTTTCTAGACCAATATGTCGAGGAACCAACCAGGGAGCTGGCCATCCTAGACTGGTTGATGTGTAATGAGAAGGGACTAATTAGCAATCTTGTTGTGCGAGGCCCCTTGGGGAAAAGTGACCATAATATAGTAGAATTCCTTATTAAGATGGAGAGTGTCAAAGTTAATTCGGAAACTAGGGTCCTGAACTTAAGGAAAGGTAACTTCGACGGTATGAGGCGTGAATTGGCTAGAATAGACTGGCAAAGGATACTCAAAGGGTTGACGGTGGATAGGCAATGGCAAACATTTAAAGAATCACATGGATGAACTTCAGCAATTGTTCATCCCTGTCTGGAGTAAAAATAAAACTGGGAAGGTGGCTCAACCATGGCTAACAAAGGAAATTAAGCATAGTGTTAAAGCCAAGGAAGAGGCATATAAATTGGCTAGAAAAAGCAACAAACCTGAGGACTGGGAGAAATTTAGAATTCAACAGAGGAGGACTAAGGGTTTAATTAGGAGGGGAAAAATAGAGTATGAGAGGAAGCTTGCAGGGAATATAAAAACTGACTGCAAAAGCTTCTATAAATATGTGAAGAGAAAAAGATTAGTAAAGACAAACGTAGGTCCCTTGCAGTCGGATTCAGGTAAATTTATAATGGGGAACAAAGAAATGGCAGACCAATTGAACCAATACTTCGGTTCTGTCTTCACGAAGGAAGATACAAATAACCTTCCGAAGGTACTAGGGGACAGTGGGTTTAGTGAGAAGGAGGAACTGAAGGATATCCTTATTAGGCTGGAAATTGTGTTAGGGAAATTGATGGGATTGAAGGCCGATAAATCCCCGGGGCCTGATAGTATGTATCCCAGAGTACTCAAGAAAGTGGCCCTAGAAATAGTGGATGCATTGGTGATCATTTTCCAATAGTCTATCGACTCTGGATCCGTTCCTATGGACTGGAGGGTAGCTAATGTAACACCACTTTTTAAAAAAGGAGGGAGAGAGAAAACCGGTAATTATAGACCGGTTAGCCTGACATCAGTAGTGGCGAAAATGTTGGAATCAATCATTGAGGATGAAATAGCAACGCATTTGGAAAGCAGTGACAGGATCGGTCCAAGTCAGCATGGATTTATCAAAGGGAAATCATGCTTGACGAATCTTCTGGAATTTTTTGAGAATGTAACTAGCAGAGTGGACAAGGGAGAACCAGTGGATGTGGTGTATTTGGACTTTCAAAAGACTTTTGACAAGGTCCCACACAAGAGATTGGTGTGCAAAATCAAAGCACATGGTTTTGGGGGTAATATGCTGACGTGGATAGGGAACTGGTTGGCAGACAGGAAGCAGAGAGTCGGGATAAATGGGTCCTTTTCAGAATGCCACAGGGCTCAGTGCTGGGACCCCAGCTCTTTACAATGTACATTAACGATTTAGATGAAGGAATAGAGTGTAATATCTCCAAATTTGCGGATGACACTAAACTGGGTGGCGGTGTGAGCTGTGAGGAGGACACTAAGAGGCTGCAGGGTGACTTGGACAGATTCGATGAGTGGGAAAATACATGGCAGATGCAGTATAATGTGGATAAATGTGAGGTTATCCATTTTGGGGGCAAAAACATGAAGGCAGAATCTTATCTGAATGGTGGCAGACTAGGAAAAGGGGAGGTGCAATGAGACCTGGGTGTCATGGTTCATCAGTCACTGAAAGTGGGCACGCAGGTACAGCAGGCGGTAAAGAAGGCAAATGGTATGTTGGCCTTCATAGCTAGGGGATTTGAATATTGAAGCAGGGAGGTCTTAATGCAGCTGTACAGGGCCTTTAGTGAGGCCTCACCTGGAATATTGTGTTCAGTTTTGGTCTCCTAGTCTGAGGAAGGACGTTCTTGCTATTGAGGGAGTGCAGCGAAGGTTCACCAGACTGATTCCAGGGATGGCTGGGCTGTCATATGAGGAGAGACTGGATCAACTGGGCCTTTATTCACTGTTTAGAAGGATGAGAGGGAATCTCGTAGAAATGTATAAGATTCTGATAGGACTGGACAGGATAGATGCAGGAAGAATGTTCCCGATGTTGGGGAAGTCCAGAACCAGGGGACATAGTCTTAGGATAAGGGGTAGGCCATTTAGGACTGAGATGAGGAGAAACTTCTTCACTCAGAGAGTTGTTAACCTGTGGAATTCCCTGCCGCAGAGATATATTCAAGAGGGAGTTAGATATGGCCTTTACGGTTAAGGGGATCAAGAGGTATGGAGAGAAAGCAGGATTGGGTGCTGAGGGAATGATCAGCCATGATCTTATTGAATGGCGGTGCAGGCTCGAAGGGCCGAATGGCCTACACCTGCACCTATTTTCTATGTTTCTATGACACATCATCAGACCCGCTCCCTTCAATTGGCTGGGAACCTTGCAGGGCAGGGCGGGCTTAACAAGCCCCATTAACAGAAGATTCTTCATGCAGTGCGGGCTGGAGCAAGGAGCGGCTTCGCCACCTGCCATTGAACCCTGCCGCCACAGTTGCCGAGATCACGGCTTGGGTGTCTGTGAGAATTCTTCAATCTGATTGGTTGAAAAGCTGCTCTGTTGCTTTACCTGCTCACGCATGCCACAGATCCCCTGTAGAGCGTGCCATGCTAGATCAGACACCTGACAACGGCAAGTCAATGCTCAAAAGCCTGCAAAAACTCTGTGGGCAGCTGTCAGCGCAGAGAATGGCAAGTGTCATTCCTTTGCACTGATCTCAAAATCCAGGCCAATCAAACTCCTGAAGCCTAGCTTCATGACAAAGAGTCGTAGAGTGACTATCATTTTGGTTGCCTTATTCTGTACCTTCTCCATGGTCTCCATATCACTTGTTATTGTGTGGACCAAAACTAGTCACAAAACTGGATGTACAACCATACCAAAACCTTGTCTATCCTTAGTATCGTTTTCTTTCTTTTACATTGTATTATTGAAGCAATGAACTTAATCCCTATTTACTTTCTCAATGGCTGTATCAACTGCTTTTCCACCATGAATGATTAATCTTTAATGATCCCAAGCTCCTCTCTCAATCCATAAGCTTTAGTGGGTACCTGTGCGTGGATCTCCACAAACCCAAATGCAAAACACTGCACTTAGTTACATTAAAGGAAATCTACCACACCCAAACCCATTCCCTTAAGATGTCAGAGCAAGTAGGAATGGATGATTCCTTCCCTGAAGTTCATTAATAAACCAGTTGAGTTTTAATGACAATTTGGAAGGTTTTAAGGTTATTTTTCTGGTGCTAACCCACAAATTACCAGATTTATTGAGTTTAGTTTCACAACTTACCATAGTGGGATTTGAACTCATGATCTTTGCTACTCGAGTACCATAACCACAAGGCTACTGTACCCCACTATTACTTTTAAATGGGGACTGATTTATGTTTCTGCATGCTGGCCCAGTTATTCCCCCACCCTCTAACCCTGTTTCAACTGAAGGCTACACTTGGTTTTGACTCCCCTTGTGGGAAATTGCCTATTAGATTATATACAGCACTTAAATACTCATCTGTCTATGTATTACATGCCAAGGGAGTCATGAGTTATATAGTTTGTATATAAAAACTAAAAAAGGAGGCAACAAGAACAACTTATTTATATAGCGCCTTTAACGTAATAAAATGTCCCAAGGCGCTTCATTATCATCATAGGCAGTCCCTCGAATTGAGGATGACTTGCTTCCATGTCAAAAAGTTCAGAGGTGTTTCAATGAAGGACTTAAAATTCCAGGTCCGAACAAAATCTTGAAGGGTGGACGATGCTTGTGTGTAGATTATTTTAATGTGTGGTGACCGTTGCACACCAGCCACCACACGGGCTTGACAGAGCTAGGTCTTGGTCCAGTAGAAAGGGTTAACCAAGACGACTGGAGACCAGCTCTGCTGCACAGACCTAGTGCGCGCACACATCGCAGTGTGGGCTGGCCCGTGCTGCCCCTGGACCGTCGCCTCTTCTGGGCCCCGAACTCACACCTCTCCTGGGCCCCGATCACGTCCCTCTACAATCTCTCGCCGCTCCTTCGCCCCGACCTCGCCGCTCCTGCAGTACCTGCCCACACTCCAATCACCAATCTGGACCTTGATGAAGTCCCTTCTCACTGCCGTTGCTCTCCTGCTCCAGTATGTGCTGCTCCCTGGAGTGGTACGCCGCCACACTGCTCCTTCCACTCCCCGGCCTGCTCCGATGGTGCTCGGAGGCCGGGGGTCGCGCAGATTGCTGGGCTAGGCCGCCACACTGCTCCTTCCACTCCCTGGCCTGCTCCGATGGTGCTCGGAGGCTGGGAGCCGCGCAGACTGCACTTCACAGCAGTGTTATAAGACAAAATAGATAAATTTGACACCAAGCCACATAAGAAGAAATTACGGCAGATGACCAAAAGCTTGGTCAGAGAGGTAGGTTTTGAGGAGTGTCCTAAAGGAGGAAAGAGAGGTAGAGAGATGGAGAGGTTTAGGGAGGGAGTTCCAGAGCTTGGGGCTGAAAGAGATTACAGAGATAGGGAAGGGCCAGGCCGTGGAGGGATTTGTGAGCCAGGATGAGAATTTTGAAATGGAGGCGTTGCTTAAACGGGAGCCAATGTAGGTCAGCAAGCACAGGGGTGATGGATGATCGGGACTTGGTGCGAGTTAGGGCATGGGCTGCCGAGTTTTGGATGACCTCAAGTTTATGTAGGGTAGAATGTGGGAGTGCGTTGGAGTAGTCAAGTCTAGAAGTAACAACGGCATGGATGAGGGCTTCAGCAGCAGATGAGCTGAGGCACAGGCGGAGGTGGGTGATGTTTGTTAGAGGTGGAAATAGGTGGTTTTAGTTATGCCACAGATATGTGGCCGGAAGCTCATTTCACGGTCAAGTATGATGCCTAGGTTGCGATCAGTCTGATTTAGCCTCAGATAGATGCTGTGGAGAGGGTTAGAGTCAGTGGCTAGGGGACGCAGTTTCTGACAGGGGCCAAAGACAATGGCTTCAGTCTTCCCAATATTTAATTGTAGAAAATTTCTGCTCATCCAGTACTGGATTTCGGACAAACAGTCCGAGACCATGGAAGGGTCGCGAGAAGCGGTGGAGAGGTAGAGCTGGGTGTCGCCAACGTACATGTGGAAACTGACTGTTTTCGGATGATATATCGCCAAGGGGCAGCATATAGATGAGAAATAGGGGGGGGCCAAGGATAGATCCTTGGGGGACACCAGAGGTAACGATGCGGGAGTGGGAAGTGAAGCCATTGCAGGAGATTTTCTGATTAGTTAGATAAGAATGGAACCAGGTGAGTGCAGTCCCACCCAGCTGGACGATGGTGGAGAGGTGTCGGAGGAGGATAGAGTGGTCAACTGTGTCAACGGCTGCAGACAGGTTCAGGAGGGCGAGGAGGGATTGTTTATCTTTGTCACAGTCACAAAGGATGTCATTTGTGACTTTGATGAGAAGTAATTTAGTTTCTAAATGCAATATTGAAACAGGACAGGCTGTGAGGAGGTTTTAATTAGAAATGTTAAATGACTATGATGAAATAAATCTTGAACTGAAAATTCAATGAAGGTGCAGAATTACAATTTCCCATCAGATGCAGACAGTTACAGCACACAGTGGTGCACTCTCAGACAGTTCCCCCCTTTCATTAATACAGTACATGGGTTAGTCTGCGTTTAAATTTAAATTACATCCCTTAGGCTGAAATGTAGTCTTCATGGAAGAAGACACAAAAAACTTTCCAGAAATAGTGGAGAACCAAGGGTCCAGCAAGAATGAGGAACTGAGAGAAATTAGTATTAGTAAAAAAAATAGTACTGGAAAAATTAATGAGACTGAGAAATCGATAAATCCCCTCGACCTGATGGCCTACACCCTAGGTTTTGAAAGAGGTGGCTACAGAGAGTGGAGGCATTGGTTGTCAACTTCCAAAATTCCATAGATTCCAGAACGGTTCCTGCAGATTGGAAGGTCGCAAATGTAACCCCATTATTTAAAAAAGGAGCGAGAGAGAAAATGGGGATCTATAGACCAGTTAGCCTGACAGTAGTAGGGAAAATGCTAGAATCTATTATTAAGGACGTGGTAACAGGGCACTTAAAAAATAATAATAGGATTGGGCAGAGTCAACATGGATTTATGAAAGGGAAATCATGTTTGACAAATCTGTTGATTTTTTTAAATGTAACTGGCAGAATAGATAAGGGGGAATCAGTGGATGTGGTATATTTGGATTTTCAGAAGGCATTCGATAAGATGCTACACAAGAGGTTATTAAACAAAATGAGAGCTCATGTGATTGAGGGCAATATACTAGCATGGATTGAGGATTGGTAGAAAGTAAGAATAAGCGGGTCATTTTCAGGTTGGCAGGCTGTAACTAGTGGGGTCAGTGCTTGGGCCTCATATTCACAATCTATATCAATGATTTGGATGAAGGGACCAAATGTAATATATCCAAGTTTGCTGATGATACAAAGCTAGGTGGGAATGTAAGTTGTATGGAGGATGCAAAGAGGTTTTAAGGGGCTGTAGACAGGCTAAGTGAGTGGGCAAGAACATGACAAATGGAATATAATGTGGAGAAATGTGAAGTTATCCACTTTGTAGGAAAAAATAGAAAAGCAGAGTATTTTTTAAATGGTGAGAGATTGGGGAATGTTGGTGTTCAGAGGGACCTGGGTGTCCTTGTACACGAATCACTGAAAGTTAACAAGCAGGTGCAGCAAGCAATTAAGAAAACAAATGGTATGTTGGCCTTTATTACAAGAGGATTTGAGTATAAGAGTAAAGCAATTATATAGGGCCCTGGTAAGACCACACCTGGAGTATTGCGAACAGTTTTGGTCTCCTTGCCTAAGGAAGGATATACTTGCCATTGGAGGAGTGCAGCAAAGACTCATTCCTGGGATGGGGGGTTTGGTCTATGAGGAGAGATTGAGTAGACTAAGCCTTTATTCTCTAGAGTTTAGAAGAATGAGGGGTGATCTCATTGAAACATAGGAGACACAGTTTCAAATTAGTAAAAAAACATATTAGGACCGATAAAGAAATTATTCTTCACACTGAAAGTCAACATTTTGAATAAACCTGCACATAGATCAATGCAAGCAAAAACCCTGGATTCATTTAAGAAAAAATACTGGATGCTAAAACTAGGGAATGTTGGGATCACCTGATAGATTAAGATGTGCTGAATGGCCTTTCTCATTTACAATATATTGTGATCATTATGTGCTATCATTCTCCTGTCCTTATAAAACAGTCCATGTCCATCTCAGTCACACAAACTCTTAACCAAAGTTGTGTCACCTCACGACCCAATTTCTCCTATGTCCTCCCATCCTCCATAAACTGCAACTTGTCCAAAACTCAGCCACTCGTACCATAAGAATATGTATTACTTTACAGAATATCAATAGGAATATATTCCAGTGCAATTTAGTTGTAGCAATAGAGTTGTCCAACCAGTTGATGGCTACCTAGGAATTTATGTAGTGGTACACTTTGTTAACCAATACGGGCTTAATTTTGGCCCATGCCGCCTTTCGGCGCACTCACCCGAGTTGCGCCGCTTTTCTCCGTTGCCAAATGCGCCGAAAAATCTCATTCCCACTTTGGCCGCTGTCTGGTCTCTCCCCGCTCGTCGCGCAGCGTGGCCAGTCGAGTTGGGGGTGGAGCCAGCGTCCTGCGCTGAAAACAGTGCCGGGACGTCTGCACATGCGCATTGGAGTCGAGTCGCGATGTCCGCGCATGCGCAGCAGCACCGAAATTTGGCAATCGGCCCAGCCTCCCTCTCTGTCCCCACAGATGCCGCGTTCACTCGCTCTCCTCCTCCCCCGTTCATTTGCAGCCCAGCCACTCTCTTTCCCCGTGGAATACAGATGCCACATTGAATCCCAATGCCGATCGCTCCTGCCCCTAGCCCAGGCCGAGTGGCTTCCCGGTGCGCATTGTCATGCCGCCCCTAGCCCAGGCCGCGTGGCCTCCCGCACAGGGCCAACTGGCTGCCTTCCCAGGCCGAGTTTTAAGATGAAGGTAGGACTTCAATTTTTTTATTTGTTATTTAATTCTTAGAACTTTTTATTTACAAGGTTTGGTGGTTTGTAAGGCTTGGTGCTTTAGGTGCAGGTCCTCTCCGCTTCCCTTCCCGTCCCTATCCCAGGCCGAATGTATATACCAGCGCCTAATTTCTTAATTCTCCGCAAGGGTTTTCTGAAGTGGCCACATACGCTGGCCTAAGTAGATTTGGGGTAACTATTAGCTGGCCAACGTTGCCTAGATGGGCAGAACTGGCGTAGGTGGCTGGTAACGCCCCCTTTTGAGAAAAAAAAACTAAACTAAAAGCATCGTAACTAACTCAGTTACTCTGGTGCAAATTGATTGGGGAAAATGGGGATTTTTAAGTTATGCCAGAAAAACCAAGTTACTCCAAAAAAAAACGGAGCAACTCCTGGCCAAAATTGAGCCCTAAATAACTCGCATTTATATGGCACTTTTCCCAAAACTCCCCCGCATCTTTTCAAATTGTGTCTTGAGATCTTCTATGTCCACTTGAGAGGGTTAATGTGTCATCTGACTGATGGCACCTCCAACTGTCCATCATTCCCTCAATATCACGCTGAAGTGCTAGTCTAAGTTATTGCTCAAGTCTCTGAAGTGAGGCTTGAACGTATGACTTTCTGGGTCAAATGTCAAAGTGCTTCCACTAATATCAAATCAGGAAAGTGAAGTTGTAGAGATTTTATTGATCTTGTTTACTTAGTACAATGCTACAAACACTAGATATAACATTTTTACATTAGCAAGGAGATAACAACTTTTATTTATATAGCGCCTTTAACTTAGTAAAACATCCCAAGGTGTTTCACAGCAGTGTTATAAGACAAAACAGATAAATTTGACACCAAGCCACGTAAGATGAAATTACGGCAGATGACCAAAAGCTTGGTTAAAGAGGTAGGTTTTAAGGAGCGTCTTAAAGGAGGAAAGAGAGGTACAGAGGCAGAGTGGTTTTAGTGAGGGAGTTCCAGAGCTTGGGGCCCAAGCAGCTGAAGGCATGGGCACCAATGGTTAAGCAGTTATAATCAGGGATGCTCAAGAGGGCAGAATTTGAGGAGTGCAGACATCTCTTGGAGTTGTGAGGCTGAAACAGTTTATAGAGATCGGGAGGAGCAAGGCCATGGAGGGGTTTGTAAACAAGGATGAGAATTTTGAAATCGAGGCATTGTTTAGCCGAGAGTCAATATAGGTCAGCGAGCACAGGGTTGATGGATGAGTGGGACTTGGTGCGAGTTAGGACATGGGTTGCCGATTTTTGAATGACCTCAAATTTATGTAGTGTAGAATGTGGGAGGCCAGCCAGGAGTGCATTGGTGTAATCAAGACTAGAGGTAACAAAGGCATGGATGACGGTTTCAGCAGCAGAATGGCTGACTACAACAACTTGTATTTATATAGCACCTTTAACATAGTAAAACATCCCAAAGCGCTTCAGGGAGTATTATAAGACAAACAATTTGACACCGAGCCACATAAGGAAAAATTAGGTCAGGTAACCAAAAACCTGGTTAAAGAGGTAGGTTTTAAGGAGTGTCTTAAAGGAGGAAAGAGAGGCGGAGAGAGTTAGGCAGGGAATTCCAGAGCTTGGGGCCTAGGCAACAGAAGGCACGGTCACTAATGGTTGAGCGATTATAATCAGAGATGCTCAAGAGGGCAGAATTAGTTTAGTATTAGCATAGAAAACATCTAACTTTCTTCTGTTGTTTAGCTACTCATAAAGAACAGAGAGCCAGGTTGCCCTCTTGATAAAATGCAGACCAGTCAGCAATATGAATTGCTATTTCCCCATTCTTGAGATGCTGCAGAATTGACGGGCATTTTTGCCGTGTTGATATAACCAGTATTTTCCTCTTGTTACTTCAGTTCTCATTGCTTTGATTGTTCTGTTGTTCTGCTCTCAGATTTAGAGATAAGTAAAATCAACTTGCCACAAATTTCAGTGTACACTCCTACAATGTGATAAATAATTTGAGTGTCATTCCTGGTGGGAGGCGGTATCACTTCCCACTGGAGAAGCAATAAATCTACATTGATGAAAACAGTTCATATTGCATCTCTGTGAGACTGCATAAAGCGACCAATAGATTAACATGCCTGGCAACATCATTATTGAATTAGCACAAGCAGTCTAACAAAACCTTCCCATGTGACCACTGCATCATTCTAATCAATGGCTTGAATCAACTTGCAAAGAAAATTAAGGCAGAATTTCTTGCACTCTTGTATGATGCTCCAGTCAAATGGCTGTTCCAAACTTCCTGGGGCTGAAATTGCCCCCGCCTGAAACGGGGCCACGTTTCAATCTTTTTTAATCACAGCTGTGGTTGAGGTCGCCTCTTGAGCAAAATTCCGCTCTTTGTTTTTTAAAATTCAGATCCAGAAATCGCTCTTAATAGACTTACACGAGAGGGGCGGATACGCGATGTTGGCAACACCTGAGGGGCGGAAGTTGGGACGGTGCAAAGTGACCACCGCGATAATGTCATCACAGTGCCGTGTCACCACGGCTCTCCCCTTCACTTAAAGCCTTTGTGATTGTAAAACTTCGGTCCACTTGGCACCTGGAGGGAGGATTTCGGCCACATCAGCGGACTGTTACCCAAGGGAGGTGCCAGGCTGCCTGTTGGCGACAGCAGCAGTGCATCCTCCCCTTTAAGGGAAGCTGCACCGCCATTGCAGAAGGTCACAGCCTCACTGGACTACTGGGAAAAAAAACAAGTTTTGGCACCACCGCAGGCCGAAGACTTTCAGAGGGGAATGTCGCTGTTGGAGGGGTAGATCGGAGGTGCATACAGTGATGATGCACTTAACACGGATCGGCAGCAGCGGAGCGCTGGGGGGGATCGGGGCACCACCAGGAAACCTCGGAAGGGCAATTGGGCTATCAGCGGCCATTTCACGAAAAGTCGGCGGCCACTCCACTCCGCAGCGTGGCCGCTAATTTACGGTGGTAACAGGTCTTAAGGAGAGGGGCAATTATGGCCTCCTTCTGTTTACAACAACATCTCAAAGTGCTTCACAGGAGTATTATGACATATGTTACAGAGAGAAACACCACATTTAAGTTACAAAGATCTTGTTGTGCCTGGAAACATTGCCCATAATCAGAGCAATTTTTCCCTACTTACAACCAAGTTCCATGGTCCAGTTTTAAAAGTCAGTTTGAAAATTTTACCGAACTCATCCAGTCATTCCAATTATTTTTCACTGATAGTTTCCACAGTGAGGGTTTGCAGATTTATCAGTGACAACAGTATAGTATTTAACTGTGCCAGGCAAATTGCAACAGACCAGCACGGTGACTCATTATTTTTCCCCTCCTATGACAGGAATGTCTAAATATTCGTGTTCTGTTCCAGGCAGCTCTCCAAAAGAGCTCTCTCTTTATCACAACTGTCGATGTTCTCTTTATTGAACTAGCACAAGCAGTCTAACAAAACCTTCCCATCTGAGCAATAGATGCTTCAACCTTTTTACAATGAATCCTCTTGAACCTAACATTTCTCTGGGTTTTCCAGAGACGAAGCCAGGCTTCTGTGGCTATGAAATCAAACTTTCCCATTGCTGTTGCAAAATAGTTTGCTTTCTATTTTAAAGAGAGGGCCACTTCCCAAAAAATGTTTAGCCAGATGTCTTGGCCATCTTTGGTATTGTCCCAATGCCCTGAAAAATCTGCACCTTGCTTTTCAATGAAAGCACCAAGTGAGTTCTGCCAGGTATTTTAAATTGTTGTGCAAAGCGTCCTGATGGGGAAACAAGAGACTACACACAAAGGGCCCAAGTTTCCACATGATTCGCGCCTGATTTTTAGGAGCAACTGGTGGAGAACGGACTATTTTAGAAATCGCAATTCTCCACATTTTTTTTTCTGCAGTTCTAGTCAGGTAGAACAGTTCTAGTTTAGAACAGAATTTTTTCTTCAAAAGGGGGCGTGTCCGGCCACTGACGCCTGATTTCAAAGTTTCCACAGTGAAAATGTACTCCAAACTAAAGTAGAATGGAGCCAGTGAAGATTTTTGTAGAACTGAAAAAACCTGTTCTACACATTAAAAAATAAGGCGCAGGTTACAAATTAGACGTCCAGAACGAGGTGGGGAGGAGGGGGGGGGAAGGGAACTCATTAAATTCGACAATAAATCCTTATTTATACTTCTACAAATATTATACAAATAAATCCAACCTGAATAAACATTTATAAGCCAAGAAAAGATTAAATAAACCATCTTCCTACCTGTGTGAAAGTGCTTCAGCCAGGGAGAATTCTGCAGCCGTTCGTGCCGCTGAGCGGGAGGGGAGAGGGGAGAGGGGAGAGGGGAGAGGGGAGAGGGGGGAGGGGGGTGGGAGAAAGCCGTTCGTGTTGCTGAGCGGGAGAGAGAGAGGGGGGGGAGAGAGAGGGGGGGGAGAGAGAGAGGGGGGGGGAGAGAGAGAGGGGGGGGGGGGAGAGAGAGAGAGAGAGAGAGAGAGGGGGGAGGGGAAGGAGAGGGGGGGGAGAGAGAGAGAGAGAGGGGGGGGAGGGGAAGGAGAGGGGGGGGGGGGGGAGGGGAAGGAGAGGGGGGGGGGGGAGGGGAAGGGAGGGGGGGGGGAGGGGGAAGGAGAGGGGGGGGGGGAGGGGGAG